>NC_044249.1:1775000-2107500 GCF_003957555.1 Calypte anna | reverse complement strand
AATCCTCCCCAGTTTTTCACTGGGCTGGTGGGTGTTGTAGGCACTTTGACTACTGTCTGGTTAGAGTTCACTCTGACAAGACCCCCGTTGCATTTAGGCACCAGATCCCTCCGTGTGCCAGGTGCTGACCTACCACTGGAGTGGTTTAGAGCCCTTTTATTTTCTGATTGCCTCTGAGAGAGTTCTGTAGGTCTCAGTGGTTTGTGGTTGTGTTTAGAAGTCTTTTCCTTCAGTTCTGCCTTGATCATCTCACAGGGTGGGCGATTGTCTCTTCTTTTCCTGTGGTCTGGTATAACGAGGCCATTTTTCTGCTGTGCTGATACCACCCGTGTTTCTGCAAAGGGCTTCTCAAAATCTAAGAAACTCCCAGGAGGAGCAGTGCCCTCCTTCTGGCTGGGCTGCCTCAGCAGGGATTTGCTGTCGTTCCCAGAGCTGCTTTTTACTCTGTCTCTCTTGTGTGGCTTTTTCAAGGAGTGGGTTAGAGATGCACCCATTTGTTTCCTGAAGAATGCAGAATGCCATTTCAAATCCTCTATCTTAGGGGTGTTGGGGCCAAGAGATGGACTGTTGAACAACACTGTGTTTTCCATTAAGGAGAACGAGGAAGGCACACCTAAATGGAAACAAATTAACTTCATGTCAAGCAATTCCAGGTCTGCATAAAGACACGATTTTGATTGTACCTATTTTAACTCTGCTTCCCATGCTGGACGTGTTCTTGAGCCTAAATAGGTGATAATAATAGTGAAAATCATACGTGATAATGTGGCTAGGTCATTGTTCCTGAACATACTGCTGTGTGTAGTTTACTTTCCTGCAGCTGTGCTGCACATAATTACACCTGTAGCAAAGATAAGTCCTAGCACTGCTCTGTCCACTAAGACAGAGAAACTCCTCAGAGAAGGGAAAAAAAAAAGGAACCAGCAAGTTGATCTGATTGATTTTGTCTAAAATATGGTTTATCAGTTACTGAATACCTTATGGATGATCTAGTTAATGCAGTAACTTGGAAATAATTTATCTTTTTGAGAAAACATTTCTGTCAGTGAGAGTAGGCAGAAAAAAAGTTGTTTTCAAACTAGAGTGCACTTTTTCAATCATTTCTTTAAACTGCCATTTATGGGGCAAAGAAACAAATGCTAACCAGTAATCAGTGGCACTAACAAACCACAGGCTGATGAGGTGGCACTGGAATGTAAGTCAGGATCCCTCTGTCCTGAGAAGCCATTAAAGCCTGACACCAGGAGGGTCTGCAGCTGGAAGCCCCTCAGTGGTCCACGGCTAAGAACACAGCCTTACAGTTTCTATAGCCATGTGCCCACCATGAGCACGACACAGATTCTCTTTTTTTTTTTCCAATCTGCTGATTCCTGGTGGACCACACAAAAATGAGAATAAACGAGGGCCTGTTTGTCCTTCAAATGAGTCATTAGCCTGTAGCCATACCTTTCAGTACTTGTGCCTGTGGTCTTATGTGAAAAAAATAATGCTGAAGCATACCTGAAACTCTTTCTTGTTCCAGCTGCTTTGTGTACATATTAAATATCTGTTCTTGAACTTTGCAAACTGATCTCTTGATTTTTTCCCTCCGGGTCACCATGTAAGTGAGGTTCCGTACCTAGAAGATACCAAGTTGAGGAGTCTGACAGCAGTCACAGCATCACAGCCTTGTCTGATCTGAGCTGCACAACAGAGCCGTCAAATCCACAGAAGCTCTTGTTGCATTACTTGAACTGGATGACACCATCTCAGTATTTTTGTTTCTACAGGTATGACACTGTCATTAATGTCATTCTAATCAAGTCTACTCAACTTTATTTTGAAGAGGGAAAAAAAAAAGTAGGCCCCATTTTTATTTTTTTTTTAATCCCAGTTATCTTGGATGTACTATCAGTGGGAACAACTGAGTAGTAAAATATTTTAAAACTATCAGAATGATGTACCTTTTTTAACATCACACTTAAAAATGGGAAGGATACATGCAGAATAACTTAAGAGCCAGAAAACACAGTGATGTGACAAACAACTTAGCTGATCAAAGAGAAGATTAAAAGAAGCCTTGAGCACACAGAGCAGAAACAAAAGACTCAGTAACAGCTGTCTCACTGAGCTAGAACAGGGTCACAGGCTGGAAGCTGAAACTGGAAAAGAACTGCAACAATTCACTGTAAGAGTAATTATCCAGCAGGATCCTTGACAAAGGATGCAGTAGATGGATGAGCACCTGCTGTCCTGATTTCAAGACCAGATATGATTCTCCAAGAGAGGCTCTATTGCACTCACAGGTTGCTGTGCTCAAGCACCTCCTGAGCTGTGTGCTACATGAAGTGAAAAACAATTTCAGTGTCCTTCTGGCTCTAACCTATCTTAAACCCTTGTTAGTTAACTAAAGAAGAAAAAAAAGATCAACCACCAGGCTGATCCTACTGAAGTGTTCTTCAAACATTCAAAAGCTGGTTAAGTGGAGTATCGTGTGCCTCCCAAACCTACTACACAGACAGTCCAGTGAAATATCCCACTATGCTGTGTCAAGAAAAATCAGAACTGCTCCAAATCAAGACAGGTTTTATAATCTTTCCCTTCTTGTGCTCCTAGTGAAAGGAGTAAAGAAAGCCCTTAAAGGCTAGAAGAGCTCCAGCTGGGAGCTGCAGTACAGCCCGCAGCCATCAGTGTTCAGTAACAAAGCATAAGGCACAGCATCCCTGCTATAAGGAGGTTGGATACTGGATGCCAACACCTGCTGGCCCTGTGAATGTGAGAAGGGTTATTGGTGGAAATTTACTGTTAAGGGTCTGTTCTGAGAACACAGCGTGGAGTGCCTGCAGCAAGGGCAGGAACTGAGCAGAACCAGCACACCTCCTGGGAGTGCAGGCAGTGCAGGGCCTTACCCGCTCCAGATCCTGCCGGAGGTGTGTGAAGAGCTGCAGTCTTCTGAACAGAACATCCTGCTCCTGTTTAGCCAGATTGTCCTCTTCATCCTTCTTTGGGGTAATCAAAGGCTTGTTGAAGTTGGCTTTTCTCTTCAGCTTCCAGTACTGGTACAGGAATCCCACTGGCTCCTCGGGAAGTCTCAGTGCTTGAGCCACTTCTGCAGCCTCAACAAACGTGTAGAACTCATCCTCCAGCTGCTGCAGCTTCTGCTTGCGGAGGCTGACCCTGTGGGCCTCCTCCTGGTTCTGACCCATGCTGTGGAACGGGTCAATGTGGGCAGGGAGAGAGCTGTCCTGAATCCCAGTCCCATTCTCCCGTCCTGGGCTCTCAGTGAAAGTCTCCTCATCTGCTTTCTTGGTGGAGCTGTGCTTAGGGCAGTAGGACTTGAATTTCACCTCATCGTTCTCTGCCAGGATGGTTTTCATCTCCAAGCCACGGTCAAAGGCACAGGTGACATGGAAGGCTGTTCTGCAGTTCTTCACTGAACACTGCAGAGATGAAATTAAAATTAATCAAATAGAAATTCAAGAAGCCAAACTGCCTAAAACTGTTTGAGCAGTCAGGACTACTTTGGAAGACTAACCCTGTTACCATGTTCTGCTTCTACACTACATGTGCTTTCCTGCTCTCTTCCAATTAGGTTTGCAATTCAGAGCTTTCAGGCCAGGTAAAGGATCAAGTGTCCCATTGGGACAAGAGTGATTAACCCCCTCCTCTAGCCCATTCTCATTATTCACTAATCAGGAAATCCACAAGAGGAGCATTCTTGCTGTCCCCAGAGCCATTCATGAACAGCACTGGTACATAAAGGCAAACATTCCCCTTTGACCGTGCCAGCACAAGAGAGAAAAAAACATCTCAGCAGCTCCAGGCCAGTCTGATACTTTTAATTAAAAACCTTTCCCAGTGCCTGGAACCCTGATACCCAAAAGGACTCAACAGTATACAGAGAAGTCTTTTTCTCCTGTTATCCCCATACTATAATGTCAAAGATTAAATCACTGTCAGGTGCTACTCCACTGTCTACAGCCTTCACTTCATCTGGGAGATGAAGAGAACAGGAAATGCCATTTTTCTTCCTTCCCAGTGAACTCAACCATCATGGACTGAGAGGCACTAGGTTCAGCTGATTTAGCACTTCATTTCAATTTTATGTAGCTTCCTCTTGAGAAATGCTGTCATAGCTGTCACCAGACACAAAAGGAAAGGTTTAAATATATTTATGTATATACACACATGCACTTTTATCAACTCACACCTCTGCCCTCAGTGAAAAAAAGTTAAAGTGGAAGTGTCATTATCTAGGAGGAAGCAAAACTATGCTTAACCCAAGTCACCATCAGAGAAATGCCTTGCACTAGGATGTGTATACACTACACTCTGTAGAGAAGTCAAATCTTTCTCCTCTGGGCTTTCCTGTTCAGGCTGACTCAGCAGCCAGGTGGCATATAAAGGTACAACAGTATTTAAGCTGCAGAAATTTCCAATGAGCATTATTTAATAAAAGAAACATATAAAAGGAATTTTAAAAATACCAAAGCATTTTTTTTTTTGCTCTTCCCTCTCTCACTAACACACAGGGCAAAAGCAGCCTAACTGGAGCAGCCAACAGTGCAGAAGAGTACTTGAGCTGTCATTTAAAATAATCAGCTTTTCATGTGGCTGATGATTTATTGGGAGGAGAGGGCAAAGCCTGTCTCCGGAAGGAAATCTGCTGAACCTGGGAGAATATCCAGTCTTGGTTTTCCCAGCTTACTGCAGCTGCTCTCTGCTCAGCCTGATGCAGACTTCCAGCTGCTGGCTTTTCTAATTGTTGTGCACATCTCAACATCTCTGGAGGATTTCTCTCTCAGTTCATCCACTTAATGCTACTTCCTTTCTATTGCAGGGGCTTTGTATGTCATGTTTTTCTCTGCTGTGTAAAACTTCACAACACAAATCTAAATATTTCTCACAGACAGCTTTAACAACACCAAGATTTACAGAACTCCTCTAAAATGTCAGGCAAAACTGTAAATTTTTGTCTCTCTCCCAAAATTTCAAATGTAGAACTGTCTCAAGTGGCAGCCACAGTGCCTGCATGCCATTTGCACACTTACACACATAAATATTCAACTGTTTAAGCTAAACTACTCTAAGTTACCCTTCAGAACAGGTCTGGAGAATGGACAGAAGTTCTGACCATGTAACAGCAGCCAAGAGGTAGGGGACAGCTCTGCAAAGCAGTATTGTGAGTGCAACTTTATATGCTGTGGACAGATTTCTTTACTTATAATTTGCTACTGTATACATTCCTTAAATAGAAATGGACTGACAGGTTGGAGTGGAACTCCTGCTGCATTACTGTTATACAAACTTTTACCTGGCAACCTCATCAAATGACTCAGGGCAAAAGAAAAAAGGAAAAGGATAAGAATCTTTAAAAAGCATGGAACTTCAGAAAAAATCTGTCTTAATGCTGGTCTTACCATCCTGGAGCCTGTAACAGGCTGGCCACAATACAGGAAGAGCTCTACATCTTCAGATTTCTGAGACAGTAATATCTTATCTGTCTCAAGGAGCTTTCTGAAGATCATTTTGCAGAGTACATGAAGCCCATTGAGTGTGAAGAACATCACCACAATACTGAGCCACACTTTATTGTACAACACTGCCCTGAGTAGGTGACTGGCCCTTATGCTCATCACCCACTCTTGAGTAAGGTAGATCAGAGTTTTGTCTCCTGTCTTGGGAAACAAAGTGTCTCCTGTTTTAAAGATCTGAAGCTTGGTCATGTTTTCTCAGTCTCTCCAGATTTTAAAATTGTTCTTAAAATTATTCTTCAACACTTCTGAGTGATTTTCCATTGTAAAAGATCTGCAAGTGCTTTCCAGCTAACAATCCAATACAAATCTGAACCCACACTGCCCAGTCTGAAATGCTCTGGGGCAGACCAGTCCAGCTATCTCACAGCAACAATCCATAGGCTACGGTGAGAAAGGCTGAATGCAAATCCAAATAAAACTGCCAAGGGAATTTGAGAAGTATGCAGTGAGACAAACTGGCACTGGCCCAAGAATGTGAGTTGTTGGGATGAAACAAACAGCTTTACAGTGCAGCTTTACAGTTTGATGATTTATGGCACACAGAAATCATTCTTTTGGGAACGATGCAGAGCAGACATCTGGTTTGGTTCTGCCCCATCTTACTGTTTCAGGGAGTCAGCACACCTGAGCTCAAGTATCAGAAGTCAGGATGGTAACATCACACCACTGCTACAGCAGTGCCACCTGGGATGGGTTCTTTCTCCCTCAGAAACACCAAGAGCTGCAGAATCTACCCAAAAGTGATGGAGGAAATGGGGCTCATTTCCTCAGCTTGTGGCTTGCCTGAATCTCAGGGCAAACCAAACAATCTGTTTCTTCCCTACTGCTCAAAAAAGCCTGATACTAAATTATCACATATTGTCCTCAGCAACCTAAAAGCTGGATCAACAATCAAACCACTACAAAAAATGAGTTAGAGCCCAGTGTTTAAGTAGTAGCTAAAATGAGAAATTGAAAGCTATAACCAGCTTTGCTTAAGCTGGGAGTGCTCAGCACCTTAAAAAATCCATTTGTTACAGGAAACAACTCCTGCTGGGCTGTATCCAACTCGTCTTTGAGGTCATTAAATAGGGGCTAGCAGATAGGTTTCAGCACACAAGCTTTCCACATTCAAGCATCATTTTTATTTGTGGTACATATAGAGATTTTTCCTCTACTGATTTAAGTTTTATTTCAGTGTACTAAGAAATGTATCAGTGTATCAACAAATTAGCAAATCCTTTGGAATGTGGCTATTATTATTGGAATTCTACCAAAAAGTAAGAGTCCCCTAGCACTTGAAAGTACTTCATAATTAAGTCCATAGTAATGAACAAGAAATCAAGCAGTTTACTGGAGATACACATTTTGTGTATCAGGTTAAAACCCACCAAAACAACACATGGGTATCTGTGTCAATAAAATACCTGTATGGAAGCTCCAACTTTCTCGTTACAAAGGCTGCACACCAGTGCCCATCTACTGCTGGGAATGTGAGAAACCTTTGTAATGGGCTCCATTTTTTCTGGGCTTCCAATGCTCACCTAAGAGAAAAAAGGTTAAAAAACAGACTAACTATTACACTGTTAAACAAGAAAGAAATCAGTTCTACCAAGGAAATCAAATTCCTTGTGTGCACGTGCAAAATCAGTGTGTTTTTAAGGAGCATAAAAAGTTAAAATTCTTTTTTTTTTTAATTAGTTCCTCACTGCATTAACAGAACAGTTTCAATGTGAAGCTCTCCAATTTAAAAGCATCATACAGGATAAATCCCCAGGAATTCTCACCATTACATCCAAACCTTCCTGATTCACCTTTAGTGCTCTGTTTACAAAATAAACAGGTACTTTGTGTCCTGGTTAGATGAACTTTAACAGCAGCTAAGGCCTCATCTTTTGAGGCCTAATTTAGGTTGACAAAGGTCACGTAATTACTGCCTTTAGAGATGATGAATCACCCTGCCAGACTTCATCAAACTGAAAATCTTTTATACCCTTTTCCTAAGAAATACCATATATATAGAGAGGTATTTAGATGCTACACTCACACTACATCAAACAACGTTTTTAAGACTTCTTCCCTCCCTGAATCCCTGCAGCCCTCAGCTCCCAGAGGATCCCACCTACCTCTGGAATCCACAAAGCACAGCTGACGTGGACCCACTTGGTGCCACTCCGGGTTGGTTTCATGGCACCACCTTTCTTGGGACACAGCAAACACTTGGGCTGCACGCCAAGCGCGCAGGTCCTGCACAGCCAGCTGCCTTCCGGCACCTTCAGGATCCCATAACATGCCTGTGTTCCCATGGGCAGAAAAGGGAGAGAAAATAAACAATATCTGTTACTTTTTAGCTGTTTACATGTTGCCTCTCAAAATATTCTTTATGGAATTTCTAAAATTACAGAAACATTTGCTTGTGAGGCATTTTGGGATGCGTTCATCAACTTAGCCCACTGCATTACCCATTCGTTCCCAAAAAGATGCTCCAGGGAAAGAAGCAGAAGTCAGGACCAGCTGTTAGGCAAAGAGCCACTGCTCACTTCCACTGGGTAAATGAAGGATGTGTTTGCCAGCCCAAAGTGCAAGGGGACCCCCCAGGGACAGCCCTGCCAGCAGTGAGCCAGGATGGAGTTCAGTGTCACACAGACTGCATGGAGCAGGAGCTGGACTGCAAGTCAAAAGGCAAGAGCCATAAATTCAAGAAATCCCTGTGCAATATTCAGTGTTAGTTCAAAGCACAGGGGTTTACTTCTTATTCAGAGGAGAAAGTGCAGAACAGCTACTAACAGGATCACTTTCTTCAGAGGACTGCATCTTTATGGAGACCCCTGTCTAAATTACTGTCATTTTTAACCCTCCTGAGTTTTACACTTAATGTGATCAAATCTAGGCTCCAGAGAACCACAACAAGTCTAAAAACACCCACTTTACTCTCTATACTTTGCAAGATAGCAGTCTGTACCTCACAGCTGTCAGAGGTGTTTCTTTACCATTAGTGCAAATGCACTTAAGTAACACACACAAGGAAACACCAGGCTTGCTCACCAGACAGCACAGCTTTCCCAGCACTGAATGAAAAAAGCCTGAAAGGAAGGACAGGCTGATGGGGAGGCATCTGCCACAGTAAGAAGTATCCACAGAAACAGATATGATAAAGTTGTATCTGCTCTTCCCTGCCTTCTTAGCTGCCACAAAAAGCTGGCACACAATATTGCTGTCATTAGCTCAGCTCAGCTCAGGTCACTAGGTTCTCAATGAAATTTAAATTACTGTAATAAATCTTACCTGTGCCTTAAAGTGATTCCTTACCACCCCCTGCTGAGCCTAAGTTGCTGATCCTGAAGGTGTGTTAGCCCCAGAAGTGAGCAGGGACAGAGGAGAAGAGCAGTGACCAAGTGAGAATACAGAACAATACCCACGTGTATGTTCTGGGGAGGCTTCCTCACATTTTATGCTCCTCCATACACACAATACACCACTTTACACTTCTTAGCATGACATTTCTGGAATTACACACTAACAATTCTGCTTCTCAGTTACTTAATTCCTGAATTCATCCCACCACTCAGTGGGGAACTCTGCAAGAACTTACCTTATCAACACCTGTCACTGGAAAAAATCCAACCTGTTGTCTGTAATGGTTTGGGAAAGCTTCTGTCACCACCCCTACACCCTCCCACCATCCTCTGGCCACCATACCTGGTGCACACAGATATTGCATTTATCACAGAACACCATCTCATTGCCATCTTCTCCATCTGGAGACTGACAGACATCACAGACAACATCTTCATCATATTCAATCCCCAGTCCCTCCTCCGTCTCGATGGCGTGGTTCATATTCTCGTAGCAGCGGTGTTCAAACTCCTCCATGACCCTTTCCATCGTGTACTCATCCAGCTCAGGCATTCCTGGGAAACACAAGTTGTAACTTATTGAAAGGAAAAAGCAATAATCACTGCCACATGCAACTCTACTTTAACAGCTGAGTAGACACAGCTGACCTACACACACACACCTCATTCCTAGGCCACTGTGTGCCTTTTCCAGCATGGGAAAAAAAAAGCAGGGAAACTGCTAAAAAGAAGACTTGTAACTGTATGAAACTTGCAGAAGCAGAGATCCAAACCAATCTTTCAAAATCCTGAGAAAAACATTCAGAAACTGACTTTGGCTTCCTGGTCTCGTTCTCATTTCTCCTTCTGGGACAGCACTCCATGGCTTTTGCTTCCACTTTTAGTGTGATGTGATGTTGACTCTTTGGTAAAAATTTGAGAGAGTTTTGAACCAAAAGTGATGGGGGAAGAGGAAAGAAATCAGTGAGAGAATCTGCTATGACACGTGGCACAAACTTGCAGTTTCTTGCAACTGTTGTTGAGTTTTCTCCAAGTTCCAGCCCAACAGGGTGGAACCCCAGTGGGGGTCTCAATCAGCCCCTGCTATACTGATTAAAACAGTTGTAATAATTGCCACATCAAATCTGGGACAACAAATAAGAGCAACATCTAATCTGGGATTTATCTTTTAAAACAGCATCCATCAAAAATTATTCCTAACACCACAGCTACACACAGATTAAATTATAGTATCCTATAAATCAAATCTGTTAATAATATTAAATTACTATTATAGACCTGAAAAACTTTCTATCATAGCAGCAGTAAGCAAAATCTCAAATAAGAACCCAGTGCTTCTCCCTCTGGCTTCCATCTCTCACTTGCCACGACAATGACCTAGCTGCAGTATTTCCAAGTTTGTTCTATACCAACCTTTGCCTGAAAATCCTGTGGCACGAGCACCTATGAAACCAAGAAAGCTGCACGACTGCCAATAATCATTGTCCTCGTGCCAAGTCAGATAAGAACAAGAATTTCCATATACTTAAATAACTACAAAGAAATGCAGGCTCAGGATATTCTGCTTTTGGTCTAATTCCCAATACCCAATATTTACTGTGACAAAAAGAATTTCCTTGTGAAATTCTTGTGAAGTAGAAAGCAGCAGAGGAAAAAAAAAATGTGAGGGGAGATTCTGACCTGGTCTAAGCAGATACAACTCAGCAGTTATAAAAGCATTTATCTGATGGCTTAAGCACATCAGGTCTGGTTTCCCATGGCTACCCCACCTTGTGTGTTTAATATCTCTTCATGCCTCTGTCATCGATTCCAACTGCCACCCTGCCTTAAATTATTAAGTTGCTATCTTAAAAAAAAAAAAATAAAATAAAAAAGGTGAAAAAAACACAAGCACTCCTTGCTCACCCATTTCCTTGAATTCCTCATTGGCAAGTTGTAACCATGCCACATCCACATCATTGAGGTCGTAGCGACACACACTGTCTGCTAAGGTGCGGATGTCCACATAGCCCAGCTCCGGGGGCTCCAAGCCTGAGGATACAATGTACTTCCTGGGCCGGGTAAATGTGACAGCTTTCGTCTCAGACACAACCCTAAAACAGAGAGACAAGCAGACATCAGGTCATGCTGAGCTGATGAGACTTGGGTTTAGAGAATTCAAACTGTCCCACTCTAACAATCACCAGCAATCACTGACCCGGCCAAGCAACCACCGTGCACTGCTGAGATGGGAGGAGGGAACAGTGCAGGGGACTTTCAAAAGGGGCTGCAGGTATTCTAAAAAATTAACTGGAGATGTCTAGAAACCAAAGTCATTACTAGAATGCTAATTAAGATGAAACTATTAGAGGATAATAAAGCTGTGCTTACTCTTACCTGAAATTCACACTTGTTCAAAGCTAGAGGAGGAACCTGGTATTTATGTAGCAATGGTGGCCATACATAAACAGATGTTAAACTCTATTTTAAGTCTTTTTTAAAATCAATCTGGTTAGATACAATAACAAGAAGAAAAAATTCAAGGAAAAAAAGTGGTATTTCCTGCTACATTTGAGACTTTCTTTCTTACAGTATTTTTCTTCTGTTTTGGGGCTTTTTCGTATAAAAAATAGCCATGTGTGTGAAATTCAGAAGAACTTTCCACTGAGAAGCAGTCATCTGCACTAGTTTCTCCTTCACTTACCCAAGCAGATCCAAGCTCTGGCATCCTGGGCCTGAATTTCCCCTTTCACAATCACTAAGGTCATGCCAGATTAAGCACAAATACTGATCAGCTGCTGCTAAAGCTACCTTATCTCAGGTTTTGGAGTCCCAGTTGGCCAACAACCAACAATGAAAGTGTATTTTAGCTGCAAGCCTGCTGAAATTTTGTCCCAAGGCATTGGATTGGTTCAGGGCACAGTCAAGTACCTACAGCACACAACTTAGAACCAGGCTTCTGCAATGCTGCAGCTTGGCAAAGCCAGGACCTGAGGGCAAAAACTGCCTGGCAGCCAAAGGACAGCAGTCACTCAACCAGCAAGCTGTGACTTGCCTCCAAACAGTCAGACAGCTCTGTCAGTCCACCTGCAGCACAGGTAGAGGACATTGCACTGCCTCTTAGTGCACACACTGACACCCAGTTTGGATGAAACCTGCTTCTTGGGGTAATTCTGGTACCTCCAGAAGCAACGCTGCCACCACTGCCTACTGCACCACCAGTCTGGGCTTTCTGGTGCTCAAGTACTACAAAGAGATAACACCCCTTCATGGAGACACAACCTTCTGATTGAAACAGCCTAAGCTCCACAAGCAGGACATCCTCCACCCTATTTTGCCCCCATCTGATGCCCAACACAGGAATTCTTCCCATCAGAAGATCCTGATCTGCTGCTACTGTATTTGCACACAGATCTCAGTAAACTCTCTCCTCCTTTCAGTCTCTTGCACAGCCCTACATCTTCCCCTCACCTTATTTCATGCAACAACCTGAAAAAAAATGGTGGGCAAAAGCCAAATGCTGAATTTGGGGTTTTTGAGGTGCAGAAGGGGACTGTTACAGAACACTAATCTACATGACACTGCCAGGCTAACTGCACTGCCCAAACCCTTCCCAGTCATTCTTCACAATATTGAAATATTACAGACTACCACATCTCATGGGAATTTACTTCAAACTGGGCACTGCTCTCTGACTCTTCTGTACCATAAATTCTTTCCTGAGTACCTCTCCCCATGTGGACATCACCACCTCTGGCCAACATCCATCACATGCTGTCTAAACACCACTGCAGTGGCTCTGAAGAAACAGGCACAAGTAGTATGGCATCAAAACAAGCCTTCAACTCTTTATTTAAGTGATAGGAAGAAGTTTAGAACAGCAATGCTTATTATGTACCAAATACTACATTCAACCAAATTATCCATGTGACTGCATGACATTCCACCCTTCCCCACCCCTCTGGACCTACTCTTGCTGCCCTGCCCAGCTGCTACCAGCCAAAACCTTTTATTCTCTATTATGTACCTCATGATCACTACTGTCTGTACTGCATTCTCCTTCTATTCTTTACCAGCTACTCTTTGACTGCTGCTGATTCAATTTACAGAACAGCTCCTTCCTCTCCCAAAGTTAAGGCACAGAACTCTTGGAGCACCCCAGCACCACCACTGCAGGACAGTCAGGGATCAGAGGGACGTTCCAACCAGCAGTGCTCACCAAGGAGGATCACAGAAGACAGCTCAGCAGCTAAAAGAGTGGTGCCTCCTCTGCTGGTACCTGTAACTGTGGGTGCCTTCTTTCCCTAACTACTTCAGTATCTTAAATTTGGAGCAACATCTCTGTTGGTGATTGTCAGAGAAAACCTCCCTCCTAAGGGAATCACTGGAGCTGATACAGCCACAAAACCAGCTCCCTGGAAAGCCACGTGGTGGGGACCTGCTGGAAGTCCACAGGTCTCCTGGCTCTCCTGCAGCCCTGGGAGATGCCTGAGGGAAAAGGCAGCAAACGTGAGCACAGATGTACAGTGTGTGTGCATTTATGCAGAGTCTGGGTGAGGTCAGAGTGGAGCAGGCTGTGAGCACTGTGGGGAAATGCTATGCTCCCACACACTAAACTGCACAGCAGAGGGGAAAATGCAGTTTTTCTTGGAGCTCCAGGTCCAATCCTTCAGAAGAAGGAAGGAAGGAAAAGGTTTACTTGATGTGTGGGTGAGTTCCTCATTTTACAGACCTAGCAAGGCTGTGCAGTGGTCTGGAGGCTGCCACACAGCACACAAAAAGTGCTAACAAACATTCCTGTAGTCCCTCTGCACCAAGGTTAAAGCTGGCAGAAAGAGACCTGACAGAGGCAGCCCAAGTTTTTGCTATGTATCAGAGATTGGACTGTTCTCCCCCCCAGCACTGGTGGGTGGGTCGTTTGGCAATGCCTTATGGGCCAGCCTGGACTTACTCATGGATCTGGTATGATTAAATGGCAATAATCCTTCATCTCACTTTCTCCAAAACCAATCCCAACTGAGCATAAAACAGATACACGGGCTGCAGTGCTCTCCTGTCCTTAAAACAGCACTGTTTAATTTGAAACAGAAAACAGCATTTAAGTGTAACAAACAAGGCAAGGAAAATGAGAGTTTCTTGGACAAGAGTTACAAAAGCTCACGTTAATGTATTTAGTTATGTGCACATCTGGATGGTTCTTAGAATAGCTGAAGTTTCATACAACAAAAGATTTTGTAAGTAAGTGAAATTACCAAAAAAAAAAAGAACATGAAATCAATGCTGTGTTTTTCTCTAGCCCTTCAGTCTGGCTTGTCTAACTGTTGCTTGAAAGGAACCCTATGGCTTGGAACTGAGCACAGAAAGCACCAGACAAGGCCTCTCCCAGCAGTGCTGAGTGAGGTCAAGTCTGGGCTTAAAAATAGAAGCTTTAAGGTTCTGTCATCACACACCATCCTAATGTAATGCCAAAAAGGATTCTCTGATTATTATTTCAATCATACAAAGCAGAAGAGGCCTGGCCCCTCCAACCACCCAAAAAGCTGAGGCAGGCTGCTCCTCATCTCTGAAGAGCCTTTTCTAGCTAGGCACTGTGGAATAAAGCTCAGGAAGCCAAGGCAATGTAGACACAAGCTGCTAGCATCAACATAAGTGTGTTTAAATTCCTCATAACTATACCTGGCTACTGGTTCTGGGATGGTCCCTGGGCTAACAGGCACCTGAACTCCCTTTTCCCACTCCTGCCTCCAGGGGTCTGCCAGCACATAGTACTCATCAGGGTTCAGCTGGAAGGAGTCATGTAACTTCATGGCAGTGATCAGGTCCGTTCTGAACACCTGCAAAGAGAGTGACCAAGAGAAAAAATAGAGACACTGACATTTGATATTTACACTCTATGATTCACAGCTTTAGGGTAACCATGGAGCACAGCGTGTAACAAGGTCACTGTATCAACAGTGAACCAACCCAACCCTCTGCAGGACACAAGTTTTGCTTCATGGCAGGGAAAGGGGTGGCTGAAGGTGCAAATACTGACAGAATGACTTCCAGCTGGCTCCACTGCAAGTCCTGCTGCTTCTCCTGCACTGCAGACATGAAGCTCAGAAGCACTTTAACCTCTGTTTTGGCTGCAGTAAAAACTCTAGGAGCTCTGTGTCTTAAAACAGCAGCACAAAGACACTCAATTTTGCTCCAAGATTTTTTGTTGTTTTGTGTTTTTTTTAATCACTGGAGCTCTGACTAATCCAAACACATTTTAGAAATTCCCTGTGGTACAAATGAAGGCGTGACTCTACCACGAGCAGCTGCAAAAGGAAATTCTAAGGAGATGACTCTTTGTGCAACTATTTGAAATAATAACCCAAAAGATGAAATAAAGTAAGACCCAACCTGGAATTCTAGTGGCAGCTCTACGTTCAGCACAGGTGCTTGTCAGTCAGTCAGCTACAGACACTTCTGCATGCTCACTGTAATTTTATTTTGCCTTTGCCAAGGCATCCACCTCTCAAATAAGTAGGATGTTAGGCAACTTTGGGGTTAGCAGCCAGGAACAAGCAGCAATGCTGTGTTCTACAAGCCACAGAAAGAAAAACAAAGAGCTTCACTCTTGCAGCAGGCACACTGTGGCAGTGTCAGGGCAGCTTCAGCCTGGTTTTGTCCTGCCTTTCAGCACTGCAGAAAGCCCAGCGTGCTACCACAGGAACTCCACTGCACTTCCAGCTCTCCCCACCCCGTGCAAGGCAAGGTTGCTGTGCTCTGCTGCAGCTGCACCCAGTGCTCCTCACCTCCACAACCCCTGATTTTAACTACTCAAATGCCACTTCCAAAGGAAAGGGTTAAAAAAGCAACCAGGGGACAGAAAATGAGCACCATCAGGACAAGAAAAGGTAAGAGGCATCTTAATAAAAGTTCCCCCTGTGGATTACTCAGTTTGTAGTAGACACAAGTCATCATCCACCCAGTCTCCTGCTGCAGAGGTACCAAGGAAAAGAGAGATGCCCAGGGCAGTGCTCCTGGATCCTCATGGGATGCTGATGGGGCAAAGGGACACGACACAACCCCCCAGTCTCCCAACCAGTGGCAGCAATGAGTGGTTTGAGTTAGCTCCAGTAAACTGCTGCACATGGCTGAGGAAGAAGCAGATCTACAGAATGATTATTGGAGCTCCCAGGACAGCAGTTTCTGTCTATTAACACACCTGAAAACTCAATAGATGCCCCAGGATTTTGGGGAAGTATTTTAGGGAAACAATGAACCTAATGGTAAATTGTACTGATGAGAGTATTTCAAAGTGTCATTTCACTGCACATCTTGAAGCCTCCCTCCCAACACACATATACTGTTTCACTTCTGTCTCAATGTGTTTCCATTTCCACTCTGGTTTTGCCATAAAAATAGCAAAAAGTCATGATGTTTTTCTTAACATTTGTCCTGACATGTTCAGAAAAAAATGTCAACCTTAAAAAATAAAGAGTATCACCACATGAAAGAAAGGGTGAACGCAGGTAATGAAATATAATGAATTTTTTTTAACAACCAAATTACAAGTCCTGGGAGGCTACAATCAAGAAATGAAAAATAAGCCACAAAGTAAAACAAGCCAGCACAGCTGGCCAGGAGATCCTGCACTTCAAACTGATTTGAATTAAAGCAATCAAATGTCAAATGAAATGAAGACTGAAAATATAAAACAGGATGCAAAACTTGCTCAGTCTGAGAGCCAAAGTAACTCAAGCTTTTATAAATTTGTCACACAAAAGCAAATCTAATGCAGCACCTGCCAGCTAAGAAACCCCTCCCAAGGCCAGTGACCATGTGGTACCCTTCTATCTGCTCTAATTTCTGATACAGAGTGCCCAGAGCAAAGCAGAGCTTCCCAAAGTGCTGGCTCTCAGCAACACCAAACATTTCAAAGCTAAAGGGTGAAACCCTGCACATCCTGAAGTCAATGGGAATTTTGCCACTGAGGTCAATGAGACCAGGATTTCACCCAGATAGTTTCCTACTGCCACCCTTCTGCCAGCACACTCAGCATCAGAATGTTCTGTGAAGAGCAGAGACAACACAAATGCAGAGAGGGGAAGGAGAAGTGGAACAGTTTGTGGAACTGAGCTATGGTGAACTATATGAGAAGTCCATCCAGGCTGAGTAAACCAGAGAGAACAGCACAGAACCTCAGAGATCTCAACAACAAATGCAAGGAAAGGGAGAGAAGAAAACAGAAGCACATAAAAACCAACAAGATTTGCAATTAGATTGATCCTTGATGGCTTTTCATGAGGTAGTTCTCAAAACTGGATCTAAGGGGCTACTTCTAAGGGATTTACAGAAAGTAACTAAGAATAAATTCATGAGGGTCACCACATTCACAAAGCAAAAAAGGTTCTTTAGCAGCCAACAATCAAAAAAAGAAGACTGGAAAGCATCAGTACCAGATGTAGTTCAAACTGAATAATGAGTGGCACCCTTCTTATGAAAACTCTCCTCCAGACTTAGGTATATTGGCACAGGGAAAGTTAATAAAGCATGTTTTTTCTCAGCATCACTCACTGATGCATAAGAAATAGATGTATTGGACAAGTAAGTAAAACAGCAGTTCCACTTCCCAAAGCTAATGCTTTGCAGCCTTTACAAAGTCCACAGTGTAATATTATCTGATGAGAGGGAGAAACAGCAAAAAATATTTCCCAAGAACTGGACTGCATTTCTGTCTTACTAACAGTTGATCCATCCCAGCAAGTTCAAAGATTTGTATTTCCCTTGATAGGATTTCCTCAAAGCACTATCCTAGACAGAACTGTCAGGAAGCAGATTTCTAGTTTGACAAGCACTTTAACAAAGACCACATACCTAACTCAATGCCAACTATGAAATAAATGCACCTAATATAAATTTTCACTGTTCACAAATCAAACTACAAATAAACCCTGATGCCTAAAATACTACAAGAAAGATTCCGCAGCTGTGTTGAATGGGTGTCAGAGTGGCTGTGCCAACAGGAAAGCTCCCTAATCTCCTAGAAAATAAAATAAAATATAAAAAAAATTTAAAAAGAGGGTGGGAAGGGTGCCAGCTAAAATGTAGTAAAAAGAAAACATAAATCAGAAGAAATGGATTCATTACCAGAACACATACACAGCTTTGTATTTAACAGATGTGACCAAATGCAAATCAAATTCCAGAAATACCTCAGAAGGTTTTCTGTCCTCATGTCTGGAACATGAAGTCCTCCGATGTCGAGATCTGGAATGCTGGGACCATGTGGACAGACCTGCAAGACAGAAATGATCACTGGAAGGCACTGGTGTCACCCAGCAGCAAAAGCCTCTGCACTCCTCACATACCTAATTGACCTTTGCTTGCATGAGCAAAGAGAGGCAGACTCAGGCTTCCAGACAAACCTTCAAGAGACACTTTCAAAATAAACCAGAAAATAGAAGTTACTCAGTTGTAAACCCCTGTGAACTTTTGTTTCTAGTTTTCTACTGACAGATGCAGGTGTTGGCTACACTGCACTTACTGGCATTCTTCTCAGCATTTTAGGAAGGCTGCCTCATAG
Source organism: Calypte anna (assembly GCF_003957555.1). Lineage (NCBI taxonomy): Eukaryota > Metazoa > Chordata > Aves > Apodiformes > Trochilidae > Calypte > Calypte anna. The sequence goes on along the minus strand of NC_044249.1, from coordinate 2,089,114 downwards.
CATCCTTCCCCTGAACACCAATAAACCACTTCCTGCAATTACCAGAGCTCCACTGGTAGCCCAAGATGTACCCTCTGAAGCAAAGATATTGATGCTCTATATTGGCTACCCAATTTTTACCAGAGCACGCCTTTTCACAACCAACCACACTGCTGTGCACACAGAGTAGAGCCTGCAACAAAAAGCTGTAGTCTCTTCTCCTGAGCAACTCTCGGTGTGGTTGTACACAATTTTTGTCTGCATAATTATTAAGCACACTCAAAAAAAAAAAATAATTATATCCTTGTGCCTTGGAACCCTTTGATAGTCTTTATCAAGTTCCAGAAGTATTGTAAGAGGAGAAGAGGAAAAAGACAAATAATTTACACTAGAATAACAAAGTAGTGCTTTGGCACCAAGCTCATTAGACCTATGCAAGTCAACTGATTTTAATTCATTAAGGTTTAGAGGTACAGAAAGTATTTTCCACTGCCAACTACACATCAGTAATGAAAAAAAACCAACAAAAAAAAGAAAAGACAATTAAGCCTTACAGGTAAAAGAGATTAAGGACTTGTAGGACCTAAAGAGATGAAGGACTTGTAGGACCTATCTGTTTACCTCTGAATAATGAACACAGATTTTGCAGCTCTGAACTGCAGAGCAATACAACACAGCCTTCCCACAGTGCTCATTTATTCACTGCCTATGTGTACAGATGTAAAAAGTGCAAGTCCACAAGAGCACCACTGCCTCACATATCCAGCAGAAACCTCATAGGGATCAGAAAGCACTGTTCAAAACCAACTTGCATAGGGATAAGTTCTCTATTAAAAACAAAAATACTTTTCAAAGTGAAGTCACTGTGCAAGACTTTTATTGGGAAGACATAACTGAGTAACAAGCCATGAGAAGTCACAGAATGACAGAATGTTGAGGTTGGAAGAGACCTCCAAGCTCATCCAGTCCAACCTTTGACCAACACCATAAGCTAACCACTAAACCACGTCCTTAAGGACCAGGTCCAAATGCCTTTTAAATACCCCCCAGAAATGGTGACTCCACCACTGCCCTGGGCCATTCCAATGCCTGAGGAGCCTCTCAGTGAAAAAATGTTTCCTAACATCATTAAGTTGTAGTTCTGCTTTTGTCTTCTCTTTCCAGTTAGTAACACATTAAGGAATCTGCCCCAATAAAAACTACTCTGTAACACAGCAATGAGTAACAGAGGTTGCACAGAGCATGCACAGTGGTCAAAAGGGTTAGACCACTGGATTAATTAACCACACACCATAAAAGGGGAACTCCTAGCACCAAAACTACAGACTCTTCATTTTAAATAACTTCTCTAAGAGCTATATGAAAGCACACAATGTAAAATTTCCACGCATAAGGGATAACTAAAACCCAGCCAGCCTTCCTCAGGATGTATTATAATGAGCAGTTTTTCCATGCCAACAAGCTGCCTACGACAAATAAGGCAAGAAATTCTTACATAGTTCTGTTACAGCAGTTTCCTTGCACAGGAGATTGGTGAATGCACAGTGAAAACAAACAATGGTTTTAGTAAGTTACTTCAGATGCTGTTGGATTTTTCTGAGCAGTATAAACAGAGTGTACATAACACCAGGAGAAAAAGTTGGAAGAATTTCTCCTGGGTCTGAGATTTTACTGCCCACTTAGATCTGTATCTGCAGCTAACTTATGACCTTTGGCAAGGGCTTCACTTCAGTAGGGAAAACATTCACTCACTGAATAACAAAACCCAACCATAAGGCACACTGTCATAGATTCAAACACCACCAGCACTTAGACACAGAAGTTAAAGAACCTGAATGAGCCAGTGGAATACCAGTAAAATATCCAGCCCATAGCAGTACTTCACTGCTCTTGAAATCTCAAAGATGAGTTTCAACTCTGCTTCCACTATAATTCATGGCAAAACATCACTGCATCAGCAGTGACAAGCCTAGGTTACTCAACTACCCAAAGCTGCTTGCATCAATAAGCTGTCCACCCACTCTGAGCACACCAACAGATGTGCAGGAGGAAAATGAAGGATGTTATTTCTCCTTTAAGCATCCTTTCCGTATTTTCATACCTAACCCAGAAGAGAGATCTCACTGACAGATAAAGTTCACAGGCAATTATAGCTACTTCAGTGACTAATGATCTGATTTTTACATCTAGATACATGAAGTAAAGTAAAAACCATTCCTGGATTATATGGACAGAACAATCTACTGTGGTCTAAACAAACTCAGGTTCAAAACAGCTGTTCTGAGTTATAAAAGCACATGGACTGAACTGAGTTATTTTAGAAATATTCTAGGTACTTCTCACCAAAACTATCCTTTTGCATTAAGTATTCAAAATGACTGTGTATATAGATCAACAGCTTCTGAATGATAGCCTTAGTCCCAAACTTTGGGACTAAGTTTGGACTAAGTTCCAAACTTAGTCCCAAACCAAGACCAGAAAAACAACTCAAGTTCAAGGCAGAGCCAAACCCAGTTTTTGTGAAATAACAAATAAGGAAAGCAGAATCACTGGGATATGGAAGATGTAAAACTTTTGCAAGATAACATTATATACCTCATGGGGGAAATAAGTTCTACAGCAGATGGAAAATTAATAAGACATTAGGAGAGCCCATACTACGAAAAGCCAAGTGAATAATGCTGAATATGAGAAACACACAACTCCAAAACACCAAGTTAAACAAACACATCCAAACCATGCAGCACATCAGAGATAAAAGGTGTCTTATAAAGTCCCTGCCTGTTACCTGATTGTGCAATTTAAGCATGAAAACAGTAGCCTAGCTGGTATCATCACTCCAGGAGATCCCCAAGATCATTCTGATTCCTTTAAATTCAGATCCTTTCAGAGGGTCTAAGTGTTCAGATGTTGTTAAACATTTTCATTACTCAGAACAAAGGGAGGAGAATCATACTCCTGCTGCCATGCCTCAGTTTTCCCTTTGCATTTGTCCACTTACAGACAAGAAGCAAAGAGAAATCCCAAACCTCTACCATACTACTGGTATAGTAAAAGTGACTCCTAACACTCCAAGTGGACAACTCTCTCTTCCACTAGGCTATTATCTACACCTTACACTATAAATGTAGTGTTTTTATAATACTGCTACATGGTGTATATAACAGATACACCTCCTGATGATAAAAGAAAACAATCAAGACGAGGGAGTTCTCCTTCTGTATCTGTTACAAAAAGCACACACTTCTCAATAGAAAAAACATGACAAATTTTAACAGCATCAATGTATTAAATGATCTGTCAAGAGTATGCTTCGATTCCAAAAACTCCCATCAAAACAGAAACTTTCTCAGGACAAATAAAGCAATTTAAGACCTCAAGGAATGCTCACCCCTAGCTAATAAACCACTCAGAATGAGCAGAAAAGGCTCAGCCATTATGTATCATGCACAAGGATGTTGTAAAGCCACCTGCAAGGCACCCAGCTGTGTCCCTGGTGAACCACCTGCTGCCTCAGCCTCTCAGCACTTGAAAGCCTCAGATCTGGGCATCTGAAAGCACTTCTGCTGTAAACACACTGCTGCTACACCACCACAGCAGGCAGCACAACAGGGATCTGTGTCTGGCTGTCACTTCTGCTCACCACTGTCCTTCCCAGATGCCTACACTGTTCCTCAACTCACTCTGAGACCAAGGAGGTGCTTGCTGCTGCCAACTCTGTCACAAAGATCTGCAGCCTGAAGAGAAAAGGTAGATGCTCAGAGTCTCTCCATTTACTGCCTGCCCCACAACTCTTTGCACTAAGGCTTTATGTCACTCAGACACAACTCCACAGGTCCAGACCCAAATTCCAGCACAGGTAGAGCACAAGTAGATTATTCTAAGGGGAATTTCCCATTCTGTTAGGTATACAGAGAGCTGTCTGTGCACAACTCTTTAGGTCCCATCACAGAGAAAGCAGCATGTGTGCAACCACAACCCATCAGACCACTTCACACAGCCAAATCCCTCTTCTCACATGGCCACTCCTGGAGGATTTCCCACCTATCTTCCTTATCTTTATATAACAGCATATAATTATAGGATAATCTCATTCAAGAGCAGAACAGGAAAAAGCAAAAGATTTTTATATCTCTTGTCAACAGCAATCCTACTCAAAATGTAGTGTCATTTGACAACTACCTAATTGTGGCTAGTATTTATTTACTAGTAATATTTACTAGTATTAGTAAACCAATTTACTAATATTTTAGTGACTTAAAAATTATTAATTTAAAAAAATTTTTTAAAACCTAAAATTACTAAATATTTACTAATATTTACTAATATTTACTACTAATAAATTCCATTATTAGCAGCATCATTATTATTACCTTCTAAATATTCAGGTTCCTGAGTTGAATAAAATAAAATGTGTATTTCTTCATGCAAAAATATTTTCCAGGTGGCATGAGTCTACATCCTGCACCATCATTCAGTGCTAAGTTTAGTGGTCAGGGCAGAACAAAACACAGGGAACAGGAGTGTTCTCTATTACTCCTCCCCACACCTACCCAGGGGAATATAAAAGGGGAACAAAGGAAGAGAGACTTTCAAGTTGGAAGTTAAAACTAGAACAGGTTTACTAGAACAGGGTAGTAACATGTGGAATATTAATGTGAAAAATACTCAGATATATACAAAAGCCAGATTCAAAGGTTGCTGATGTGCCTGAAAACACTCAGGTTACTCCTACAACATGATACTGGTGGTGAATCTGACACACCTGGTCACACAGTCCAAGGCACTGTATGAAAATAATTTCAGAAATGAAGAAGCCCAACAGCTGGAGGGAGGCTCAGTCCTCACCTTGGAGAGGAGGGGAGAAATTCTGAGGTCCAAATGGACTACTGAGTTCAGAATGATGGGAATGGAAGAAGTACACTGTAGGGTCAAGAGGTGCCACTCACTGAAGAGAAGCAGATGTTCAGCAACAAGATTCCAACTAAGTGTTGATTAACATTTCAGCTTTTCAATTAGAAGAAGGCTGTTCACAGTGCTCAGAGTAGTCTGTTTAATTGGGGTTTTTTGCCTCTGGAAATTCTGAGAGAATAGCTAGTGAAAAACCTAAAGCCTTTCACAAAGAGCCCAGAAATTCACAGAAATTATCTTTTATTTTTGAGGCAACAAACTCTGCTTACCCTTTCAGCAGGAGAATCCATACAAAGTCATAATATGGAAATAGTGGGCATCATCAGTAACTCCACTGAAGACAAGAAAAGACTAAATGAAGGTGAGACCTGTAAGAGGAGATCCTTGACATTGAAAGGGAGTTGCAAGAACTACTGAGATCTCCTGTAACAGGAGAAGTGGAGAAAAAATGCCCGAGAGTCACACATTGTTCTCAGGGCAGTGTGAATGACAAAAAGCCCTGGGGATGCTGACCCTACATTAAATGTTATCTCAGCTTCTGGGTATTAACCCTTGATCTTTTTGAACACGTTTATGGTAACAGATTAAACATGAAGGAACCTGTATCTGAATTTGCCCAGTAACTTCATAAATGGAAAAAAACACAATCAGGTCAAGAAAAAAGGACAGGCAGTGAAAAGGAAGTGGTATTGCAAACAATACTTGAAAATACTTTTAAAATTTCACTGCCATTTGCCATGTAATTTATGAAACAAATAGCTATTCATACTAATCAGGCTTTGAAAAAAGGGAGAGAGGACAAGGGTTTGTCTTTCTTTTTCCAACTCATTTTCTTACATCTCGACCTATGGAACAGATGAAAACATGGTTTTTTTGAAAACTAATTTAGTAAATTGGCAGCTCTATTGCAGATAGTTATATATCAAATGGCATTAAAACAAGCATTATAATCAGCAACAGATCAGTCAACTGTATCTATTTCAGAACTTCAATTATAAGATGATCTGCTTCATATTTTATTTCATAGAGCCTGTAACACAAGCACATGAAGGGATCAGAGAGTAAAAATAAACAAAATTCAGGTAGGATTGAAAATAAACACTATTATCAAAATGAAACACAAAAATCTGCTAGAGAATGAAAAATAAAAAAGCACAACTCTAATGAAATACATCACATTTGCTGCTATTTGTCTATCTTACAAACAACTTCAATTTTTATGACCTCAAGTAAACCTCTATCAAAGAAAAAACTGATTCAGGATTTTTTTCCTTCCACAATCCCCCAGATGTCCATGGTTCTCCAAAACCAAGCTGAATCTGAGACCTCTTTGATAGATTTTATTCAGTCCTTATTTGGGCTGACTCCTGATCAGCTTGTTTGTTCTCACCTCCTCCAATCCTGCTCCCACTCCCTCATTTCAGCCAGAGTTTTCCTCAGGTTGTTTTAAGGTGCAGATGGGGCCATACCTGAGCAGACTCCCATGAAGCCCAGACACACCTGACACTTCTCTCAGGGTAAATCTTTCAGAAGTGGATGGAAAACTCCCCTGATCACTTTCTGTCATGTTTCATACTGAAGTCTTCAGATTTGAAGATGGGTATCCAGGCAGATCAAATTAAAACCAGGAATATCTCTGACAACTGTACTATTGTCAAGTACAATCAATTTGCTTTTTTTTGGCAAATAAAAATGTTTCCCAAACTGCTATTTTATCTCCTCCTCCCCCCTTCATTTTTTTTTCTTTTTTTCTGCTTAAATCAAAGAATATTAAAGGCTGGAATCCAAACACCAGATATATGGATACATAATATACAGAGCTCACTGTCAGTTATGTTAGAAACAGCTAAAAATAAAATTAAATTTGTTCTGTATCCAAATTACCAATTTACTGAATTCAAATTCTTTCAAGTTACTCCTCAAATAAGATAACCTTCAAACAAAGTAAAGAACAACTTTGATTCACCAATCTTTTCCACTCATGTTTGAAGCAATACACCTTTCCACTGCATAAGAAAGTATGAGAACACTGAAGCAAACTTTACATCCCAATGCAAACTTCTGTTAAATACCAAGCTGTGGACAACGTTGGCAGATGCCTCTATGCTTTGTAATGATAAATGTAATGATAAAGACTTTTAAAATTACTTTTTCTCTTGTTTTATCTTAACTAACACTGTAGAGCCAACACAGTGTGGAGGATTCTCAATCTACTGATCACCTGTGCTCAGACTGACTCGAGTTCAAAACTAGATCCTTACCAGACACATTTCTACCAGTCCAAGCAATATGCAAAATGCATCTGTCACATCATATACCGCATTTAAACCTGTTTTTAAAACTCCTAACCCACTGCACTCTGCAACAAAGGAGCACTTACTGCCATTGTCGTCAGAATCCTCACTGCTGCTGGGAACCCGGCGTCGTTTCATGATCTCCAGGGGAAACAGCAGGCAGCCTGCAAAGCAATGAGACAGCACTTAACCCAGGATAATAACACACTCATCAAGTTGTGCTTCTGATGGCATCCCAGGATTTACAGAACACAAAGGAAAACAAACAACTTTAAACAGCATCTGAAATATGAACAGGGAAGCTCTGAAGGATGCTTTAATTAGGCAGTCAACATAATAGCAGGTGATCAAAACTGGAGAGTATCAACCACTGACACTTTCACCCCAAAACAAAAGTGGATTTTGTTCTGGGAGGACTTAAAATCACTAAATACCTCCAGTCAATGGGATTAACTTCCCCTGCCCATTCTGACACTCGATTTGCAATACAATAACATTTTTACAGCTTGTGTAAATATTGACTTTGGCTAATATGTTTTTGGAACCATTTTATACCCTTTAAAGTGCCAGATTTACGAAATCAAAGATAAATGTCATCCAGCCATATATTAAAAAACAAAACAAACAGCAGCAGTAGCAAGCCAAGTTTTCCCAGATTAATTAAATCTGCATCATCTATGCCCTGGAAGGCACCACGACCCTCTAAGGTAAGAGAGTTACTTCCTCCTGCAGGCACATTCCCATCACCATCCCTAAAACTGGTTTTCCAGAATCAGACCACAAACTGAGTACACAGAAGCTCCTCCATACTACCACATTTCTACCAATATTGAGTTCAACTGCAAGGGAGCCAGTGATGTGAACAGAAAGTTCCACAGCTTTCTAACTGCTGTTCACAGGGTGTTGGCATTTTCACATGTATTCTCTGTGGAATAAAATAAAATTCAGGAAAAAAATAAGGAAGCTGTAAATAGCTAGTCAGCATTTACATGTAAAAAGCTATTAAAAAGTGTAAGTTGAAGAGCAGAAAAGGCATGACAAGATAAGTGCAGAAAGGCATATCCACTGTAAGCTAAACTGACAAGGAGTCTAGATGCACATCACAGCCCCTGAGTCTTTGCTTAACACGTAGCAATGGTGATATCAACAAGGTCTGGGAGTTCTGCTAGCAGCAAAGCCCTTACATATACCCCTGGGGCACAGACTGGAAAATCAGATGCTAAAATAGGGTTTTTTGCTTCTAGATAGGCACAAAAAATCTAACCTCATTTTTATGTGAGTTGGGATTTCTCAGAAAGCTGTGAAGAAAACTCCTGACATTGACCCTTCAGTATACAGTTAGCAACACCAACTTAGTTCCCTGAGAACATCTCAAGGTGGAATGACCAATAAGGCTTTCAACTTTAAGACTAATTCATCAAATAAGAAAATTCCAAAAAGCCTAAGCAAAGCCTGACATTATTTCCAAAAAAGCAGAAAAGTGTTTTCTCTTCCAAAAGTGATTCACCCCAAACAAAACCAGCACTTCTGAGGGAACTAATTTTTATCATCACTAGGAAATCACAAGCAACTGAACCCCAGACTCTGTTTTACACTTCCAGTTGCAAGAGCCTGATAATTGCCAGGTTGTTTCCTTTTGCATATTATACATACAAACAGTCAGAAGCTTCCTTCCCATAAAGTGGAATGTAACTCATCTTTGAAACATGCAACCCTTATGAACTGCAGATTTTGCCCACTATAGGTAAAGGGAAACAGAATGGTTCCCTTCAAGAGCTTCTGTCAACATTTCAGAGGGTGAATGTTCACAAATCACTTAGGGTGAGGGTGGTGAGACACTGGCACAGGCTGCCCAGGGAGCCTGGGGGTGCCTCATCTATAAAGTCCCTTCCAAACCAAATAGTTCTGTGATTTTATGATGTAATGTCTGATGCCAGAGAAAAAAAGACTCAAATGACAACCTCTTAAAGTGCTTGAAGAATTCTCTCCAAATAAAAGTGCTTTGCAGCAGACCAGAACTTTGTGTGTAAGGCAGATGGAAATGCTGCCAACAAATAAATACACAGATCAACCATTAAAATCATCTGAATACAGATCTATTATAAATGCAGTAGATCCAGAGCCAAGTTCTGATCCAGTGACTTAGAAAGCCAACGTTCAGATTCAAAAGAGGCTAAGGCAGAACTGAAAAATCAATTAGCTGCTACAAGGCCAAAAGCAGGGGGATAAATACCTATTCTGTAAGGCACTTCTTCTAGTAGTTCCCACACTTTTCCTCTAATTGAAAGAGACATTCACAATAGCAATGGAAAAGATCATATTCACCTAGAATGAGAATACCTCCCCATGAACAAGGTAAAGAGGATATGGAAGAAAGTAAACAGAAACTAAGTTCCTTTAGAAATGCTACTTGAATATACCTGATCAAAACCCTCACTTCTTGGTTCATTCCTGAATGGTCTGAAAAGTACTAAACGCACTGTAAAGCAAAGTAAGATGGCATATACACACTGACACACACACACATTAGCTTGAAATGAAAAAACAAAACTGAAATTCTGCTCCTCCACATCTTTTTGAATAGGTCTATTTTGAGTTCACCTTCTCCCAGCCATACGTTCTGCAAATTTACAAAATTTCTTCTTCTTCCTACCACTTGTCTTTCAGACACAAACAAAGCATCTTTTTTGTTGTTGCTGTCTAAAGGAGAGAGTGGGATTCACATCTCCCAATTCAAGCACCCTCCATAGTTCTTCAGGAAGTAAGAGAAGCCAGAGCTGAAGCCATGCTCCTGGAATACGTATGACTAGACAAGGCACTGAATTTCCATGTCCACTCTCATCAGGCTTCTGAAGTTGAAAACAAAATTGAAAAGCCCATATTCTCAAAGGTAACATTAAGAGAAACACCCCATCTGATGGAACTTCCTTGAGATTCCTTTATAAATGCAAGGGGGGAAAAAAAGTTCATCCATGGATCTCATTCTCCCATCTTGGAACCTGATCTGAGTTTACAGGGAGCTAAAAATCACAGATGGAAAAGCAGCATTTAGCTTCCTAGAGCAAGTCTCAAACCTCAAAAGATTAACCCCCTAGAATTTTTGCCACTACAAGTAATAAAACATCTTTTTTTCTTTTTTTCAACTTCTAAAATAATTTTCAACTGTTCCCACCAGCTGTTCACGTCAAGAGTTCAGAACAGGTTCTAGAGATAACACTAGAACAGCTAATAAGAATTACAGCCACACAGACTGAAATGCTGCTCTCCTCAGGGTATAACAGTGCCTCTGCCTCAAAGATTATCAGTTTCTATCAGGGATACTGACCTCAAAGTCACACAAGAACTGCATTAAAAATAAACATGGATTATGGATAGTGATGGGTTAGGTGCAGCTTGAAGGTGCAGGCTTTCCATGTGCAGCCAATCACACACATTTTCCCAGAATGTCCAGAGAATACTGCTAGTCAAATAACGTGCTTCTTAACTGTCAAGGAAAAAAAAAGAAAACAAAAAAACCCAAAAAAACCCCAAACCAACCTATAGTAACTTGTTTTTCATGGGACATCCTTAACTAAAAATAAAGAGGCATTTTTATATTGAAAAAGGCAAATGGAAAACCTATCAACTTTTTCAGTAAAATTACTTATATCATTCTCTTTCCTTTCCTAATCTGAGATTTGAGTGCCAGCAATATTATTTTCTTTCAGCTTCTCACTCTTCACAGTTATGAAAGTGTTGGTATTTTTCACCTGACTTTATTTTGACATACACTAAATATACTCAGATGAATATATATATATATATATATATAATATGCATCTCATCCAAGTCTGATCCCATTAAAACGTATTCTGAAACTTTTTTGCTTTGCAAAATTGTTTTTCAAGGCACTATTACAACTCCTAAAAGGTTTCTTCTGGCTACTACATTTCAGAGAGCCTTTCCCAGAATACCTGTAGAATGCTATGCAAATGACCTGATGATAATCCTACATAATCAGTGTCAGGCCATGAGCTGATATTTGGGTTTACATATCCTTGTGGAGGTGAGCAACAAACATTTTTACACAAATCACTGGACACAGTTACAACCAGGGACATGGGTGCTTAGCTCTCAGGCTTTGTTGGCACAGACAGTGCAATGGGTTAGAATCAAGCAAGATGACATAATACAACCAATTCTCTATTTTTACCCAGTATGCATTATGATGGTCCTCTGTTCTTAGCTCTGCAAGAGATTCAGCAACAAAAAACCAAAACACATTGGACAGTAATGCCAAGATCTTTTTTTCTTTTACTTTTTTTCTTCCCACACTGAATTACCAGTAGTTACACAGATACAAAAAACCCCAAATCCTTTTTCCTACCTTCCTCAGAGCAGAAATCACATTACCCCATAAAGCAAACATCTACACCTGCATGCCACACACCACAGAACTTTTTAATGCTCCTACTGCACAATTAAAAACAGTCTATTTTTTCACTGTTTGACCCCAAGTAAAGGGATGATCAAAGAGAGAGATGTAAAGTGTGTCAGTCTTTGTTATGCAAATAGCTAAGCACAACCAAATCTCTAAAAATAATTATACATTAAAAAATCCACGTCCTCAGGTCAAAGGTTTTACATAGCACAGTTCTTCCTGAAGTATTTTTAAGGACTCTCTAAGCCTCTGGGTAAAAAGAGTGTATAATTCAAACTCTGACAGACAATTAACTGTAACCATGTTAATGGGTGTCACTACAATAAACTGCACTGAATAGCTGCAGAGACAGAATGGAAAGAAAGCAGAATTATGACAGATGTACACCCTGAAGACAAACTGAAAAACTGGATTTTCCTGAAAGTAACCCACTAACTGCAATGAATCTAAGACCTAATTATCTCTAGCACATGAGAAATCATTTCAAAATACTTATTGTACAAATGGAAGTAAGATGTCAGCCTTAATGAAATGGATAGTAGATGAAGACATTTGGCTTCTACTACTTTACTCTTTTTCAATAGCTTGGTTATGACATGATCCCAGTCTTCAACAGGCACCTGACAAAGTAATGAAAAGTTGTTTTCTTTCTATGCCCAATGAAAATAAAAAAAGGAACTGCATCAAAAATAAATTACACTATTAAAATCCAAATAAAACTTTGCAATTCCTCTTTATCATCTATGAGAGCTTTGATAGCAACATTTTATAGTCACAAAAACAGAATTCTTACATTAAATACTGCAGTATTAGGGAGCAGAGTCTGCATACAGAAAGTTACAGATCCTCCAAGTCTCATGAAACAAACAAACCAACAAACAAACAAACATGTCACAAGGCAGTGTGTTCTCCACAAGGAATATCTCCACTGACTTCAGTTGAGCTGTTCAGAATTTCACAAGGCAGATGCACAGTTCTGACATACCAGCCCAACACTTGTCAGAGATCCACACGTTCACCTGTGCACTTGTGCAAGTCAGCTCATGAAGTCACCTTACAAACTGGGCAGTGGTAGCAGCTGGTTCCCAAACTGTGCTGCTGAAACTGACCGCCCAAAATCTTGAGCAATGATAAACTGCCCCATGAATTAACTGAATCCACCCTACACATATTGCAATTCATGTCTTCTATCTAGAAGCTGTCAGCTCCAGCTGAAAACAAACAGGAGCAGTACTAACCACATGGAGAAAACGTCTGAGGAAAGACTGCATGTTTTGGGTTTTTTTTTACTTTATTCTGTGAGTTGAGAATGAAACCAGAGAAGCTGGAAGGGAAATCTGCAGATGTGAGGGGAAAGGAGAGCTTATTATCATTATTTTAAACATATGTATTAGACATAGCTCAAAGGAAGGAAGCGAGTGGTATCTGAAGCCAGAGGGATAATCCTGCTGCTAGAACATACAACCCTTGCTGTTTCAACAATATCCCATGAAGTGTGTGTGAAACGTCTAGAAATAGAATCAGTAACAAGCATATTTTGGCATCACTTTTATGAAGGCTTTAGGTTTGCAAGTGTGGGCAGCTTTTGACTTACTGAAAACGTAGTGCCTGCTTAAAAAGGAAATTATTCCTAATTACAGCTAAATCTTTCCCTAAAAATTAAAAAACAAAAAAACACAGGGCTAGCACAAAAGCATCTTCCTGCTTTGCTATTCAAATGCCAACTACAATGTGTTGCTGAACGCTATCCTAATTTCTAGTACTACCTCTCAGCTATCCAAGGAGAAGGAATTTATTTTTAAGGCTGGTGTGCAGCCACACAAACCACAGGCGGGCAGCTCCCACCGGACCGACTGACACATCTCCAGAACCCACGGACTTGACCTGGGGGTCAATCTAATAAAAACTTTATTACAATAAAGCAGCAAAGCAAAGCCAAAGAGGCTGAGGGAGGAGTTAAGCTAGAGGCAGGTACTCCACCTGGGAAAGGTGACTCTTGGAAATGGCCTCACAGGTGTGCGGTGCCTCTGCCCACCCCACCGAGCCCACGGCTGCCATCTCGGGGCCGCCTTTCCTTCCAGAAGGCGGGAGCTGCGATCCCGAGAGTAAATCCCCTCATGCCCCTCACTCGCCGGCTCTAGGCCGGCCGGGTGCCTTCTCCGGCAGCGATCCCGGCCGAGGCGGGCGGCAGCGCCGGGAGCTGCTGGCACCGGACCCGGAGGCGCCGCGACACGGCCCAAGGAGACGGAACCGCGGCTAGGAGAAGAGACGGAACCGCTTCCCTGCCCCTGTGCCGCCCGGCGGGGGTGGCACCTTCCTGAGCAGCGGCACTACCGCCGGTTTCCATTTGAAACGGGCCGGCTCGCCCCCTCCTTCTCCTCCCGGCTCCTCTCCCGCTCCTCCCCGCCGCCGGCCGCACCAATCCGCTCGGCCCCGGCTGCAAATCAAACTTGGTGCCCCCGGCTCCTCTCCCTCTTTCCCCAAAGCCCCGGTCACTGCCGAAAACGGCCACAGCACCGTCTCCTCCCACCCCCATCTCCACGCCGCGATGGAGGGAGGAGGGGTGGGGACGGGACGGCGGTTAGGCGGATTGAGCATCAGCAACACGGAGGAGACTTGAGCTCATTTTCTGTCTGTCTCTCCTCCCACTCCCAGACAGTTCTGGAAACTGTGTATCACCTCTTGTCACAGGAAACCAACCAGCAGGCGGTGCAAACAAACAAACACCCTTTGCCTACACCCTCTCCAAAATAATGAGCGCCCCGCTGCCTATCGTTAATGAGCTGCCGGGCGCGAAAGGGAAGGGAAAAGCGGGAAATAAATAAATAAGTAAATAAATCACCCTCCGAGCAGGCGACCAGCCGAGTCCAGGGACCGGCAGGGTGGCAGCGGCAGCGGGGAGGCTTTGTCTTATTTCAGCAAGTGGAATAAGTCGCTGGAGCCGCAGTCTTCTCCCGCGGGAGGCCGAGCACAGCCCGTTACACAGCCGTAACGCGGTTCCCAGCCGCACGGCAGCCCGGACCCGTCCCGCTCGCCAGGCCCCGAGGGAAGAGCGGAACCGCCGAGCTACCCTTGACTGGCGACCGAGCAACTTCAGATGTTTGCCGCCGCTCCCCCGCGCTTGTTCTTTCACGTTACGTTCGCGTTTCAACACCGTCTGTTACATTCCGTTCACTCGTCAACAAACTCCGGCATGGCCACGCCGAATTCATAGCAGAACAACGTCCTGCCCTACGGCACCCACCGAGCGCCAACCCGCCTGCACCGGGGAGAGATATCGCTCCTTCCCCCCCCACCCCCGTGCCTTGCCCAAGTTAGCACCGCGTGTCCCCACGCCCCGTGCCCGCTCCTGCCAGCGCCCCGCACTTCAGCTCCCGGACCCGGGCGGGGGTTGGGCGCTGCGGGGTCGCTGTGCACCTGCCAGCCGCTGCCCCGCCTGCTCGGCTCCAACAGGACCTGCAGCAGGGATGCCCCCTCTCTCTCTCTCCTTTCTCCCTTCCCTCCCTGGCGGGCCCGAGCAGCTCCGCACGCCTCCCTCCCGCCGCATACACGCTCTCCAACACGTGCACTTCAGGGCTCCCGCAAGTTGTTCTCCAGCAGGAGCCACCGTGCGCTTGCCTCGGGGAAGAAGGGGGGGGAGAGGGGACACAGGAGCACCTCTGACAGCCCGCCCGCCGCTCTGCACCTCCAGAGGAACACCCATCGGTGCCACACGGGGTACACCACTAACTGGCTGCGGCTCCCCCGCACCGAAAGGCAACTTCTGCTTAATTTCACCCATGAGCAGTTTTTATGCTTTCCAAGCATTTTCTTTTCTACGAGCAAAAGCCAAGTGCGACTGGGGAGGGGGAGGTCAGTGTAACTACAAAGCTGTTTCTGCACATAAACACCTCTTCCCCCACGCACCCCCTCCTCCCCGCTGAGAGGCGATGGGTCTGGAGGACATGTGGGTGACACGGTGACAGAAGCTGGCCATGGCTACCCCCGCCCCCTTCCTACAACACATCGCTATCCGAGTAGGACCTGCGCTCCGCCGTTGACATCAGTCTACCAAGTTGTTCCAACGCTTCCTACTTCCCGCGGAGGCTGATGCCCGGCGATGCCCCTCACCCGCCCCAGCCCCCGGCACAGCCGACAGCGATGCCCGAGGTGCGGGGCCGGGAGCGCGGCACGCCGTAAGCTCACTTGGCCGCTTGCACCTTCAAAGCTGCGCGTTCCTCACTTTGCCCGGAACAAAAAAACACCCGGACGCCGCTGCCGGCACCCTGGCACACGCTCTCCTTCCTCCTCCTGCCACCCGCCCGCCCTCAGCCCGGCACAAGTTGCTTGTGGGATAGCGGAGCCGCAACTCGGCCGCCTCCCCTCGCCCCGTACCGAGCCGCACGGCTCTTGGCGCCATGTTAATGACGTACTATCTTATTTCCACTAGGCAGCGACCTTCGGCACGAAACTGCTCTCTCGCCGCCTCCGGAGTAGAGGGAGGGAGTTTAAAAAAAAAAAAAAAAAAAAAAAAAAAAAAAAAAAAAAAAAGCATCAAATATGGCTGTGCTGGCGGCTCCCCCGGCTGGCGCTGCGGCGGGCACGGTTACCTGCTGGCGGCGGCGGCGGGGCGGCGGCGGCGAGGGCGGGCGGCGCGGCCGTGATCCCCCTGCGCGGAGGGCTCGGGGCCGCCTCATGAGTTCGGCGGCGGCGGGGAGCGGGCGCGGAGATGCGCCACACACACACTCACACACACAGACACTCACACACACACACACAGACACACACACAGGCTCCCTCTGACTGACGTTTGTACTTGTTATGGAGGAAGGACTCCGTGAATCAAACTCGTTTCTGGGTCACTGCTGCCACAGGGGGGAGCTACTTTAATCCCCTGCCAAAACTGGAAGGCGAGGGAAAGGCGGGGGGGGAGGAAATAATAATAATAATAATAACGTACCGGCGGGGTGGGGAGGCGGCGGACCTGGGGGAGCCGCCGTTAACTCTTGGCGGGCCCGGTCAGAGCCCCGCAGAAGCGCGGGGGCTCCCGCCTCGGTGTTGCCGCTGTCTCCCCCCTGCTCTCCCCGGGCTGCGGGCGGCTTCCCGCCCAGCTCCGGCCTCTCCCATTGGCGTCGACCTGGCCGGAGCCCGGCTCCTGCCGCCCCTATTCGAGCGGGGCTGGAAGAAGAAGATAGGAGGTAACGTTGCAGGGCTGACAGCTGGGAAATGATAAGGTGTCTGCACCCACATCCCGCCTCTGGCACTGCTGGCGTTACCCTGCCACAATTAGCTCCTCTCAAAAAAAACCCAAAAAAACCCCCAACATGATTTCACAACCAAGAATGACAATGCTGCATGGGCTACCTGTATGAAAGACCCAATTCACTGTTTTTCAGGCAGAGAAACTGAGGCACGTAAGAGTTAAACGCTGTGGCCACATGCATGGCGCATAATTGCCAGGGCAAGAATAAAACTGCAGGCTCCCTATTCTCAGTGCCCAGCCTTATCCCTGCAGCTCCCTAACTTTGATACTTCTCAAAGACTAGCACAAGCTAACACACACTGCGGTTCATTTCACTTCTTTCTCGTAGGAAGCAAAATTATCTTAAATTGGCACCAAATTACATACTAAACTTCCCATTATGGAAGAAGTGCGTTTGAATGCAGATTTCTTTATTCGCCACACAAGACGCTTTAGTGCGCACCATGCACCTGTGCTCCCCGACTGAAGGAGAACTCCCCCTTTTGAGCAGAATTCCCCAGAAAATACAGTATGAGGTAATAAAAGCCACGGAGAAGATTCAACATCATTTCAGGCACAGAACTGAGGCTATCAGTATAAAGTAATCCCCACAGTATGCAAATACTAATTAATGCAGCCTCCACAGCAGCATTAGCCTGCCACAGAATCACACCTTAGCTCAACAGAGGAATTGGGTTGTTACTCATCCATGCAAACCCAGTCATTTATCCTGCTGTCTCACCCACCTACCTGGTAATGAAACAGTACTGGCATTGCTGCACATCCTTAAAAGCTACCAAAATATTCTCCTCCCCTAAAGATACTTTTTTCCCCTGTGAAAATAAAGACAGTCGTGGGTTTATTCATAGAAGCACCTTCAGATTTTAGTGCCTAAGACTTTGATTCCCCTTGCTTTTATCTACATGAAAATAAGAAAACACATGCATTCTCTCCATTTTCTCACACTCTGCATGTTTCTGCAAAGTCATCAGAAATAGCTCTGCTGATGGCATTCATGTTTCCAGGATCAGGGCCTTAGCTTTTTGTCATACATGGGACAGCCACTGGGCACCTGGGATCATTTGTGCAACATACTACATCACATCATCCAACATACTCCATCACATCATCTGCTAAATATTCCACTGTTGTCAGAATTACATTCATACACCCATCACATTACCTCTGGGCTATCAGGAACCGACTCCAAACACTGTCAATACTGTCAGTGACCAGAGACTACGTTGATCTGTTTTATCTGTACAGCATCTGCCCACTGCTCTGCTGTGGGAGAAACCTCCAAAGCCAGAGTTTTTCCACTTGGTGGTCTGCAGGCCCCTGGGGAGCTGCTCATGGACTACTTCTCCTAAGTCACAAAAAGTAATTAGGATTTTCAGGTATTTCCTCTACAGATATATGTAGCTCTGTTAGTTTTTTTAATTTTTTTAAGATTTTCCAGTGTTGCCCATTGCAAAAGACACAAGAAACACTGAGAATGTTGTTTGTCCCACTTTTCTGAACTCTTTCCAAGCAAGTTCAGAACTGGCTCCTGAGAAAATCTTAAATGTGAATGCACTTTAGTTTCCAACGAGGAACGAAACTTTCCTGTCTCAAATGCCTTGGATTTTGAGGCAATATTTTTGTTTTTCATCAATTAGTTTTCCTTTGCATGAACAGACAAGTTTAAGTTACATCTTATATTTTAGGAAACATTTCTCTTGGAAGCCACGCAAGGCCATACATGTAGGAACAGAACAGGATTGTTTGCAGAATGGTGGGCTGTGTTTGAGAAAGCAGCAGCTAAAAATGCTACCTAAATTACTGCAGAAAACTCAAAAACCACAAAACCCTGGGCCCTCTACCCTGAAAAAACAGCTAGTCCAGTCTTTATGAGGAAGGTAATTCACCTGGTACAAAGACTGTCTCTGCATGCAGTGCATCACTGATATTATTCTGAGATAATGTACTCATATGTTTCAAAAGGAAATACTGAATAAAAACAAAGGACTAGTAGCTAGAAGAACCATTTTTGGAAATTCTTGGAAAACACAAAGAAAAGGTTACATTCTATCCTACTTCGATACTACAGGTGTAAAGTTGTACAGAAATATCACTATGGGCAAATAGAAAAGAATATAACAGAGCACACCAGTGTCAGCCACTGGCATCATTAATGCAAAACAGGGCTAAAAAAAATGATTTACATACAATCTAAATTAAGTTGTTCACTGTAGAATTTGCTTTAGCAGCTTAAGACTGCCTCCTGCCTGAGGATCCAGTGGCAGACACTGGAGTGGACTGGACGAGTGATACTCTACGAACCCAGCTCAACCTGCCTGAGCAGGATGGTAAAAGCAAGCCAAGTGAGGCAAAGAGAGAAATCTGAATTCTGCATTAAACATCCAGACACAATCTGACTCTAAAGATTAGGGAACAAAACGGTGAGAGATGTTGCAGTAACCTTCAGCCACCTGCACTAGCTAAATTTCAACATGATGGGTAACATTCTGCTGAAGATAGAGACAGTAGAAGTCTTGCATGGACATCAGTGGGACCAGAATTTCAGCCTTTATTTCTAATAAATATTTACCCCCCCGAAAAGCAGGCATTTTGTTACAATAAACGGCATCAGACTCTGTGCCTCATTCATTTTTCTATCAGCATTAACATGCATCCCAGGAGCTCTCAGAGGATATGTAGCAGGCTTAAAGCTGAGCTTTGTATCAACACAGAGAACTTCTGGTCCCTTTTCCGAGTTGTTTCATCAGACATAGTCACTCCACATTACATTTTATTTAAATTTTCTGATTGCTTACATAGTGTCCTAATATCTCCCTCTTGACTTGTTTTCCAAGCAGATGCACAAAGCCAAGGAAAGAATATGTGGCTTTTCAGCACATTTTTCCAGGCTTTAGAGGAAATCTGTTACTGAAGATATTTTGTCTGATAAAATATTTTCACTGACTTTTCTTAATTTTCTTTTTTTATTATTATTTTTACTCTTTTTGCACTTGGAACCTTTTCTGCTAATTCTTGCAGAAATTTAACCCGATCACTTAGAACTCAAAACTGCTCTTCTGGCCCCACTTCTTAAGAGTATCTGCTAACATTTTCTCCTTCATTAGTTTGAAGATCAGAAACTTGAGAGAAACAATAAAGATCCAAACTGTCAAGATTCTAGATTGCACTTAATCTTGAAGCGTAAGAACCTTCCAGAGATCCTTCACATTTTCTGAGAAAGATGTGTGTATTGCAGAAAGATAAGGCTGATCCACAGTTGGGCCAAGTCCTATGGAGATCCACTTAGTCTCTAGTTGGTCTACTCACATGAGCAGGGAACAAAAAAAAAAAAGGATTTTGATTCATGCATTTGTAAATCTGTACCACTTACAAATGGCATAAGTGCAATATTTGTAACTCCTGCAGAAATCAAACTTGCTCACATGGCTTATGTATGGACCACAGAAGGACAGAGCTGTCACAGTTTTGTCTAACGCAAACACATCACTGATGGCAACATGGCACCTGACCACTTTACAAAATCATAGATTTTGTGTGCTGTTGATTTTCCTTCCTTATCGTTACTGGCAAGCCCTGATTTTTGGTGTGTCTGGACTAAGGAGGTCAAAAAGGACCCCAATGTTATTCCCTTTTATTCCCATATATTTTCCCTATATATCTCAATATTATTCCCTTTTCCTCTGAAGCTGAGGCTTATATGCACCAGGACTGTTTGTGGGAGGGATGTGCAGACTCACAGGCCATACTCCAAAGATGTGCTTTCTCCTGTGCTCACAAGCCTCATTCTTCTGGTTTATAGTTCCTTTGTATATTTACCAATATGTAGTTGTTGTGAGAGGGCATTAACTGGGTGTAGGAGCCAGTACTCAAGTAAGCAGAAGCTGTGCCATTAAGGGATGAGGATGGAGAGGGATGAAAATGAATCCTTAAAGCTGAACTTAATACTTAACATGCTATCAGAGTGCTTGCAACAGAGAGACTAATGTAGGCTTTTTAATGACAAACCTTGAGCAGCACAGATTATAATATTCATTTTATATGTGGGTGGGCAGGGTCATACAAAGGTTAAATCACTTGCAGAAGTCACATGTTAAGTCAGCATTAAAACCAAGAATAGAAACCTAAAGTCATGCCTCTCGGTCCAAGGTTTCTAATGATTAAACTTTATCCTCTCCTTTGGCCTGCTCTGCAGCCCATAATGCAGTACAAAGTGTACCTCTCCATGACATTTTGCACATATATACCTGAAAATATTTTTGCAAGCCAAACAACCTTTTCACAGATATGCAACTGCTGACATTGTATATTCATCTGAAAATGAACTGGGAACACGTATGCCCAACAGGTAAAATTTACTGAATCCCCAAATCTGAAAGTTCAGCTACTGAAATCGAGTGGTTCCAAACTCTTCTAATTAGACAGTGGAAGCTGAGAGGGAAACAGCAGAACAAGAACACCAAGGGAACACCTAGAAGCAGGCAGTTGACTTGCAGGTCTGCAAGTTAATTGGGATGAAGCTGATGCATCATCTTTAAGGTAAGCAACACAATTTTGAATATGATGAGAGAAGTAATTAGCAGCCTAAACACAGGAAGAATGGATTGTGAAAACCTCAGGCAAGTGAGAGTTGAGAAGCAACAGATCAAATCTCAGTTGAAGTACATACACGTGCCTGTCTGGCAGCTCATCAAGAAACATTACACTCTCTAATCTAAATTAACTTCAATATTCAGTTGTGTGGATGCAGGTAGAAATCAGGCAGTCCAAGGTGCTGTGACAAGACTCACAGAAGAGTCAAAGAGCTGAAAAGAATCTGATTACAGATTTTCTGATTGCAGACTCTGCCCTGCTAACTGGTTGCTAAAGGTGGAGTAGTGGTGCCAGCTTATTTGGGGCAGTACAACAAAATATCAGTGTCTTTTTTTGGTAACAGCCTAGTGCCAAAAATTACTTTTTAAAAAAAAGGCAATTTCAACTCTGGATCCTTAAAAGTCAGAAAAAGAAAAGATTAAACTAAAAAAAAAAAAAAAAAAAAAAGATCAGCTGCTGAAATTGCTCAGAGCAGCTTGTGGTAACATTTCTGGAAAGAGCAGAAACCTTGGAAGTACCCTCCCTCCCATGTGGCCCTTCTACATTCCCTTTGGTACTTGATGAAATTGCCCCAGAGTTGCTTCTATTTGTGGTGTCTCCTGGGACAGCCTCTTCCAAATGCAATGACTCACACTTCATTGAATTGAAAGCTGTTTCTAGACCATGAAACTGAGGCCTGCCACAAAAGCCAAGGGATCATGGATATTTCATGGCAGAAAACAGACCTGGGACAATTGGGCATAACTTACAATGTGGAGGAGATACTCTGTTTTTATCCTCAATAGGAAAAGCTCCCTCTCCTCAGTTTATCAAGCTTATCAGTTTCTATGCTTGAAATTCTCCTTAGGGGGTGCACCAAACATCATTTTTTACAAAGGACATATTTTCTCCTTTAATAGTTAGACATCCACTCATTTTAGATGGAGTTGTCCTGAAACATACTTCATATGTAACTAACTATTGCTCACTAGTACATAAACTCAAGGCAACAAAGCTGTAAAGAAGCCATTTCTTCTACAGAAAATGCTAGTCAATCAAATAGGCAACTGTTGTTTACTTCAGCTATTTTACCTTACCAATTACATATCTGAGAAATGAAGTTATTCAGTGTTTAACACAGGAAAAATGATAGGGAGAATTAAATTGACTGTCTTCTTCCTCTGATAATATTGATTACTCAGCTTTTCTACAAGTTTCACTGCATACGTAAGCAAGAAAAACAGTTTAGAAATTCTTAATCAGCATAAATGTCATAAAAGCTGCCTCATGTACTTCCATTTCATTGTTATATATAACCTGAGGTTCAACACTCCAAACAGGACTCACAATATCCAGGATAAATGAACCTTTACAGAATAGGGGAAGCTGAGCCTTTCTCTAACCTCCATCCCTCCTCCTCTCACCCACCCCCAAAAGAAGAGCAGGGAGGTGAGTGCTATTGGGATAAACAAGGTAGTTTATCTCCCAGCAGAGCAGAAGGCTCTATCTGTACCTGGCTGGCATTATTGCAGGCCCCAAACCCAACTCTGTCCACACTGTTATGCTTCCGCTTTGCTAAGAGGTTATCAGAAATACACACCCAGTAAAAAATGGACAAACATAAGAAAAGCCACAGTATCCTCATCAGGTAGAGAATTATTATCTATTTTGCAAATAAGTCATTGAGATGGAATGGTAAAGAGAGAGAGAGATGAAAGCTGCCTCTGGCAGAGCAAAAGGGCTCAGTCTCATGATTCAGCTCCAACATGTTACAACAGCATAAACCTTCAGTGCTCTCTGAAAAATACATGACAGAAAAGGGCAGCTATCCTTACCACTGCATTTACACCCTAGATGTGCCTAACCCTAAATTTCTGCTTCAAACTGTAGGAGAGCAGTGAGAGGTACAGGAGGGGGCAGAGTCTTTGCACACAGAGATGTTCAGAGGTAGAACCTCAAACAGCTGCACAGTCAATTTTCAGTGCACATAATGCAAGCACACAGGATGTAAACAGTTTTCAGTCATTTCACACCATTTATAGCTATAAAATAATAATTTTTATGTTCCCCCCTTTTTTTTTGCTAATATACAAAGGAGTTTTTTGTTTATTTACAATTTAGTGTCTTGGCTATTGCTCAGTTTGAGACTGCCACAGATACATTTAACACACACAGAGAAGATGAAGAAAACTTAAAAATCAAATCATAACTGGCTCCTGTGAACTTTGCTTCACCAAGCAAAAAAACCTGAAGCAAACAAAACCGTCTCTGACCTTCCAGAACAACATTGGGAAAAAAAAAAAAAAAAAAAAAAGCCTGATCTGCTATCTGAGCAGATTTTGGCACAGGGTAAACATCTATGTTTGCTCCTCAAATTGCGTAAGTCAGGAAAGAGTCACTCTCTCTCCTTTATCCAGGACATGCTTTTAATCCATCCAGAGTTTATGTTTCTGTGACAGTCTGAGGGAGGGGAGGTTACTTTCTTCACATGGAAGCTCAAGCAAAGCAAATTTGACAAGTGCCTGTAATCTGGTATCTCCAAAGGAGAAAGGGGCACATCCTGCACTGAGCACATGGATCCTGCACTGAGCACATGGATCCTTAAGGAACTGCCAGAACCACAGCTCCAGCCTGCTCGGCTTCTCAAATATTCAGCCAGTCAGAGCAGCACCTCTGCTCCCTGCCAAAGCTAAAGGTGAAGCCTCCAGTGCCCCACATCTCTTTTGTAAAAGGGCCCAGCTCCTTAAGGTAGCCAGGCAGAGCCTTCAGCCACAGCACACAAAAGGGGAAAAAAAGCTGAGAGAACACAAGTTCAGGAAAGCTTGAAAGAGCACCCACCCCGTAACAGATTCTCATGCCAGAGTACAACTTGTACTGGCACTCTAGTGTAGTGCTTTGAATCAATAACATCTGTAATAATGCAGATATTGACTGATAGGCTGGGGAAATGCACAGGCAAAGCAAAGATTTTTCCTCTCCCAATATGCTAGCACTGGAGCTACAGTAATGATTTGGCTCTACCTTCACGGATTTATCTTTATTTCATGCTTTTCAAAGAGCTGTTCCTGGGAGCTCTTTGGAGTCCTCCCCACCCCCTTTTTAAGGAAATTAAGCCTCTTTCCTGAATGCCTTGATAAAACGTTGCAAGTATTGTGCACTGAGTAGTGCCCAACACAGCCTTAGACATCCCAGTGAGCTTGTTTGCAGAAGTTGGATTTCAGTGAAGGAAACCAGTGACAGTTCAGGAAATTCTTGCTCATTATTCCAGCTCTAGAACATCCTGAACTTAGTACCTCCCTGCATGATTGCAACATCCCTTAAAGATCTGCAGCTCGTATTTTTTTGCATGATCTGAACTGCTCCAGCTTGCTTAATGAGGTCATGGCTTCAAGTTGCAGCCCAGTGAAGCCAGACGTGGTGGTCCAGGGCTACCTCTTGGGCAGAAGCTTCCACTTTCTCCAAGCTGAATTTCACAACAGGGTGCTGGAGAGCCAAAGGGCTGCTGCATTACTCCTCTGTGCTCTGTTGCACAATGCTTCAACTTGAAAAATAGGGATGGAGAACACACATCTCTGCCCCGGTTTTGGGCTAAGTCATCATCTCTCATATTCTTGTATTTACTCATTTTTTTCCCAACTGTACTGATTTTTAAAACTGCAGGGAAAAATTCTTAATTCTTGACTCATTCTTTGAAACAGCATCTTAGGTCTGAGACCTGCTATATATGCTATAGACATAGGACACCAACTAATATATCTTAACTGGTTTGTATTTTTAACCCCCATAAATAAGATCAGCATGCTCAGCTCACACTTCCCATTTTGTGTGATTTTGTTTCACAAATCTCCTGTATATTTCAGCCATAGCTCACAAAAAGAAACAAATAACACATCTTATAAGAGCTGAAGTTCACCAGTATGGTCTCCTGCTTGACACCAAACCACATGAACTTCCTCAAGAGAAAAATAAACACAACAAACTTTTGCAAGAAACAAGTGAAGCTGCAATATTTTTTCTTTGCACCAAGGTTACGTCACTGTTATCTCTTGGGTACAGATGACACCAAGAACCATGGGCCTGGACTCCTCTAGATTATCAGTTTCCTTAAAATAGTCTGAAGGAAGAAAAACAGCAAGAATGCTGTATAGAAAAGTAGGAAGGTTTGGTCTTGAATTTAATTTTGAAAATTCTTTCAGTTGAACCTCCAAATTTTATTCTGCAGGTTTTCATATTAAAAACTTATCATTTGTGGATGTAGCTGCACATGCAGCTACCCAAGTTCACACAATGTGGGCACACTAAAGCTGTCCCTACACAAGTTCTAGCAATTCAGCCCAAGCATTTTAAATCATCTCCAACCTTTGGAGGAGACCACTCTTTACAGTGGTTTGCAGTTAATTAATTCATTACATATATCAAGTAAAGTTGTTCTGCTAATTCACTCTGCTCATGCATAAAATAATGCAAAAGGAAAATCAACACAGATCTCAAGTGGTTAAAAATCTTAAAATGTTATTTTGCTTGAAAACAAAGAAAAAACAATACCAACAATTTTTTATCCAGTATCTTCAATGCCAGATAGGCCCCTATGACAAAAGCTGCCTGCCTGCCTGCCAGTAATTTGGTTTCTTACTTCAAAGCTATTCAAATTTTACTGAAAATGCACTATCTTGAACCTAAAATCTGATGTGCCATCCCTTCCTATGAATAGGTAACTAAAGCAGAACAGTATTTTACTAATATATTTATAATCTACACTGTCAAAATAAGTAGCACTTTTCAAAGTCTCTCTTCACCAGAAATCCCAGGCCAGATCTGTCTGCCAAAACACAAGTTATGTGTTCCTTCAAAGGTTACTCTGCTTCAGTCAGGATAAAGTTTCCTCATCAAAATTCTGCCATTAACTGGGGAGAACCTGCCTGGGGTCTTGTCTTTTATTTAAATGTTGCTTACTTCTGTTCCTCAAGGATATTGTTTATGTTGTTTCTCTTCCCAGCACTTGTGCCTGCCAGCAGCCTAACAGCAGCAAGAGACAGGAGTCACCTGGAGTCACACAAAAGCATCCCAGTGGTTCCTAAATGCAGCATGGTTAGTGGAACAAGAGCACCCTCTTTCTGAAGCAATTTTTGTGCCAGGAAGCCTTGTTGGTTTTCTCAGTGGGGGAGTATCCTGTGACTGAATGAGATCTGGACTTCTCCAGCCAGCTCAGTGTTATAAACAGGTCAGTCTGGAACAGCTGTCTTGACATCCATCAAGCTGCTGGGTTTCAGCTCTCCATATTTAGTCTTCATGTGTCTAGGCCTGCTTGGATTGAACAGGCTTAAGTATTCCCTCTTTCTTTGGCATCTTTGGGACATTTCCAGAGTGCTCACCAGCTCTTCATCAGCCACTGTTTCAGGAGACTTCCCAGCCCAACTACTGCTCTGATTCAACCAAGAACAACCTTCCCCAAAAGGGGCTCTTTTCCACATCTATGCTTCAGGACAGTCTGATTTTCAGCTCATTTCTTCAGGACCCACATGACTACTGGAAGAAACTGATCCTTAACTCTGTGTGCAACTTAATACCTGCAAATCTCCATCTTAGGAAACACAAGCAGTCTGTAGATTGAGCTTTTTAAAATGTCTTATGTACTAAACACACCCATGCACATACCTACTCGTTTTTCTAAAGAGTCTAAAAGGTGTCCAAGACTAAGATTAAAGTCCCTTAAGAGGTATATAATTATCCTTATAATACACAGAATTACTTCTCTGAAACAGAAGTCCCACCAAACCTGAGCTTTTCCTCACCTCCCAGTTACAGTACTTGTTTTCTCAGTTGCAAACGTGGCTAGCAAAAGACCTGTAAATCCACATTTCTTTTTACAACTTGTTCCCAGAAGCAGCAGAGGCCACTGCTTCTCCCTCTGACTAACCAGCAAAGCCTCAGCAGATGCTTGCACTAGGAGGTGTGCACACACTTGGGTTGGCCTAAGAGAATTTTGTTCCTACAAGGTATCATCAATACTACCAATTTTGATACCCAGAGGCATTGCTACTTATTAATTTCATTATCTGTTGACACTGCTACCCATTGATGCTTACTGTTATCAATACTTTGATATTGACAGGCATTGCAAGAGTGTGGTACTTATTGAAAGGAATCAGTGTTTATTGATATGTCTGTATCAGCTGGCATCAATATCAATAGGCACCTATACATACCCATTGCAGTACTGACTTTTATATCATTAGGCATTGATATTTACTGATATCAAGAGGTTTCAAAGGTAGGAATTGATATCTATCAATTTCTATTCTGATTTCAAAATCAGTAAGTATCAATAGACATCAGTAAGCATCAATATCATTAAGCATTAAGCTTATATATATATATATATATTTCATTAATCATCTCTTAGCTCTCATAACATTAAGCATCTCTCAGCTCCAGCCTCTTCTTGATACCTCTAAACATACTCAACAAAAAGTGTTTATTCTTGGTTATTCCATGAACTACTTTTCTTTCTAAAAAGCTGCTATCCAAAGTTAGCATCAGCTCTTGAAGTTTTGTAGAAATTTTAAGGTTTTCTTCTTTCTTTTCCTATGAACACACCTTTTTAGACATATAAATATCTTTTTTTTTCCCCCCAAAGACATAGAGGGAAGGATTGAGGAAGGACCAAGTTTATTCCTAGTCCCAGACACAGCCCAGCTTTCTTTCAGCAGATCAAGTAACAGGACATTCAATGAAGGGCAGGGTGAAGGGAAGAGGCACACATCCTGACACACTGACTGCACTGACAAACTTCTTTCAGCATCAAAGGCTTCCTTCTTTTTGCAATTCATGCAAAACTCTTGCTCAAGGTTTCTGAACAAATGGGTCATTGGCAGCCCCTCAAGGATTAATTTTTCAAAATTATAGTTCAGAAAAAAGGCACTGCTTACAGATAAACATTTCCTTCAGGAGTCAAACCAGCAACCCCCCATCCACTACTCCACACCAGAGCCCCATCTCAGATTCTGGGAGATGAAGCCCGTGCTTTAACCTCACTTAGAGTATAACTCTAGTAGCTCAAAAATATCTCCAGCACATCTCTTTTTCTTTCTAGAGAACAACATAATGTGGTGATTTATCTGATGTTTCGGATTATTAAACGCAGATAATGCTTTCTTGCTGCTGGCACAGTGAAGCTCTCTGCCCCCAGCCACATCTCCACCCCACTGCCCTCCTGTAATGCCAATCTGTGCTTTTTATGAATCAAATAAAGGGCTGCAATCAGAGACAGGGGAGCTGCCTGCAGCTGAGCTGACAGTGACAAACTTCAGGTTATACAAAAGATCTCCTTACAAGCTATGCCAAGCAGTATTACAAGCAAAGCCAGCAATCTGAACCAGCAACCCTCTAGTTCCCACTGCCTGAGCTATATTCCTACCTTCAGCAGAAACTCCTTCAGGGCAGCAAGAACAGCAGTAAAGCTGTCATTAAAGCCACAGTACTGTCACATCAGCGACTCTCCTGTGTCAGCTACAATCTTTAGCTCAGCTGTTTGCCTCTTTGGGGAGAAGTTTCCTTGGCTGTCAGGAAATAGAACACGTACACTGGTCCTTCATAAGCACATACAACAACTCCAGGGCACAAAGAAACAGAACAGTCCTATTCTTAGGGAAATCATGTTGATTTTTAAAAAGAAGCCAACAGATGCCTCTGTGAATAGTCCTATATATGAATTAGCATGTCATGTAGAATAAGCCACTGTCACTCCTTTCCCTGCACCAGCACTGGAAAACAGATTGTTTTTACCACATGCTTGGTACAGAACAGTGTTTCCAAAACACATAGCTCAAGTCCTTGAATCACAGCCAAACAATTGGCTAAAACCCTAGACACCTACAGATCACTACCTTGGGTGCTGGCATCTAGAAGCATACACAAAAAAGATTTCATTCTTCATGTCTCATCAGCCTTTGTTCTACTATAAACATCAATTGAAAACAACTACCACAAGCAGGGGAGCATATCTGTTCAACAAAAAAACCAAGATATTATCCCTTAGGTAACAGCATCCAAAGAGAGATTGTATAAAAGTAACTTTTTGGTTCGGCCTAAGTGTTTATGCAGGGTGAACTAAAGGCATTCTGATAAAAACCATCATCTTCAGAAAAACTTGGAGCATTAAGACAAGAGTTCTGAAGCCACCAGTATTGAGGTGATTAACACAGACCCTGGGAGTAGTTTCACTTAAAAAAGCTTTTGTTAGCCCAGTCATAGTAGGTAACCAATTTCTTTGACATCTCTCATCAGAAGGGGCTTATGTAGTCAGAGAGAGCAGCAGAAAACCAGAAAAGGATAGAGCTGTTCAGGGTCTTACCAGAGAAATACCAACTTGATACAAAAAAAGTCAGGACACAAAGCTGAAGAAGATGCAATTGAGACAGAAATAAACTAAGCTATGTAAAAGGTGAGTTTCCACAATACCAAAAATACCTCCATCTCAATATGGTTTGCCAAGCACTAAATGTTTACAAGAGGGAGTAAGCTTTGTCTGTTCCTTAAATTAGAACTACTCTTAACTTCTTTAGCAAATCTTTAGTGGTGGTGATGAGTTGCACAGTAGACAGAGAAAACCACAGAAAGCTCTAGAATGACCTAAGATAGCTTTCCTGCTAATCTCCCTCCAAGAAATCCTACAAAAAATCAACCAAGTCTGAGAAATTCTCTTCATCAGATTTGCTCAGCTTTACTACATTGAGGTTAAGTGGCTGCAAAGGAACCTTCTCCCTTTACATCCTTGTACTTCCCCAGCAGTTTGCAGCAACCTTTGCTCTGGTGATAACACAGAACTGTAACTGCAGTTCTCCATACAAGTATGCCACAGGATTCCCACATCAGTCAGGAAATATGAGATTAACTGCAACACATTCGAAATGTGAAATTTAAAAATCCTACATCACTTTAAAATAGGAAGAAATTGAGGGCTGAAATCCTTATTTTGAATCACAAACTCCTCCAAACACACTGCATCTCACTGACAAGTGGATTATTTTTTGCCAGAATAGCCTGAGCTTCTAGGATCCTGCTAAAAACATGCCCCCTGAAGACTGCCTCTTCCACAATATAGAACATTTTACCCATGAATGGGCTCAATGGTGCTAGCAGCAGGCACTGGGGGAGGAAATAAAAAGTCTAGGAGAAGATCCCCTGCTGTCCTTTCTTAAGGTCTCATTCAAGCATACATCTGTAACAGCTTCAAACTATACCAGCCAAACAATATACCATGTTATTTGTTTGCTTTACACATGTTTCAAGACTGAGAACAGTTGTCACAATGCACAACTTCAGATAAGGGAGTGAGCCAAGTTCTCTTGCCTCTCTCCCATGGTTGTACTGGAGACAATGAGTTCTGCTGAAATGAAAAGCTCTACTTTGAACCCCCTGTGGAGAAATTCTCTTTTCCTCCCTCAAGCAAAATTGCTAAAAATTCTTCTGTGAAGTAACAGGTGTGACATGATTACTGCAGGAGTAAAAAGGTGCAAAAGAATGCAGAAAGAAATAGGAAGGCTTGAGAGGCTACCTTTTTGTAGCAGCTCAGTGTTGAAGATCTGCCTTGTCTGCCTCTGTCATTAGACAGAAACAAACATCTCTTCAGGACCATCCAAGTCCACCTAGCACCAGTAGGAAAGCTGCAAGAAAACTGAATTTTTAAAGTTTTTTTCCCCCCTTCCATTGGGTGACTTGAAATGAGAGGAGATGCAAAGACTCATTGCATTTTATTGTAGTAATTTGGTTCCTTTAATAGAAAAGAAGAATCTAAAAAGAGGATCCTCCAGTGAAACAGTCTTTTCCAGAATTTCTTCAAGTTTCTCTCTGCACACTGAAATGCTTCAGTGCACCAGACACAAATTTATGAAATGGTTCTGCTGGCCCTAAATAGGGCCTTTTGGTTAAAAGTAATTCCAGTGAAAAATTCACTCAGTTGTAGAATGTGAGTTCATGTGAGCCTGAAAAACAATTATATGAAGATCTGCAAGAAAGTCTTGTCTGCTGGAAGTCAGAACCAAATGATGAACTTAGAGGCAATTGCTCTCTGCATCTAGAGTTCCTAAAAAACTAAATCAAAATCAGCCTTTCAAGTGCAAAGAACACATACAGTAAGGACAGTAGAGGTCAAATACCTGGTTACCTACTGCCAGAAACAGCCAGGGCTTTTGCACTATACTAAAATGTTTTGAAAGTTGATAAAACTGAAGATTCTAGTAAAATGCATTAGAAACATGACTAGCATCCAAGACAAAATTATCTCAGGATGAAAGTAGATTATTTTCTTCAAATTGTAAGGCATGAATCTGTAAATCTTTAGAGAAGGCCATTTCTTCAGCAGGAAGAAGATTGAGATAATAGCTTCCTTCTCATTGCATGCCAGGTTTTGGCCTCTTAGAGTTCTAACTGGATCAGCTATAATGCTTTCTTTTATTTGTCTGTCAGCAACTCCTCATTGCTTTTATTTTCAGTCTCTTGATTTTTGTTTTGCATGGATAGGCTTTTTATGCAAAAAAAAAAAAATATCTGTTTCTATTGATCCAAGATGTTAACATCTGTAACATATTAATAGGATTATACCAACATGGAGAGTATGTTGGAAACACAGCAAAATAATAATAAAAAAAAAAGCTGATCCCAATTTAAAAATATGAAAACTGACAGACTAAGGTTTTTTATGTAAAAATATATTACAATATCATTCATGTTAAGAAGCTGTGGGACAGACAGCAGCTTCTTTTCAAAATGTAATTCTTGGATAAAATGAAACCTAAAAAACTTGCTGCACTCATCTGTAATGTATAACTCCACAGACACGTCTGCTAATGCACCTATTAAGGAATTCAGAGTAATTTCATCAAAAGTAACAAAGTCTTCATCATTTTGGACTTCCTAACGCTACAAGAGAAGGAAGAAAAACAGAATTCTTATGCAAGACTGCATGAAAGATAATTATCTTGATACTGATATTCATTACATCAAGGTTTTCCAAGGAAATAGTCTTCACATGCTCTCTCACACTAGTAATTTCTGGGTCTAATTTCCTCAGAAACAGTGATTCCCATCAAACATGACGACATTAGGTAGTCAGGTTGCAGAGTAACCAGAGACACCTCACCAGAGAAAGGCTGTAGCTTCTGTTCCAGTTGTACCAGACACCAGCTCATGCATGCACAGAGAGGTACTGAAACCATCCCAGCTGCAAAAAAACTTCAGCTCAATCTCACATCTTCACAGGCACCAAAACCCTCAACTACTCACACAAATCTGTTATGAAAATAGGGTTATTTTGTTCTGATGCTGGTGGAGTGACTTGATTGAGAACTACTTTAACAGTTTTTTATAAAGACACCTCAACTAATTTACATAACTGATTAGCTGGCCTAATCATCTGATTTAGTTAATCTAATTTCCTTTTACCCCTCATCTTTCCCTACTGCAGCATTTATCTCTGCTTTGAAGACACAGGCAGCATTCACCCCATCTGCAAGATAACTGGGAAGGGAACAAGTTCCTCCTAAACATTCCTCAAAACCATACATGGCACAAAAGTTCATGGGAAAAAAACCAGCATTTAACTTAAGTTCATGAGAAATATGATAGAGCAGAAGGTGACACAAATGTTTCTCTTCACGTTGTCTTCTGCCAGGTGTCTCAGCTACCAGATTTCAGTGGTAAAAGGTAGGCAAAGCTCCCCTAAGTGCATTCAGAAGTGAAAGTAATAATTTCTTTGGTCTGTTATTTTGTTATTCATGTTGGTGGAGCTAAAAATACGTTTTTCAAAAGGAAAGAAAAAGGATCTGCTTGTCAACAGCACTGTTCCAGTTTTGGCAGCCAGAGAATTAGTTGTCTAAGAAATTATGTATTGTCTTGTTTGAGAACCAAGTATAACAGGAGAGCTGGACAAAAAACCCACAAGCTGTGGCACAAAAGGTAGTGTGTTTCTGTATGCCCTACTGGCATGGGGAATTTTGTCAGTGCAGAGTGTAGAACCTGAGTGATTTTTTGAGTAACTAATTCACACTACACACTGCTTCACAGCAATTGCATGCAGCTCATATTCCCTGTAATTATAAATATCACTTAGCAAATGAATGAAAGCTTTCAATCCTGATCTGCAGTTGTGCAAGAGAACAACAATGAATTCATAATCAGGTTAATAGGCTTTTTCTCACCTCCCCTCATTCTTCCTCTTCTTCCCCTATATGTAAGGAAGTGCTTTGGTTTTAGAACAGCTTTGATGTTCAAGTAACCTAATTCTCTTCCCCACCTTTGGTAAACAGAAACTGGACATAGCATTAACAAACAGCAACATGCTAAACACCTCTGGTGTCCAACACCCAAAAGGTTTTCCAGTGATTTACTATTTAATTACAGCTATAACCATGCTGCAGAAGAAGCCTACTCCTGGTTTGTTTTTTATTTAGATTTATTTCTGTGTAGTTTTGAGAAGGCTTGTCTTAAAATGAGGGTATGAATTAAAGCTGCCCTACCAGATTTGACAAGGAGGAAGCATTAGCCTGTTGTACACCTGAAGCATCCAATATCCACAGGCAAAGTTCAGAAGTACAATTTATCAAAATCTGTGAGAAGAACACAAACACTGATTACATTTTAAGGTCAGCTGGTCACTTTTTAACTTTCAAGCATTTAATTTTGCAACCCTGTCTGTGCTAGCAGACATACTAAACAATGTGAAAGTTTTTGTGGAAATACAATTGTCTCAATAAGCAGCTGAATGCCATGGCTTACAGACTCCTCAGCTCTTACTTTTTTAAAATAACACCCTCAAAAGCTTCTGTGGACCAATCATGAATGTGCACCTACAACTTCAAGTTCCTTTTGTGAGGACACCTGGAGCAGAGGAATTAAAAATATCTAGCTATGAGACAGCAGAGTGTGGATATTGTATGCTGGGTTGCATTCTGTGATCATCATCAGTTACGTTTGCAGAAATAACTTTTATTTCAGTCCAGTCTCAGAATATTAAAAGGGGCCAAGTCAAGTACTTTGGTGAATAGTAGACTGTCCATATAAACAAAAAAAAAAAAGGTCTAGAGGTGCAAACATACTCAATGGTCCTATTTTATACTCAGAACTCAGGGATGTAAAGCCAAAGAACAAATTTTTAAAAGAAAAAGAAAAATTGTTGCACTTTCTAAGGAGCTCAGAACCCTCAGGGTAATGATGTATGCCTTTTTCTTGACAAAAATAGTCAGCTATAAAGGCTATTCCAGAACAAAAAGACTACAGATTTTCCTGCCAACATCTTTACTTTCAGACACACAATCAGAACTTGCTCAGGCATCAATCAAACCTGGGTACCATGCAAATTTTCCTGTACAACCTTCTTTTCAGCCATATTTTGTCAGAATAGCCTTGGATTTTAGTTACTACTCTCTTAAAAGCAGACAAGCTATGAGAAAGAGGCAAACCCCCTTTGCTATTAAACTGAATTCACATATCATCCAAAGTATATGCACACCTTAAAATATTCCAGAAGTAAATCTGTGCTGTCCCAAAGTGATTATTTCACATTATATTCACTTCCTATGACCTGCTGTTCCACACCAATGGCCACACTGAGCCAAACTTTCTGAGACAACAGCCAGTGGCAGTGTGTGGAGAAAGAGAGTAAGAGCAGGGCAAACATGAAACGACACTACCCCAACAGATTCCTTTGGCTTTTTCAGGAACTTTCTGAGCCCCAGAGGACATCTTTGCATGTCAGAGGCCCTCAAGGACTTTTGTTTGTCTCATCACTTCTGAACCCAGGCATAATTCAAGCACTTGTATTACTGCATGACAAGGTCCCCAGAACTTCTTCCTTCTGTGTTTCCATCCTCACACCTGATCACTTGAAGCTCCCTCAGCCCTTGCATTGGAAGTGAGGTTATCTGTTCCACACTCAGCTTTTCCAAGCCATCCAGGAGTTTGCAATCTTCTGTCATATCCTCCTCACAACCCTATTTTTTCCCAGCATTACACAGCTGGGTTTTCTGTGGAAGTCATTCCACTTCTTTGAGTGTCCTTGCCACTTTTCACTGTACCTCTTGTAAAGGGAAATGGAAATCAGCAGCACATGGAGCTCCTGATGTGAGACACAGAGGTGTTTTAAACACCTATGAGTCTACCTACCTCTTTCTTTTTCAAGGCTGAAATCTCAAAATATTGAAAAGTTAGAAACTTGGTCATCTCAGCCAGGAACCGTCTTACTGTAAATGAAGTAGCCCAAAGATAGGAAGCAACTGAGTGTATTAGAGCAGCATTTTGCAAGTGCTAATTAACCTAGTTTAAAATTTCTAAGCAGCAGTCTGAGCTAAGTAAAACAAACATGTTTCATGCACATTCTTCTAGCCATCTTTTCTCCTAGTTTCCACTCTCCCAGAAAGCTGTCATAAAAGGTTCCCTCCCTGGAGTCCTGCCCTGTTTTAGCTCCACTCATCTTTCCTTTCCCTCTGCAACACACAGAGAAACAACTTCTGCAATCCCTCTTCTCTGGCTCTCATGGGCCTGGCTTCTGCCCAATGATTTTATAGCAAAGAAAAACCCCACTTAACTAATTTCTGAGCCTCTAACCTCCAGATTTCTTCCTCTCAGAATGCCCTTCCTTCTCTCCTAGAGCTGTTTTCAAATCTCAAAAATGAGGAATAACATGAGAGAAGGAAAAAAAAAATTGAAGGGGGGAGAGGGGAAGGTATTTAACCAATTATATCAGGCAACAATTTTTATGATCTCACAAATCCAAAATAACTGAATTCAAGGTCTATATCATATGGAGATGTTTTAAAGAGAATAAATCACTCCTAGTGTGGAGAAATGGGAACTGTGCTTGAAGTAAGATAATTAAGTCAACGATATAACTTCCTAGGTTCAGAATTCAGATGTAGAAATATTATGCTTACCTGCTGGAAGTCAAGAAGTTCTTAACCAAGTATCTGAGGCCACAAATTGCTTCTCAGATTGCACTCCTAATATACAACTTGATTTATATTAAGGACGAATAAATTTCATAGTCAAATTTTCCAACCCAAGTGTATTTCCGAGCTCTGCTACAGCAGCTAACTACAAAACCAAACCCATCTCTGTTCATATTCTGGAATTCTCTGAAAATAAATCAATCAAAGTTTGCAAAAACATGTGATAAGCTTTTCATGCTTGGGTCATACCCAGAAAGAATACAATGTGTGATCAATTTACAAACCTAAAGAGGATCTTGCTAGGTCAGAAACACTCAAGTGCTTTCAGACACAGAGGAATTTGACCTGTACAATGTCATGCTGATTTTGGACTTTTTATAAAGACATTATCCAAATGATTTTGAGCTCAATGAGGCTTAAAAACTCTTTAATTATTCTTAAATGTTGGTATCTTGGCTGCAGCAAAGCAACATACACTGCCCTCAGTACCTCTTGATTCATATTCTCCTATAACGACCAAGATTATAAGGAGTGATTTCTTTTACACCTGTGTGAAACAATAAGAGACTTCTGCCTTCAGCCCACTCTGCAGCACATGGTTTACTAAAACAAGTACACACATATCCTGTCTTCACTGGTGACTTCCTGGGGACCTCTGAAAGTCCTCTTGTTTAACATGGTTTGGGCTTAAGGAAGAGCACTGGCCTTGCTGATCTGGGGTAGGCTGAAATCAGAGTTAATGACTCTGAGGATCCACTGTCATTTATTTAATTCACAGTCTTGGATGTTGCAAGCCCCATGGGACAGGAAACTCATCTTTTCTATAGCCATAAAACAACATGCATATCTATGACACTGTATAAATAACAGAGGATCAGATTAAAAACATCTGCAGACACTCTGGCTGATCTATTGTCTTGCTGCCTGCTGTCTCTTCATAATTTTTGGTGGCAGACAACTGATTTCACACAACAGGACTGTTAGCAGTGCTGATGCAGCTCCCTGGAAATCTATAGCAACACGTTACCAAAAGAGCTGATGAAGAGAAAAATTACAAAATAATAATAGTCTGACCTTCAGGGATGACTGCCTAACAGGTTTCTTTTCTATTTCTGGTTACTTTTTGCCAAGAAAAGATAGGAAACACGGATGACTCAAAACAAACAGATCTGGAAATATGGCAGGAGACAGAAAGGACAACAAGTCTTTGATTCACAACTAAGACTGTTGTGATTCAACTTCTCTCTTGCTGCCCAGACCTGCCAATATCTATTCACCTATTGTAAATTGCCTCTGTGAAAGCAAAAGTCATGTATGTCCACAACATGGTGATAGTCACAGAAGAAATAAAGAGATTCATACCCTGTGCAAGTATTGAGTACAGAAATAATGCTAAAAGGGAGGCAGACTGTTATTGATACCAAGCAGAGAAGGGAACAACTACATTTCCAAGAGAGAGGCAAAGAGGAATCCTAAATTTAGAACAAGATTCAGAACAGAAGCCAAAATACTGTCACCACCAGAGCTGCGTGAACAACTCTCAGAAAACCCTTCAGCAGTGTTAGACTCGGCTCCTTTAGCTTTAAAAGAGGGAGAAAAAATCAATTCCCTTCACGTGAATCTTCTCTGTCTGTCAAATCTCTCTCTAAAAATTAAAACTGAAACACTTCTCTCTCAGCCTAGCTATATAATTTTTTCCTAAATTGATTATAAGCCTTTCACTTCCACTCTATTGTCAAACTTTCAGCAGCTGGTCACACGGTAGGTCTCCTGAATTCAATGAGCCTGGGTTTTGCAGTACATCTTGGGCTGCTTTCACAAAATACAAGCATTAATTAAAAGTCATTCCATCTAATAAGAAACTTCACTTTTGCAGTGAGGAATTGAAAGATACAGGAAAAGTGTGAAACTGTGAGAAAGGTGTTCCTCCAACTGAGGCGATCCAAAGATTTCCAGCCAGACCACTTCCCATGCAACTGCTTCCCTCCACCTTTCCATGTTATTCTCTCAGACCTATCCATACTTCTACTCAGCCATTCCCTATCTCCTTCCAGGAAGGAAATGATGTAGTGATATGATAAGGTAGTGATAATGATGTCGCTGTATGCAAAAGCATGGTGTTTTCAACTTGGAAACCTAACAAGAAAAACCAATGTGATGGAGAAGAACACTTCTCCACTTACTTTTCTGTGAAGAGAAAGAGGGCCACATAGATACAAAGATGTACATATAAAAACCACAGAGCTTCCAGATTCAAGTATGAGAAGCATTTATATTGATACAGTTTTTATCTTCTCTGTCACAAGGCTGGATCTCAGAGACTTTCGTTCTGCAAAGACAACAGGACACTCAGTTTGAGCATGGCAAAGTATCTCCCAAAACCACGAGATTGTCTAAAAATGAAATCAGAATGTGATCAAACAGCACTCCTGCCTGCTTTCCAACCACAGGGTGCCAGGGCAGCTTGCTAGCAAGGGCTTAGCAGGTGTAAGACACATCTGCTGCAGCTGGCAGCATTTATATGCTGCTGCATGACTGCAGCTGTACTTAAACCCAACTTCTTCAACCTCCGCCTTGTGCTCAGGAAGACACTGACAAGAAAAGTCAGAATCTTAGGGAAGATATTGCCAATTATATTTTTATTAAAATACATGAACTGCAACAATAAAGCATTTTAATGATTAAGGACAGAATCAGGTTACTCCTTACACCAGGACAGACTCTGTCTCGTGTTATTCTTGCTACTACAGAGGCAATCAGTACCTGAAGAAGGAAAGAGCTAATAAAGACAATGGAATAGCTTTCAAAACATCAAAATCCAAGAGAGTTCTGAATTCTAATCCCACAGCACAACAGAACCTTCCCATCTACACACGATGCTGCAGCATTTACCAAAATCAAATTGTGCTTTTAAAATGTAGCTGATACTGA
Organism: Calypte anna; assembly: GCF_003957555.1. Taxonomy (NCBI): domain Eukaryota; kingdom Metazoa; phylum Chordata; class Aves; order Apodiformes; family Trochilidae; genus Calypte; species Calypte anna. Next base: position 2,049,826 of record NC_044249.1, on the reverse strand, counting down.
GAGTACTGTAGTTGGAAGACTTAGAGGCCATTAGCTCCAGGCCTACTGGTCTCTGTGGCTTTATCCTAGATATGCTGCTGGTTTGCTTATATACCATTTTCTTCTTCAAACCCTAGAGAAAACAAAACTCACAATTCCAATAAAATTCTCAAGAACACCAGAAACAGTTCACAAGGACAGTTCAACTGTTCTGTAACAAAGCCTTATTTATGGAAGACACGAGTTTTTCTTTGGAAGTCAGGAATTTAAACAAATTGATTTTGAATTGTCCCTTTTTTAGAGCTTTGAGATTTATTTTCATGAGAAGCACAAGCATTCATTCATTCATTCATTCAGACTGACAGGACTGGAACCTTCTCTTCTATTTCTCTAGAGTTTGGGGGCTCTTCCTTCATTGCATGAAATTAAAATCCTTCACTAAATCTTTTTTTAACCCAGTAGGAAGAAGAGCAGGAGCTGTGAAGTTCTTGGCCAAAATCACAGACAGTTGCTACTAGACACTGCCAGGGTGACCCAAAACAGAAAACCACCATCCCACATGCACACACACACACTTGCCCCATACAAACACCCCCATACAAAGTGAAGTAATTCTCTGACAAAAGAAAAAAATAAAACTGTTACAAGCAAGTCAGTTTTGCCAGAAGACTATTTAGGAAAGAAGAATGAAAGCATGTCAGGGGTAGAAAGCACTCACAGAAGTGTTGAGCATTGATTTCAACTTTCTGTTACCCTGAAGAAGAGTGATTTTTGTTTTGACTGACGTAATGTAAAGAGAAGACTGAAGAAAAACATTAAATGCTCAAGTGTTTCCCCCTCTTTTAAGAACAGTTAGAAATTTGCTTCCTGTACTGAAGGGAATAATCTCTACAAATCCTCTCTTAGATCAAGCTTTTCAGCCATGGCCTCCTTTGACAAGTTGCCTATAGTTCTTTCCCAAATAAGGGGAGGAGGAAAAAAAATCAGAATTTCATATATTCTTTTAAAAGTATCTTCCCTATCCCTCCCTTATTACTCACTTAGAAGGAACTTCTCAAACTGATCTTCAAGTAACTCAAGACCCATCCATTTATCCATCCATCCTTTCAATTACTGATGGAGCTACAATCCCTTAAACCAGGTGAAAAATCTGACTCCCTGTGCCTTAGCTTTGAAGTCCTTGATAAAGGAACCTTTTAATACACAGAGGACTTGTGACATGGAAGTATTGCTAAACCACTTCCCTTTTGTCTTGGTGCTTCAGCAAACCAATTCTACCCTGCACTGTGTCAGTATTTTCTGTCATCCTTCATATGATTTGACATATATCATCTGCTGGAGTTATTAATCCAGGAATGCAAGGCACAAAGTGTAGCTGGTAAAAGGTTTCTGCCTTCTTCTAGAACAGCAAAAGGCTGTTGTAGAAGCAGAGAAAACAAGTCAGGAAGTAGCCCAAGGATGAGTTGCATTTCCCTCAGACAAAATACATAATTATTCCCAGTTGACATTTGTACAGTTTAGACATACAAAATGCCACAAAAATGCATAGAGAGCTTTAACACATACTCACTATTAGCAATAAACTATGAAAAACATCTGCATATGAGGATACATTACAGGAAAACCAAGGAGTCATGTAAACAATGTTCTGTCATTTATGCCAGTACTGAGAATTGCAGGATGAAGGCTTTTCATCAGATGGCCTCTGGCAACAGCCCTGTTGCCTGGGAATTAAACCTATGGGTAAACATTTTTTATAAAGACATGATACAAACCTTCCTTTTGCTTCTCTTTTTTGTCAGAAAATATGTAGACATCACAGTTCTGTGCTGCTCAAGTCAAAAAGGTTTTGATGATTTCAGTACTGGTAATTTATTTGACCCATTTGTGTGTCTAATTTTACCTACCAACTTCCAGAACACAGAGCATGGTGAACACCAACACTTCACTGAGACTACAAAGACTTCCTAGTGAATCATTTCTACAAAAAGAGTATAATAAGCTCTTTGAGACAGAAATCTGTCTTTATTTTCATGTGATGTGTTGCATGAAGCCACCAACAAAACCTCTTTAGAGGGGAAGATGAGTAAAGACAGCAGTTGATTTCACTTCAATTTTACTCTCTATATTTTTAGCACAGGAAGAGGAAATCTTTGGATACAGACTGATAACATTTGAGGGGGACATCATAGTACTACAAAATAATGATAAAGCAAGTAAGAGCAACAGCTTGATGCCACCCAGTTCCTTCATACTTCCCAGTTAAGGAGATGGTAACTGCTTAACAACTTGGCCATAGAGCAGAAAGTGGTAGACTTGTACAGAGCAACAGTTGCTGGGATCTTTCATGACAGGATGCCTCATAAACCACAGGATGACTCAAATTCAAGGATCACATAAAGTAACAGGGAAGTACTGACGATGAGTAGCTGACCTACTAGTGCAAAAAATAACTGGCAATGGGAAAAAGTCCTCACAGGCAATGTAAGTGTATGGGAAGGAGAGGTGAGCACAGCTGTCTTGGGTATATGGCTTCCTCTTGGAAACACAAAATCCTGATAGATAAGCAGTGCTGTGTAATTATATATGATGTGCCACATGTTGTTTAGTACTAAATCTCATCCAAATTGTGCACTCTAGCTCTCAAAATAGTTATAAGCCATCATTTTTAAAGATGAGAGAGATTCCCCAACTTCTGCAAACTCTTTTCCACTGGCTCTTAGGATTTCTAGGCATACTTGTTTTTCCTGAATAGAGTAACCAAAAAATCCAGACACATATCATTGGACCACAGTGAATACACAGTGATTCTAATAGAGCAAGCCTTTCACTGACCAAGCTATTTTTTCCTCAAAAATTAAAATTAAAAATTTTAGATTTACATGTTAAAATTAATGTCCCAAATCCCTCTGTGACAGACTACTATCCCCCAAAGTCAATCACAGTTTTACAACAATACGATGAAACTGCAAAATTTACAATTGCAAAAGCTTTTTCCATTACATTTAAGAATGTGAAGTTCCTGGAGATAATTATGGAAATTAGGCTGAAAAAACCAGCAAACCACAAACTTGGACATACTTGCTTGAATGAATGCTGCACACATAAAAATAACTCAACGCTTCATCAAGGATGGGAAGTAGAAAATCAAATTTCATGGGGAAGTGACCAAGTAGATGGCAAGTGAGAGAGTCCAGTGTTACACTTTGCTTTGCTACTCAGAGGAGGGTCAAGAGAAACAAAACCCAGAGAGCAGGGACCTGGGTCAGAGCTGAAAGTGAGCACTAATCCACTAGTCCCAGAGATTCAGAGCCACTTCAGCATGAGAACTCAGGGACACAAGGACAAGGGAGCAAAACAACATAGGAAGCCAACTTACACCCCAGAACCAGCCTACCTTCAGCTCTAGTCATGCAGGTTGCTCAGATCATGTGCTCTGTACAGTCACAAGTCATGAGGACAACACCCTGAAGTCTCTCTTATTAAAGGAAGTGTCTGGAACTCTTTGTACCAACCAGGATTACATGCTGCACCCTCACTGGATTTCTTTGCTAGATTCACTGACATATAGAAATTAATTTCTACAGCAGTAAAGCTGTCTTTTAACAATAGGGTGCAGATTCAAGAATAAACTTGGTATAATATTAATAATAATAATAGAAACCTGCCAAAACTTTGTCAACCACTGCCAAAACTACAATGAACAAAATGCTCATGTAGGTCAAGATCTGCTGCTGCTTACTTATTTTTTGAAGTACAAGGGCAAAGAAAGGTGATTCTGCATTATTCCTTTACCAGAGAGTGAGGGTGCCTAGAAACTGCAATGTCCTCCATCCTCACTTCTGGATGCTGATCTTTCTGAATACAGTCATTAGGAAGAGGGACAACTAGCAGTTTGGAAAATCTAAGAACATCATGCTTCTTTTGCATTCTATCAAGGGCTGAAATGGGGGACTTCAGAGCCACTCCTGATTAGGCTGAGAAGATCCCCAGTTCCTACTAGGGCACCACTTCTTCCTAAACCAAAGCCAGATGAGCTTTGGTATTGAGTCTTGGTGTGGGTGTGAGTCTCTACCCAAAGAGTTTCACCTGGAAGGACACATGAAAAAGAAAACCATGCCAGAATTACAGATCCATTCTGGTCAAGAACAAGTGGATTCTGAAAATGAGTTATTTATTGGAAGAGTTTTAAAGCTTCAAATTGTGCAACAGTCTCTGTTTATGTGCTGTGTTGAAGAAAGTCAGACTTGGCACATGTTTCTCATTAACTGTACTAAAGCAGCTCAGTTTCCCTAGAAATCCCCAGCTTCTCCTCTGCAATTGGGTAACCTGGAAGGCCCCTAATTTTAGCTCTCCAGTCTGAAAGAGTAGCACATACATAAGTAGTGCTGAGTGAATGCTGCTGGAATGTCTAAGATTATGTGGAATCTTAGAGCAAATCAATTTTCTTGGCACATAGAACCTCATTAAAATCTTCAAAATAATGTCTAAAAGCAAGGAAATCACATAGATATGAAGCATTTATCTAGCTGTCTTAAACATCTGCCAGTGCACTCAAGAGAGGTTGTGTATTCTAAGATCCCAGTCACATAACTTGTTTCAAACTGGTGATAGGAAAAAGCTCCCCTGCTTGCAGCCCAACATGTGAGGCCAATGTCTGCACATGTGCAGAATAACCCTAGAACCTGGACAGAAAACTATTTTTTTAATTTGCTATTTCTTCTGAACAGGAAGAAGTACAATGGGCCAAAAACATTACATAGTTTATCTAGCACTCTTTATAACAAAAGTCATTTTTAGAGAAGTAGTGCTGTATGTTTTCCTCTGAGTTTCTCATTTTTAGGCAGATTAAATCACTTTTGAACTGTTTACTTGTTTGTTGAGAACAGCTTTCAAGATGAGGTAATTAAAGGAAACCTATCAATTTAGTATATATTTTCAAGTTAATAATGTTGACATGCTGCTCAAATAAACCTCCAATTTACTACAATCTGTTTTCAGACAAGCCCTCCATGTTAACCCCCAAACGGAAGGAAAACTGAGTGACTTTCTTCATCCCACTTAATAGAGAACATATGTTCAAAGATAATGCTGTAGGCTTGTTCTGAGAGACTGTTCTTCCTCTGACAGAGATGCAGTGAGCTTGCATAAGAACAGGGAGACAAAATGAAAGTCCACATTGCCATAAATCTCCTGCACTGCAGAGGTCACTTCAGAAAAAAAGAGACCACTGATGGGAGAAGCATATGCACATCCACAGACACAAGCACCCTGGCCACAGGGGAAAGAAGAACCTGGTGTCCCCTCCTGTCAGCTGAAGGGTCAGAATTCATCAATCCTGAATTTTCTGGAGGGTGGGGAGTGGTAGTGAAGGTACAGAGACCAGATGGAAAGAAGGAAGGGGTCTCTACTGTCACAAAGTATCTCTGAAATGAAAGTGTTTTAAATCTTTGCATTACAAACTCTGGAGTAATTCCAGATGGAAATGCTACAGTGATGTAGAAAGTAGCTTTTTTTTTTTTTTCCCAACTATTTATATGGACTGTGTTTGCTTTTACAACTTGCACAAAGGATGTCTGTTACTTGCTTCTCCAGGTCAATCGTTTAATCCACAAAAGACAGTTAATCCACCTGTCAAACCCAATGTACTCAGCTCTGCAAAAGCCAGCAATAAAACTCACTTTCCTTGAATCCCAGTCAATTACTGGTTTTGTTATACCATTCCTATAAACAAGCCAACATTCTGAATTGTATCTAGAAACAAATCAAATCACAGAATCATAGAACTGCCATGATTAGAAAAGATCTCTAAGATCACTGCATCCAACTGTCACCCCAGGAAAAAAAAAAAAAGAAAAAAATCACCATCCCACTAGAGCATTTCTGCCTCATCTGGAATAGGTTGCCTAGGGAGGTGGAGGAGCCTCTGTCCCTAGGAGTGTTCATACACTGAGTAAATGTGGCTCTTCAGGAGATGATTTAGTGGTTACAGTGGTATAGAACTGACAGTTGGACTTGATGATCTTGAAGGTTCTTTCCAACCACAATGATTCTATGATCTACATGGCTTTTAAATACCCTCAGGGATTGTGTCTCCAACACCTCCCTGGGCTGCCTGTTACACAGCCTGACTAATCCTTCAGTAAAGAAATGCTTCCTAACATCTGGTCTAAACCTCTTCTGGTGCATGTTCTAGTCCTACCATTATTTACTTATTTTAATATTTGTGCATTTTTGTTTTACACAGGTGAACAAGATACTGACTTTGGATGGCTGGTACTTTGGTTTTGTTTGTTTGTTAGTCCTGTCGGGTCATTTTCATTTGGGTTTTTTTTAAAAGGTAAAATGTGTCCTGGGCAGTGTTGCATATGTTGTTGACAGAAGCCCCACCTTAAAACGCTGGCAGCACTGCTGCTAGCTTTAGGAGTGTCCAGGGTTCATATTTCAAAAGTAAAGGTGGCAATTCAAGCTGTGGTGCCTAAGCATACATTTGGATGCCAAAATACGGACGTGTCTAAATAAATGGCTTGCTTTCAAAGAGACACGAAGTCTTTGCTGGCCAAGGAACTCCCTAACATATGCATCCCAAATTAGATACTTTAATTGGTTTGATTATCAGAAGTGCTTGTGCAAAACACTTCATTTTTTTTCAGTGCTAGATGCTGCAAGTGACCAAGTAGTAAGCCCAAGCAGTTAACAGAAGATCTGTCTGTAAATCATGGGGCATTCACTGGAAGGAGTGATTTTTCCACAGAGCCTGACAGCCTCTGAAAACAGCAGAAGGGTAGTGTGATTTCAGTCAACCATGGTAAGTGGTTTTGGGTTTTCTTCTGGTTTTTGTGTGTGTGTTTTCTGGGTTTTGGGCTTGTTTTTTAGGATGAAAAATAAATAGTACTACGGAGCAAAACACAGCACTTGAGCTTTGCTTTCAAGAAGGCATTAAGTTTACAAACTAGTATCAGGAGAAATAGTTGAGTGCTCCAGACATTCACGCATGTTCAAAACCTTTCTTTGCCCAGGGTCTGAACCTCAAGTCCTTGGTCCTCTTTTGTAATGCATGTCCCAAATCTTTATCAAGACAGTAAGGACAACAGCACAATGGAACCCTCAGCATGGACACCACAAGAAAGGTGACACTGAAGACACTTGGGCTCAGTCCAAAAGTTCTGCAGTATTCACAGACAATCTCTTGCTCCAGTACAGTCTGAGTACTTATTGCAGATCACATCAAAGGAGAAAGCTTAACCTTACACCAACCCCACTCAGCAAGAATAACCAAACCTGCAGTCTACATGAATTGTGCCTATCAGATCAATTCCCCAGCTGCATACATTTTGATGCTTTAGGGGACAGCATATGACAGACAATAAATCCTGAGCTCCCTCTGTGTAAAACACAGGCCCAGAAATCAAGTGACTGCTTCATTCCACATTCCTGGAGAAACATTTTAAACAGCTTCCTGACAGGCAACAACCTAAACTGCAGAAATTGGACCACAGAAATGAAAGCCTGATGAAGAGGAGTTCACAAAAAAAGCTCATGTGCCTATTCCAAAAGGCATTTGCAGTTCTTTAAAAGCCTTGCAATACTTTCGTGCCAGTTTATATTGTTTTCATCTGCAGGTATATCAAAATAATTTGAAATGTAAGGTGTTTTAGTCTGCTTTATTGCTTGGAAATCCTTACAGACCAGTGTACAGTAAGTCAGCTGGGCTCAGAAGCAAAGCCTGGAATATTGGGGTGTGGAGGAGATGAACTGCAGCATCAGAACATATGTAGAGATTTCTCCAATACAGATGACTTCCTAAAGAATGAATCTGTAAGCTCCAGTTCATTTGTCACAAGCATTTCCTCAAAAATACAGAATTATTTACCATTATGCCACAGCCCAAAGAGTTCAGCTATGTTTCACAAAGAATTCTTTCCACTGTCTTCTGGAAACCTGAATATATCATAATCACTACCTGAAGTTTAAATAAGCTAATAAAATGAGACATGAAGGATGTTTATTACCATTAATAATAGTAATAATAGGATCAGTGGTCACTGTTAGGAATTATCCATACACTACATTCCAACTTTTGCCAAAAAATGTACTACATTTTTATTTTAAAAATTAACAACATCAGGAATAAATTATAAACTTTAATTCAGGTGACCTTCTCTTTCATTGCTGCATAATACCAACACAGACCTGATTGCCTCCATCCCTTCTGCATCATCTATTAAAGCAGAACTGCTGGATCAGCCAGCTGCAAGCTCCTCTGCCTTAGAGACTTAGCAAAAACTCACTTCCTTTTGGAATGAGTCCCTCTTGCCTTTCTCATTTTAACAGTCCCAACGTTAAACCCACAAGGTTATTCTCCACTCCCAAATGAAGATTTGGCCCTTTGACCTTTTGAGTCATGCTAAGTAGCCCATTTGTCTTTAACAAGATTATCCCTTGATTATCTCTTTGGAAGGCAACTGATCAATCAATACTAATGAATTCATTTAAACAAAGGATACAGTATCCAAATGTATGTATTCAAAATTGAATTTCACATTTACCTTCAAGTTCTAAAATATTTTTATTAAGGAGTCTATAAAAGTGAAGAGCTTATTAGGTGCCAATAGCTTCATTACAAAATATTAATCAAGTTTATTGTTTCTTCATACCAGTGCCTCGAGTAAAACTCAGTAAAACTGATTTGAAATATGGGGAGCAGAATTAGAAAAAATTTATATCCTCCAGCTTCAGCACTCACAACTGGATTTTCCTCTGCCTACAAAAGCACTGATCTGACAGAAGCAATCAGAGCACTCATACCACTGCTGCCACCTACAGATTATCTGATAACTAATGAGGGTTAACTGACACCACCACATTTTCCTAATGACAGTAATGATATGTGGGTAAGAGAGATGGATTGTATTTTCATTAAGCTCACAGAAACTGAGTATCTTAAAGATTGATCTCCACCAAAATTAATCACTGTCTTCAAAAATTGTTAGGGGAGGCAGAAACACCAAGGGATTAGACTCTTACTCTCATTTTCTAAAGAAAGAAGACTTGCCATGTTTAGTTTATAATCACACACCTTTCAAATAGGCTTCACCAGTCAGTTTTATACTCTCCTACCACAACATCTTTCAAATTTTATTTACTTTAGGAGAAACTTAGAACCTTGTCAAATGAATGTGACCCAGTAACTCAAGCCATTTTATTGGGTCCCACTCAGCAAAAACAGCCAACTGCTAAATGCCTTACTCTAAGGAATTTAATTCCCCACAATCAGAGTGCTCAAGACACTGCAGTCTGACTGCCCTACAAACACTTGCCTTTCCCCCTCAGCTGACAGAAACCTCAGAGATTACCAGTTGGTTGTTATCCTAGGGCAAATCTTATTCCAGGCAGACAAACTGGCTTTTTCAGATGCCTCAACTTCATTTAAACCATTCAAATAAACCAACTAACACTGAATAATACAGAAAACCACAAGCTATATGAAAGTGTTGCTAGTATGAAAGCAGCACATGAGTGATGAGCTGCCATGACATGGAGCAGGCTCTGCCTGTAGCTGGGCACTGCTGCAGGAGGAACAGGAGGAGGCAGACACTGGGGACACCTGACTTAGCTGAGCTTTCTCAGCTGTTGCATGGTAGTTCTTTTAAAAAGGAATAAAATATCCTTTTCTGAAGTTTCTGGTCTCGGTCTCGTTTCTTTAGAATTTGCACATACAGGTAAGCATTTCTTTCTATCCTAAGCCCAGATTCCTCTGGCATGTTTTAGTAGGAACCACTCCATTCCTGTATCAGTGGTATTACCCCTTTTCTGTAGGCTATCCACACCCATTTAGTGTAGTTTTATATTAATGCATAAAAGAACCAAGCACTGAGTCTGAAAAACTTGCTTTTTCATTTCATTTAAGATTTAATTGCACTGGTCCCCTACACATTTCTTCTTGTTTTCCTCCTCTTAAACACATTCATGGTATTTCTCTGAGCCACAGAAGGCTGCGAGGCAGCTTTCAGTCCTGCAGAAAGCTGTCCCATGTCCCCAGGCATCACCTGGAGTCAGACTGTCCTGTACCCTGCAGCACAAGGCAGATGAGTCTTCCACAGCCTTTCCACTGAGCTTCCACTACACTGTTTTGCAGTGTGTGACTAGAGCCATTTTAGCTTATTTCTGAGGGCTGCTTGGCAAGTCTGACATTTACTAAGCCTCTGGTGCTCTAAGTTTTCAATTTATTTCAATTTCTTCTATTGAAATAGAAGAAATCTAATCTTCAGTCCAAACAGCTTCAGAATCTCAGTTAAACTTCACCCAGCTCTGTCCCGAGGAAGCTACTTTTGTGTCTTTGCCCTGAAGGGAAGCATCAGCAGACTAGGATTCAGATTTTGTCCTGCTACTGATTATACTGTAGCCATTTGTTAGTGACATATTTAATGAGATCAGCATAACTCAGCATAATGTACTCCTAAATATATTTAATATTGATTTCTTCCCAACGTAATGCTGGACAGACTGCCAAAACATTAATTCCTTTTCCAGCCATTTTTTTTCTCCTCCTGTGGTTGATTCCAACAGACAGATTAAGAAAATTTAATATAAAGTCTCTAAAGGTGTATTTTACATCCAGGTGTTCTACTGTTCCTGCCTCCTGATATCCTCTGTCACTTCCTACACACTACAAAACCTGAGCTCCTTATAGTTATTTAGTTCAGCATCAAACTCTCTGTTCAGCATCTGCCTTTCTTTTCAGGTGTTGCCAGAGAAGAATCTACATCAGCCCTCATGCAATTGACTTTGAGGACATTTTAAGATCAGAACTGCCTTCCTCAGTACTCCAGGAGAGTTTTTCCCAGGAACCCTTATCATTAGTTTTAGAGTTTCTGGTTAAAACCTGCCAGCTATCATCTGTTCACAAGCCTGCACAAAACATTCTCCCTCTTTCATACAGATGGCATTATATTCTTTTTATCAGCCTTTGTGTAAGATTACACATTCTCACCAAGTTTCAACAAAATGTTGAAGTAGGTAAACTGGCCAATGTATTTCAGCATTTCTCAGACACAACAGCAGCACATCTCAGAAGAATCTTCCCTATGAGGCAGCTTGATCCACACCTCATTTGGCAGCCAGCTTAAGGTCTGCAGAGTTTTCCACAAGGCCACATTAAACAGTACCAAAAATAAACAAAACCCAAAGCCCCAGCAAACCAACCAGCAGGCACATCTTGTTTCTTTCCTCCTACAGGGGAACTCCAAAATGGAAAGGGATCACTTGGACACAGTAAGTACTAGCATGCAGGGTTTCTTTAAATATAACCACAAACATTACTTATTTGTGAGTGCTGAAGATAACACTCTAAGAATTCAGAAAATCTTGATGATACCAAACCAACAGTAATTTCAGTTTGGATGCTGTTTTCTGTATCATTTGGTGCATTACCATTAAAGAGAATATAGAAATACACAGTCAGTGCAACCAAATCACCTTTCTGAAACAATCCCCTATACTTTCTGAAGTATACGTCACTACATGTCAAATTATATATATTTTAATATAAATGAGTTTTTTCTCCTTTTTTTGTAATTCAAATTTATTTAATTAATTGCATTGGTAGAGGTTTGCCTCCATAAGATCTATTCTTAATGAGAACAGAATAAGCTTCCAAAACTCTGTAATAAACCCTTTGAAAGCACACTGCTTTTTCCCAAATGTCTATCATTTACCCCTTCCCAGCCTCTTTTAACTACCCTCCCCTTCCATCTTATGTCTTGCTTTTAAATATTTCCAAAATAATCTACTAAAAAAGTACAGTCTAATATTTCACAGGTGCACTTGTGCTCTCAGGAGTGAATGTATCACCCTGTCAGCACCAGGGTCAACACATTCCTCACAATCACATTATCAGCTGCTTGTGTTGTTTCTGTCCTTATGGGGTGGCTGGGAATGCACAGAACTGCCCTGTGAAAGAGTTCCAGGTGCAAGGTTATAGCTTTGCATCTGTTTCTCTTCTCATGAGAGGTTTTTTCCTCCAACCTTTGTAAGATTTCCATGTGCTCTTATTATGTTACCAGTAACATATGCAACCTATACACAGCCTTTGGAAAACAGACTGAATACTATGCAGAGAGAAAGTAACACTGGATTACAAGATTAAGGTGATTTTACCAGAGTTTCATTAATTTTAACACTTTATTAGTTCAGTCCTACTCTTCCTTATCAGCCTACCCAGCATTCTCAGCTATTTTTCACTGTCTTTTAACTTTCAGGTACTCACCTCCAGACTTATTTCTACCTAAAACCCAAGAGCTGTCTTTCTTGTAGAACATCAGTGTAAAAAGCAATCATCACTTAGTCAGCTCTCTATGTGAACTGCAAGGAATTTCTAACAGCACTACCAATTCTAACTTAAAATTAAAAACCAACAAAAAACCAAAACAAACAAATAAAACCCACCAACAAAGCAAAAAAAAAAAAAACAAAAACAAAAAACCCTCATCCCTCTATAACATCAGTGAAAGTTGGGCCCACATTTGAACTTTGCACCTTTACACAAGATGGGGAATGGAAATGGAAGGTGCACCTGCAGTAAAATGTGCATTGCCTCATAAATGTCAGACTAAAATGAAAGCCTGGAAACACACTGGAAATGCTGTAATGCCCTCACAGAACACATGACCTTGCAAGCAGCGATTCTTATTTATCATATCTACATAACTGGGTGCATTAGGGCTCTTTCTTTGCCTACCAAAATGGTAAATGATTTTCATGTTAATTTTTCTGATACAGAGTTTATCACATCAGGAGACACCATGCCTGCAAGACACCCTTTGGTCCACTCTGTCCATGCAGATGTAGCTCCTCTACATCTGACTCCAAGCCTGCATCTTCTCTAGAAGCTGAGGAGAGTTTGAACCACCCCAAAGCACACTAGAATAGGAACATTGGAGAATCCAGCTGAATAAGGGAGAATGACACTGCAAGTAAAATGCAGTCCTGGTTAACTCTCCATATACAGAGAGGGCAGCTGTCAGAGTTTATGACTTGAATTTTCAGAAGAGGAAAAACTGATTCTAAATCAACAATATATTTATGTCTCTTTTCTTTTCAAGCCCTATACATTTCACTTGTTGCAAATGACTGGGATTTTTGTTCCACATAAACCTACTTTTAAAGGGTTCCTTCCCATCAATTTCATTAGCATCTCACCAGCACCAAGTGCAGGTTTCCACGGGTAAACAGATAAATGGAAATTTCATGACAAATTATTGTCACTGAGCTTTTATAGAACATCACAGCCTGCCCCTTCAATTGTCCTACCTATGCAATTCCCTTCATTCCTCCCCGTGTTGGGTGACTACAGGACACTGGCTTTCTTTAATATCCCCCAAGTATTTCCAGAGTTCACTCATGGACTGAAGTTGAAAGGTGAAGATCCTGAATTTATCTCTCAAGCAGACCAGAATTTCTACCACACATCAGAACAAACAATCAAACTCCTTTTAAAAGCCAGTGTGTACTTTTAAACTCTCTCCAGTGAATAAGGTACACATACCTAAGATTTATTTGTAGGTGGCAATCCTTGCATCTCATCACTCAACTACACAGCACACACATTTTTAGGAACTGTTATGTTACAAAACAAGGCTCAGTTACAATTAGATCAAGCCAAAATTGGAGTCCAGAAGATTTACACTCTGCCAGATTGCATGCACTACTCTTGCTACAGCTAACATACCAGCCAAGTTCCACTGCCTACATTTTTATAAAATGTTTCCAAATTCTCTAACATTAACCCTGCTTTGGATTTCAGGCTCTGCTGGTGCCACCTGATAAGCAGCTTCCTGTTCCAGTGTCAGCTGTGCTGCTTTTAGGGCAGACTATACAGAGGTATTTTCACTACAGTTTTGAGGAAGACTTGTAGGAAGCCATAGCCACAAAGGAGGAACAGAAAACACATTCCCAGAAAGGCCTATTTCCTTAGAAATAGGTAGATACAGCTTTATCAATACTCACTATCACTGAAGAAGATATATTTACTGATGAAAAACAGTAGGATAAAATAGCCAACAAACATTAAAAATTACTTAGAATCAACTATTCACATTTTATACTTCAAATTTTCACCACAAAATAATTTTGAGGAGTACCCAATATGAGAATAATTTGGAGCAAAACCATAAAAGGGGCTACATTCTTAAAGACAATATTTTAAATAATAAAATGTACAAATTTAGTGGCAAATTAAGAAAAATGTAAAATAAAAGTACTGTAAATCTAGGAAGAATATGTTCCATGCACAAGAAGAAAATTACAGTGAAGTAGTTTAACATTTACATACAAAATTGAAATTAACTTCAATGAGGGACTTTTGAGGAGCTTTCCAAAGAATGTGAAAGTACACTAAAGTTCACTTTCGCTCTTCTGCGGATGCAAGCCATTAGAAAATAACTTCTTGTAATATACTTACAAACTAAATGTCTTAGAGCAGAATTCTGTTCATTTTGTCTACATTTCACCATCAGAGTAACAATGTGGAGATCTGGTAAGGAGCTCAGCAAGAGGCAGGTTATACTAGTTTAGTTCTTTTTAAAGGGGTCAGTCACATAACACGTTGTTTTCTTACCCAGAACAATCCTACTTTCACACACAAAAAGACTTCCTACCTTCTGAAGAAAAACATTAAGATCTCCCTTTGCACTGGTTTGTATCAAACTAACCTGCATTTATTTTTATGCCATTCAGGGAGGAGTTCTGTTTCTGTAACCCATCCTTTGGGGATCCTGCTGAGTAGATCAGGGACTCTGAAAATGCAACCAAAGGACCAGCCCCATCTTCCAGCCTAAACAAAGCTGGGCTCATCATTGAGAGGGGAAGGCAAGCAGAGGTAGCCAAGTGGCCTCTGAAGCTAGCCAGCAGTGAAAAGACCCAGCAGCAGCTGGGCCATTAGGACTTTGATCTTTCTCACCTGTATTAAGCACAGGGGGAAAAAAACCAAACCAAAACACAACAGTAATTCCTCAAGACCTCTGAATATGCAAATGTCCCTCATATGGCACACAATAACATTAAAAGGTGAGAGAGAGACCTGGGCTAGTTTCTCTGCTCATACAAATTGGTATCATTTCACTAATTTCAAGAGAAGTATTTTTTTGCCAGCTGAGCAGCTAGACTTGTTCTTTTTGTTTCATTTTGTTTCAATAACCAGATGGAGGCAATTTAAAAATACAGATATGAGACTTCTTAGAGAAATTATCAACACTGCATTATAACATATTTGTGTTTTTAAACTGTAAAATTTGATGTGGCAGCAATCAGAGTAAACTCACCTGATTTGGACATTGCCAACAGACAGCCCTTTCAACTTAAATTCCCTTTTCACCTCAGCCACCGAGAAATCTGCTGAATCTCCTGAAGTGTTTCCTACACCCTTTGTTGTCACAGCCAGGTTTCCATTCCTCTCCAGCTGAGGTAACAGCTAATATCTGGATTGTACTGTGCCTGCATTTCCTCACACAATACAAATTCTCGGATAAAGTAGGAAAAGCTCAAAACTATTCTCAATAGTGAGGGAGGAACTAATAACTCAAGGAACATGACATTTTTATTAAGCACCACAGCCTAAGTTTCTTCAGGAACCAGGTTTAATAATGTGGCTGTACATTGCTCTAAAGGGATTAATATTATTTACTTATAAGCATGTCTTGGAGCTGGACTGCTAACGCATCCTGTCCTCTTTCATCAGCTCTGCATCCCATTTTGGCTGCACATCATTCAAAAGAATCATCACAGAGTCATTTCCCAACTATCTCTGTGCCTTCAAGCACATGCAAGGGAAAACCCTACCAAGCATAAAAAATGGCCTTTAATATCACAGTACACCTTTTGGGACACTCCCCTAAACTCATTCAGGAAAGCAGACGAGCATTTCTGTTTGTTTAGAAAATTATAGCAAATTCTACACTGCCACATATAAGAAGATCAAACTGGTACCATCTTCAGCATTTATCACCTCTGTCCATATAGATTTTGCTTATGACTCTCCAGTGTTTTGTTAAATATTTGAAAATAGTTTTGGATTATCTCTGTTGATAGTAAGAGGATGGCAGACTTCTAAGAAAATGGCATGGCTGTAACATTTCTAAATAGTGCATAAAGATAGAAATAATATACTCAAACCTAAGTGTTCTTAATGTGTCATTGGTAAGGCTAATTTAAGTTACAATTTCAAAAGCCTTATAGAAATTATTAATTTTAAAAGTACACCAGCTAAAGTCTTAAAGAATATTTTAATGTACTGTTATTGAAGTAACATCTACAGTTATGACAACTGAGTAGAAGCAATTTTTCTCCCTCTTTTTAATATATTTACATTTTTGCTTGATTATGAGAAGGATTCCTGCCTACTGGAGTTCAACAACAGGCCTAAGAATTCACACTTTTAGCCTCTAGAACTTACAGTGAATGACTGCTCGGTCATTGCCAGTGGAAATTCAAGAAGGAACTTTATTCTTAAATGACATCATAAAGACTAAAAATATTTCTTATCCCATTAACTGTGTTTGGCACTTTGTGTAACTTGAAGAGCACAAAATCTGAGCGTGCATATGCTGTAACAGCACACAAAAAGACCCCACAAAACCCATATATGCCAGTGCATGATATCAGTATCCACTTTTACAATAAAAAAACCCAAATCTTCCTTCAGGATTTTCACTTGAACAACAAGGTAACCAGATGACAGAAAGAAAGGGAGCACAGACTAAAGCTTGCAGTCAGGATAAGTAAAATAGTACATGCAGAAGCAAGAGGGACATATGAAAATGCTTCCCATACAAAAGGCAGAAGGAGAAACTTTTCTACAAATAACTATCCCAAGCATTAGGAGAAGGAAGTAGTTGGTCCCAGCCAAGGAGGAGGAAATCGGCTGTGTCTGATTAGCAAACAACTGCCCCATTTACATGAGCTCAGTGTACTTCAGGGAGTCACCCTGGTGATTAAGTAGTTTGGGTCTGCTGCTGATGATCAAAAAAAAAGGATTTCCTGGACACCTGATAAACTACATAGTATGGTTTAGAGTTTATAATTTTGTGGAATTCTCCATATTAGATAGCCAGAAATGAAAGAGACATTATCAGGTCAAAAATAAAGGCTGATGACACCTGCTGTGGCTCTCTCTGTGTTTACACTGCAGGCACACCCAGAGCTGCCTCCTCCCTCAGGGCGTTCAGAAGACTTCACAGTGTTACAAAGAGATAAATCAGAATAGTGGTATCCTAACACCAAAACACTGTGTTCATGCACCACATGTGGAAAATGGGGAAAAAATACAGAAAAGCAGCGTTAAAAGCCTCCAGATTTAGAACAGTCACTAATGCAGATAGTTCTGCTCCAACAGTGAAACATTCTGAGATGGACATGAAGGTGAAAATGCTTTCTTTAGCTTCAGCCAGTATGAGGCCTTCAGACCATGTTTTGCTTCCCTCCTGTTCATTCCCAGCCACAGGTTCTTCACCACTAACACTTTGTACTGAGTCCCACTTCAGATCAGAATGTGCCTGTGTATACACACACACACACATGAACACAAAGAGCCGATTCAACTCATGAATCTGATAGAAGACTGTTTGCATGTTTGGGCTTTTTTGGATCACTAGGGAGAAATTTCTGTCTTTCAGTAATGATGTCTTCCTAGGTTACTGATTTAGATTCATCCATATAATTTAATTTCATACTTTCATGAGATACTGAGCTTACTGAAATGATCTGGGATTAAAAAAATAACAAAAACCAAGCTTCAAGAAGTGGGTTTTTAAGTCAGTGTGTTTCAATGCTCCAGTTTACAATGCTTCCTTAAAAATATTATATTGGCAGAACTGAGGAGGCAGCCTATTGGAACACATAACTTGAAACACACCATCAAGGGAAAGAGTCAGAGTTTCTGAATTTTCTTGGGAAAACCAATGTCTTGGCAAGACTGCACCTTTAGCATCCATGCATTCTCAGGCAGTACAGTGTGTAATTATTTTACCACAGGGCCCCTTAATTATCAATTTTTGCAAAGTACACTTTACCAGTAACTTTTCTTCTTCCAACATTGCATTCACTGTGAGTTTTCACAGAAAGGCTGAGCCAATGCAACATCATTCTCATACTTGGAGCATTTTGCCTTCTTCATTCACTTCCTCCTTCCTTGCATCAGTTACAGCACTCACCATGTCAGCCCTGGGCAGAGGTGTTTCAGCTCCCATAAAGTCACAGAGAACTATTAACATCTTTTGCTGGATTAGTTGTCTCTGCTTCAGTGAGAAACTGGCTTATGGTATCATCAAAGAGAGCAGGCAGCCAGCATCAGAAAAGCAACAAGGATGTGTGTCCAGAAGAGGGAACTGAATTGACTCTCAGGAGTGACAAACCACTAAACCAGGTCAACCTCAGAAGAAGAAAAACAAAGCTTCACCCTGGCTGAATAAAATAATCAATGGCTCAGTTACTGTTGGATGTAATAGTTTTCAAAACAAGTCTTGTCACCTTCCATGTTTTCTGGATATAAAGGATATAAGCACAGAAGAACTGCAGTGCTCTGAGAGAGAAGCCCAGCTCCTGGGCAATGGAAGCATTACTCCTGCACTGGGACATGCACTAGTAGCAGGGAATATTATTTATGTCTTTCTTAACAGTGTAAGCAGTAAGAGCAGTGATAACACTATAGATGTGCTTTTTGGACTAAGATCAATGAAGAGAACTTTATCAGATGGAGGAGATTTCTACCCCAGCCCCTCTGTCCCTCACTGAACTGCTGCTCATCCCTAACTGCCTTCCAGGACACACAAACCTCCACTGGCAGCAAATGTCTGGTGGGTCACTTCTCTGCAGCTCCTGTCCCAGCAAAAAGCAGCAACACTCCTGGCATGGGGAAGGGAGGCTGAACACTTCCATTAAAGAAAGACAACACAGATGTAATGCAGATCCTACTGCCAGGAGGCCAAAGGAAAAGGGAGGAGAGAAAAAAGGCAAAAGAGCAGGGGCAGAAGAGACACAGCTATGCTCAGACTGTGCAATCATGGTAGAGCACAGCAAAATCTAATGCCAGAGGTGCAGCCCTGGCACTGCAGGAACTAAGAACTCTGTCATGCATCTTCAGACTTGCAATAATTCTGTATATCACCATATGCTGTAACCGCTCACTGCTAACAGCAAGGACCCTTCAGCTGTTTCTTTCAAGCATGAAAAAGGGAGCCAATATTGGCTGGATTCTGTCTGAAAGTTGTGGGAGGATAATGGTCACAGGACATAAAATTAAGCTTTTGCCACCTAAACAGCTGTAGTTTTACTGCCATTATGAGGTGACTCCTCTGGACATAAAGAATCAACCTGTTTGAATTGTAACCTGCAGATACTGCTCGAAGTACATTATGATTTTACATGAGCTGTAACCAGAATTTTTCTTAAGGAGAGGGATCAAGTATGTCTTAATCCTGTTAAATTTTGCTATGGATCCAGGCTGATGTCAATTGAGCCACAATCATAACTGACTTTGTGATCCTAGCAGCACATCATCTGATGGTACAGCAAGAGACACAGCCAGCAGCCCAGAACACAGGAGTGTCTGTGAAGAGGAAGGGAATTGGTCAAGTATTTTCAGATCTATTAAAATATTTTATTTCATGGAGCCTTGAGTACCGCTAGAAAAGCCAAATGTAGCCACAAAGAGATTTACTTCCTTTTGAGGACATCGTTTCCCTGGTTATATTGGAAGAAAAGCACATGCCAAGCACTTTGGAATGAGCACTGGATAGCGCTGAGGGCTCCAGGCACTCAGCAGTGCATGGAGTAGTGCCACCTTTTGGTCATTTTCTGCAAAAAAACCCCTTTTCCTTACTTTTAAAACTCTCACTAACATTGTTGCTTTTCCCATGAAGTCCTTCTGCCTTGGAAATTCTCTCTCCCTTTCAACCTACCTCTTCCTTTGCACAGATTAATGCCATTTGTCTGCTAACACTTTTTATTGCCTTATAGTGATATATAATAAAAAAAAACCAACAAAACACCACCACAACTGAATTTAAAATTAGTAGCATCATCTTTGTTCTGCTTAGCTCCACTAGAAATTTCAAACCTGTGCTGTAGTGATGGAGTCAACCTGGTTCTGGCATTGCCAGTTCCACAGTTCCTGATTAAAGTTTTTCTCCCATTCTAAATTAAAACAATCTTGTTACATTGTGCAATTGCCCCAGGTAAGAACTACTTCTCCTCTTACTATACAGCATCTATTGCTATCAGTGTTAATTTTTAATTATAAGTTCTCCTTGACTTGCATATCAGCTTTTAAATGAGAATGGGTTTTCTAACTACTGTTTTAACCACGAAAATCATTAATAATTAAGACACAGAGAAAAAAAAAGAATGTGATGAGAGCATCTAGTTTCTGAGGCATAACATCCAGTGCCTCTCCATCATTACCATATCTAAAGCTGTTCCAGACATGCCCAGTAACACATCACTGTGCACCTGGAACAATTTTAGCAACCTAGGAAGACTAGAACTGTGGTAAGTAGGCATTTTCAGGATTACAATTTAGGCTAATTTTGCATTTGGCATAGTACAGGCTTGTATTTGATTTTTTTCTTGATATTGCCATTTTTTTTTCTGTTGTTTTATACAATAAAGTAGGAAGCTAGCAGCTGATGGCTTCATGTCAATCAGCAGGGCCAGAGGGCCTCCTCAGGGGAGTAACTCAGCTACCTCTGATGAATTCTTACCCTGAATTGCTCTCTGGGTGGCAGGAACCTTTTCCTCCCAACAATTATGGAGGATCCCAGGATGCCTACTCACCTAACACAGGCACGTGCCTTGGAATCCCTTGAATTAGGCTGTGGGAAAAGCACCCAGAGTTACAAAAACTGCCTCCTTTGCATGGGTAAGGCAGCACCACCCAGTTTGTATAAAAGCACATGAATTATGGGAGCCATCCTCTCTGACACTGCTGTGCTCACATCTCATACAGAGCTGCCATGCAGTCGATATAAAACCACCACCTATCCCAGAAGCCCCATTTCAGCTATTTCAAGACTAAATCTATCACTGGCCTTAGCTTTCATCTTACTCTTTTGTCAAAATTTTCTAGGATTTAAATATAATCCAACTAGAAAGAACAGAGATTATTTCCTCAGTAAGTAATGATAATTTCTCTTGTGTTGGTGTGGGATGAATACAGACAGCATCCCAAAGTCTTACAGCCAGTAGTGCAATAAAGTTCTTTTTCGGTGTGATTAAACATCAAATAGTTTTAAAGAACCCATTTATAAAATTTGAATTTCAAATGCTTATTTCACTGCTGAGAATCTTGTATTATATTCAGCCAGCTGATCTATTAAATCCTCCCAATCCCTAAGCTGCACTGGCCAAAGTATTATCATTCATTAAATAAGGATAGTGACTACCTCATTTAAAATGAATCCTAGTAGCTGACAGGCAGTGGAGGGAACAGCACTGTGACATGAGCCAGAAATTCAGCTACCTAAAGGGAATAGCATTGAGGGGTGGTGGATATGAGACAGGAAAATGCCTGCATGATGATGACTGCAAAGGAGGCCATTCAGAGCATCTACACAAGCAATATTTCTTTCATTGTCTTGGCTGCAGCCCAGGATTATATACCCATACCTATATATATGTGTATAAAAAATGACACAGTCCATCCTGGTATATAATGTAAAACACACACTATATATCCCTACATGTATTAACCCAACAGTTGTGCACTGCTTCCTGTGAAAGTCCAGTAATGTGTTACAAGGAATAATACTATTTTATTGTTTAAATATATTTCACTTTGTGATGCACAGAAAACCATCTTATGTATTTTTTGTGTCTCATTTGGCCAACAGACATTTCTAAGGATTTTAAGCCTCTGATGACAAAGTAATAATTCAGTTTCAACTCTTGCAACCTCAGCAGTTGCCTAAGTTCTTGCACATGACTAAATAAGTCAGTGGGAATGTTCACATGATTAGATTTTAGGCATATTGATACAGTTGGAAAAACTATGGCTTTATTATGTACGTGGATAGAAGAAGTTTTATGACAAAGTAGAGAAAAAGAGTTTATAACAGCCAGGTATGTTCTGCATAGAACTTGGAATTAAATCAAGGACCTGAAATTGAATAGATGATTCCAAGTAATACTTAAGTATAAATAATAATATCCTTCAGGATTACTTCTGGTATTTAATGGTTTGAGGATTCACTTTCTGTGTGTTTGCAGCTGATTTTAACTTAAAAAAAAAAAAAAAAAAAAAAAAAAAAAAAAAAAAAAAAAAAAAAAAAAAAAAAAAAAGAGAAAAAAAAAAAAAAAAAAAAAACTAGAAGAGCAAACTCACCACGTGAGTAAACTCACTATATGAGTAACTCACTCAGACACATAAAACCTTTCAGAGATGGAGGTGTTCTTTAGAAATCAGTTTCTCTTTTAGCTCCAGTGCCTACTGGAACAAATTTTCAACAACTTCTGGATACACACAAGAACACTGTGTCTGCCTACCTGTGTCAGTGTCATGATCAACAGATGGGTGTGTTGGGATGGAATGCCAGTGTGTGTTGCAGCCAAGCCATGCATCTGTACAGCCTGGATGAACAAAGGGCTCTTTCAAGCATGCAACAGAAATAAGGTTTCTAAGAGAGTTCTCAGATATATTAGAACAATTTTGCTCTCAGCAAGGTGGTACCACCCTCTCTGGGCAGTTACTATGGAGTATAGCAGTGCTACATAAAGGAGAGCCTGTGCAGGGTACACAAAGGACTACCTGCATATTCTCAATCCCACTTTTAAGAGCAACTTATTTTAAATCAGCAAGTTGGAGGGAATGGAGAAGGGTATAAAAGATATTTCTGCTGAGCAAAAAGTGAAATCTTCAGACTTTCTCCAGTAAAAGCTTGAAAGTCCTTTTTTGTTTGTTTTGTTTTGTTTCATTTCATAGGAAAAAAAACCTAACCAGACTTAAATAATACAAACTAAAAAGCAAAACCACAGGGATACTGGAAAACAAGAGCTGTGTCTATCAAACTAAGCCAAAGCAAATGGAGTGGTGTGACATGTTCTTCCAGTGCATGGAGAAGGCAGGTATGAAAAGCTGAGTTCAAAGTCAGTCTGTAAAGAAGAGGAAAACGCTTTCATTTGATCCTGTCCAGAAGGGTTCTGTTGGAACTCAGGATGTGTCCACAATTTTTAAGATTGCATTCAACTGCAATTCAATTGCTGTCAGTGGCATTTCAGCCAGGAGTGCAGCAATAAGGTCAAGAGAAGTTTAGAATTTATTAGAGAGAAAAGATTGCTGCTGTGGGACCTCTCTGGCACCGAGCCCTGGAGAGCAGAAAGGAGCCCCCCATAACTTCT
Source organism: Calypte anna (assembly GCF_003957555.1). Classification (NCBI taxonomy): domain Eukaryota; kingdom Metazoa; phylum Chordata; class Aves; order Apodiformes; family Trochilidae; genus Calypte; species Calypte anna. The sequence goes on along the minus strand of NC_044249.1, from coordinate 2,026,462 downwards.
GCTCTACACAATCTCCATTGTTCTCTCAGGTTTCACAGCTGCAAAGGTTGCTTCCTCCTCCAGCAAGCAAGACCCATCCTCCCTGCAAAGCTGCACAGCAGCTCCAAGACAGGAAGGATTTTTGTGTCTCATTTGGAGGGGTTGGGAGGGTTGACCTGGTACAGTCCTTGCTGCTCATACTGCCCTGCCACCCAGAACCAATTCACTTGGTATTTGCCTCTGTGTTTTCTAGTCCTGATAAAAATTACTTGAAGAATACACCTCCTAAATTATTTAATATTTTTAATTATTATTTAATAAAAATACCTTTTGCCTTCTATGTGAGTTTGAAGATAGACTGAGAACACATTGATTAAATATCTTAAAGTTCTGTTTAATTGATTAGCTGTGCTCCTCAGTGGCACTCCTCACCCCATAGTTTCTTTTAATGGAGGGTGCTTAGGCTAAACATCTTTCCCAAACTTTTTAGCAACTTGATCCTTTTCTTCACTGGAATTCCCCCAAGCCTCCTGGCAATAGTCACCCTCAACTCCCAGCTGATGACAGTCTAAAAGGCAGCATATTTGTGGTGTAAAGAAACTAGAGATTGAACAAATTCCTGGAATTCGAGATACCCATGCTATAAAACGGGAGTTGTCGAGCAGGTATCCGAGCACCCTGCTGTGGCCTAGTGCCATCTCGTGGACACCAGAGGTTTCCAGCAGTAAGCAAGAGGCAAAGAAGGTTGAGAAGAAGAGAACAGGAAGAAGGAAATAAACCACAACACCTTTCTGTTAGCTAGGCACCTGAAAAGCAAACAAACACCAAACAAAAAACTAACCTAGAAAAAAAATATTTGTTTTACTTCACAGATTTGGTGGTCTAAAAAAGACAACAGGTCACTGTTTTTTTTTCTGATGAAGTGATTTCATATTATTTCCAAATGATCCTACTCCACTCCAAAGGGAAGGGAAACAATTTTGATTTATAATGAGTTAAAATCAGAGTTTCATTGGAAAGCTGCTGCTGAATTCCCACTGTAGCTGTTTCAGTTACTAAACTCCCCCAAATAAATGCATCACTAATCAGCAACTACTAAACCAGCATCCAGTCTGAATCTAACCTTTTGCAATAAAGTAATTAAAAAATTATTACTCAGATTAGGAACTATGTTGTTTCCCCAGGCAGATCACAATCTCCTTCACTGCTTTGGTTCATTTTTTTTTCTGACCTAACTGGAAACTCTTTTGCTAATGGAAATGTACCTGCCATTATTAGATTAGGATTTGGCAGCAAATTCTGCAATATTACTGTCTGTCATATCAGGTGACACCAGGGCTTGAAACTTTTCACATTCTTTAGTTACACATTCTAGCAGAGCTCTGCACAGATTCTCACATCTGAACTCAAAAAAAAAGTCCCATTTTTGCTTTCTGCTTGATGAGGAATGAGCACAAAGAACTCTGGCATTTTTATTTTGTTGAGAAAAGTCAGTTGGTTTTAGCACAGAAAAAAAAATTAACTTGGCTTCATTCCATCATGGATATATGTGTCCCAATAAAATTACTTTTCTTGAGGGAAGGTACCCACACTCATCATAAAATGTAGGAAATTTAAGTTTTCAAATTAGCCAAGTCAATGGACTGACACCTAGGCTATCAGTAAAAGATGCCCAGAAAAGGAGGATCTAGCATTTGCCACCCATAGATAGTTAAGGCCCAATCCTTATTTGGGATTCTCAGCTCCTGTCCCTCTTCCCTTTCCTTCCCTCTTCTCCATTTGCAATACTTAGTAACTTAATGGTTAAAGAATTTGCTTTTGCAGGGGAAAGTGCATGTTGTAATTGATCCTCTGAATAAACTGAAGCCTGGGGAAGACCTTTGACTACTGTTGTTGGGATTTTTTTTAGGGGGGCATAGAAAAACTTTACATGTCTTGTTCCAACCTGTGTTTTGCATGGATAGATCTAGATCCAGTTGCCATTAAAACAAACAAACAAACCCCACAAATCCACAGCCCCTCACATAACAATTCCAAGATTCCTTCATCTACAAATACAGTTTGATTTCAAGCAGGTTTTTTGGACATTCCCTATAAATAAGTTCTTTAATTTCTTACAAAAATACAGACTTGAGGTGGTTTTCTCTCTTTTAAATTGGCAAGACTTGCTTGTCAGACACAGTAAGATTTTAGAATGCTGCTCCAGTCTTAGAACATATAGTGACATTGACAGAATGTTTTATGATGTGATCTTTCTTCCCTACTCCCAGCCAAGATTAATAAAGTCCTCACCACCCCTTTGGCCTCCAGATCTTATTCCAGCAGGAAATCACACCTTAAAGTAAGTGAACCTTCCAGATACTTCATCAATTCTCATTAACAGTGAAAGTAGCAGGCATGTTCCATCACAGATCCTCCCAAATGCATTGAAGTGAAACAGGAAAAAAATTGGTGTGTTCATCTACACGTGTAAGCATCATCTGTTGTTATAATCAGTATCCTTTCCTTCTAGACAACACACATGTAAGAATTTGGTTTCAGGAGTTTCTTTTTGCATGAGAACTCCTGTATTACTGCAGCCAAATAACTATTTCATTAATGTCTGTAATAATGTTCATTGATTTCATTAATGTATTTTAAAATACCACCCTAGTATCAATGAAGAAATACTTTACATATATCCATTTCTGAGCATTATTACACTGTACAGTACCAAGTCCAGTGCATTTCTCTGAAAAATCATTCCAGAAATATTAACATAATTAACACGTTTTTAAAAGCTACCTAGTGGGGAAAAAAAGAAGCCCAAGTGGAGTAAAACAGAAAAAATTTAGCAGAGATGAGCCAAAGTGCTTGAGGAACTCCATTAATCAGTTCAATTCAGGCTCAGTCCAGTGTTGGGACTGTATTCAATGCATGTGTGACTGTCAGTTTTAACCATGGAATGAAAATGCAGCTCTGTGCTCAATCAAGTTTTTGCATTACTCTGGAAAATGGTATCAAATCTGTATTTTGTAGGCTTTTTCTCCCTTGTTCAAACAGTAACATTTCCAGGACATAACTGATTTATTGTACTGTGAGTTATTATTCTAGATTTCCAAGGAGAAAGGAGTGGTATTTTTGCCTCCAAGACTGCTCCAAGAAAACACCTGCATTCAGAATAAGAAATTTTATGGAGCTATAAGATATTGCCCAGGGTGCAAGTGGAAATATTAAGAGTTACATCCCATCTGAGACTGAAATAAATATATTTTAAATTTGTTCTTTGCTCTTGCACACATGGAGTATGTTTAATGTAACTCTCAATGTCTGTAGTAGGTTTTAAAGCATAACTGAGATCAATTTACTGTCAGAAGAAGGAACTATGTATTCACACAGGAGTAATTACTTCTATTCTTATTCCATATTGTAGCCTGAAACCTAGTGAGCATTTTCATTGCTACCAAAGAGAATCTGACATGAAGAAAAAAACCCTTATTGTAATCCCATAACCTCTAACTTACTTTTAACTCAACTCAAGCTTTTATTATGATTACTCTATAAAAAGAACAAATGTAAAGGCACCACAAAAATAAAATCATTTCATTTCTCTCCACTTCATACACCACAGTGACACAGGTAAGATCTGATTAAGTGGCAAAGTCCAGCAGAAGGTATGGATATCTGATACACTCTCAACCAAAGCTCTCTGGCAGTTTCCTGAAGCCAAACTCAGTGCCAGGCAGCAGTGTCCACCCCATGGCTCAGTCCTGCTCCCAGGAAAGGACCTTTGTCAAGCAAATGTACTTAAGGTGCAAGAGGGTGGATGGAATCTTTTAGGTTCCAACACCAGAGCCAGTCCTACACTTCCATGCACACCCACAACTCACAGCTAAGCCATAGGACACCTATTTTTTTGCCAGAGCAACATGCTTTAGTAACAGAATTACAAAATATTCTGTAGTTGTATAGAGCTTTACAAAGGACAGGGAAGGATGGCAGTGCAGAACTACCTAATGGTACCTGTCTAATTTTTCAGCTTTGAGATAAGAACACGTTAAGGGATTTTGATAGATTTAGATTTTTTTACAGATTTCTGTAAAGCCTTCAACACTTTGGCACAGCATTCTCCTGGAGAAACTGGTTACTTATGGCTTATGGCTAATTCTCACAATTAGCTTCCTCTTGCTATTTATAAAGGAGCCCTGCTCCACAGAGAACAGAAAAACAGCAAAACCAAGCAGGACACTAAATTAATCTCAGGGCTTTGAGGACATCAGAAGCCACTTAAGCTTTGCTCTAGAGACTCTTCATGTATTTATAACCCTGCAGTTCATAATTTCCTTCCATTTACTCTCTACATGGATGACTTACCAAATGTACACATAAATAGGCACTGTGGGCCCCTTATACACCAGCAGCATCTGATTTTAGGACCCACACTCCAGACAGGTTTGAAGATGTCCTGGACAGAAACATTTATTGTGCAGCAAAAACTAGAGGAGCTTCCTGATAAATACTATGCATAAAAACAAAACCATTGGAAAGTGAGTCTGATGATAAAAGTAACTGAAGAGCCACTTCAGAGATGAGGAGAACATTGGGTTTCTGCACAAACAGTACTGGTTTTCTTTACTATTACATTTCTTTATTAATAGATTTTTGCTGAGCCCAAAAGGCACAAAGTTACCCACCAAAAAAGCCCCCAGCATTATGGTAAGGTGTAGGTGGCACATGGTTGCCAAAATTCCAAGAGTGGGTTCTGAAAACACCTTTCTCAACAAAGGAGCTACTGCACCTACTCTTTCTTTTTCTTTTTGTCAGTTATGGGTTTTATTCTGCAAAGAACAAAGTAGCTTTCACTGTAAGTGGGAGTGTGAATGCCTGAGCCTACACCACCACTCTTGATGTGTGCCCTGAAGCAACTCTTTGCTTTCTCTGTCCACACTTCAGTGTAAAGTGAACACACTGTAGTACCTTCCTCTGAGCAGGGATGGAAAAATAACCAGTAATGTAAGCATATAAACAAAATCTGTGATCCTTAGCTATACACTTCTAAAATAAGAAGGATGAAAGGGTTTAGGTTAGGCGGCCTTTGGTATACTGACTTTTTTTTTACTTTTTACTAAAGTAAAATTCAGAAACTTTCAGAAAAATTACCAGAACATAAAGATAATTTCTTGTCAAATCTTCCATTAAATATTTGTCAGTCTTCAGTTTCTGGATATGGGAGAGTGTACAGCTCTTAGGACTGGGTAACAACCACTTTTTTCAAGAGGAGAGGGGCAGACCAGGAGCCTACAACACCAGCTGCAGGACTGCATGGAGGCCAAGAGGAGCAAGCACACCACTCAGCACTGCCTCCAAACTGAAATAATTAAGAGGCAGTTTCTGACTCATCTGTGATATGTTGTCTCTTCAGTCTGTGCTTCCTTCAGAAACAGATGGACTGCAAATATTCATGAAACATATTTTTCAAAACCAACTTGTGTCCTCACAACTGAACAGAAACTGGCCAAACCTTTGTGAAAATGTAACTGAAACAGATCTCTGAGTGTAAGAACTACAGAATATCATAAACCTTGACCAGACATTTTTAGAATTTGAAAGACACAATTAAATTACACAGTGACATGACATTGACCTGCTTTGCAATGGTACTTGACAAGCCTTATAAAATGTGCTCTCTCATGCACAGGAGAAGATTTAAAAGATTAGGAGTGCTTGTTTTAGAAAAAGATGAAAGAAAACCTGGGCTAAGATCTATACATGGCATATTTTGCTTTGTTTTTTTATTCATAAGGCAAGAACAGATATTCATAATTCCAACAGCCTAACATATGCCTGTAGTGTCTGTGTTGACCTGTAAATTAAATTCTGTCATCTTTACTTTGTCTGAAAATCTCCTAATGCTCTTTCTTCTTCTGCATTTTTCCACTTTGAAGTAAATACACATTCAATGGTAAAGTCTTTCCATTCAGCAATGATACCATTAACAAGAAATATGCCCAAAAATGGCCATGTCAGTCATTCAGTTGGGTTCACTCTAGAAAAACAGGCTGCCTGCAGCACCAGGAAACTGTTTTTCCTTGTTTGCTTTTGTTGTGAAAGGGCAGAGGTGAGGTAGGCAATGGATCTCATGACTTCTGGAACTGCTAGAGACCTTTTGCCAGAGAAGTAGAGCATGACAGATTTTCCCACATGAGGTCTGTGTAACAATTCATCAGCTGAGTACAGGAATAAGGGTGTACTCCAAAACCTGTTAAGCACAGTGGTCTTCTGGTTGTTCTCAGAAGCACAGGACAAAGTGAATGTTACAATCCACAGCCTTTTGAGGGCTGATCAAGTGAGTAGTATTTAACATCCAGCTCTAAGAAAACCTGTTATGCTCCAATTCAAAATATATATTCAATATAAGTCACAGCTTACAGGGAGAGAAGAGGCAGAAGCTGATTCAGTGGCTCCATATTGCTCAGCTCTTTACCCTTAGAGAGCAAAGTGAATCCATAGGGTATCAGCCAAAGTGGGAACCATGCAAAAAGCTCCTAGAATGGGGTCTAGAGATGAGCTGAATGCTTCCTGCTATTCTTTTTTAGTTCATAACATTCCTTAAAAAAGTATTTCAATTCTGTTCCTTTGCAGATAACTTAAATCTAATTTAAAGTGCCATGGAGCCTAAATATAGGACTATGTTTTCAGGTCTGGAGTGTACTCAGGTATAAGGAACTAGGAACTCATTTTGTGTGGCCCTACTTTAAAAAAAAAATCAAATAAACAACACAAAACCTCGTACCTGAAAGCAGAGTCTCTGTAGCAGAACAGGAGATTTGAGTCCCATTGTATCCACAAAATTCTGACATGCTCATTTTTATAGTAATCACTGCAGCAAGAAAGAAATGAAATATTTTAGCTACAGATAGTATTAATAAAAACAGGCATCTTGTTGGAGAGAAACTGCAAGAATTTACAACCACGGCAGCCTCAGTAGTGGCACTTCTAGACTGAAAATAAACAAAGATTTGAAATGTATAAAAACCTCAAAAGGACTATAAAAACAACTGTTGTAGCACAGTATGCAATAGTTTCTCTATGATTATGTTGACATGTACAAAGTACTTACCATGGCAGTATCTTAGACACACTTCTGAAACTTTTCAGGTTAAAATTTATTTATGTAAATTAAAAATTAAAGCACCAGAGAACTAAGAAAATCTAGATTAAGCTGGTGTTAATAGATGTCATTCTCTCTTTATGCCTTCCCAGCCCATGCACTAACTGAACCCCTAGGCAAATAATAGGCTATCATGTAATTGTACACTGTATTATAATGTATTCACTGAGGAAGGCAAAATTAAAGATACATTTACTTTAATGGGAACAATAAAGCAAGTAATGATAGTGAAGATTTTAGAAGCTTGTTTTTGTCAAGAATAGGGAACTAAAAGGCTTTTAGCAAATGGACTTTTTCTAACTGGTAAAAGTATCACATTGACATTCTGCACAGTTGTAACTCCAGCAATGGTAGCAGTAATGGAAGGGATGTTAGAAGCAGGGCTCAAAGCTGAGCTGAGGCTCAAATTGCTGTCACCACAGGGGAAATGCTACATCTAATTGTAGATCCTCAAACAATCAGCTAGCCTGATCTGCTCTGATGACCTATCAAGACTCAATACTGAAATTGAGCAGAATTTTCTTTAAATAGTCTGTGTATAAATTCTTAATGTGACTTCTGGAACACACTGTTCAGATCTTATACTCTTTATGTTTGTTTGTTTTTTTTTAATTACTTTTTGCAGTACCTTATAGCATTTAACAAAATATATTTAATCATCAAAAGATATCATTTCATCCAGGTTATCTACAGCAGAAATAAAAGCATGCTGAGATCTAAGAGGACAACTCTCACAAGAGCTTGTAATCACAATCACCTTAGTTGTCTCAGTTTCAGAATGAAAATAAGCTAAAGCTTTTCACCCAGCAGGTTTCTGTTCCTTATTCTAGTAGGTAATTAATTTAAATGCTAATAAATAATAATCAGCTTTTTTCATGTTCCTGTTGCAGCCATAACAAAACAATTTGCAGTATTATTCAAAAGGTACTTTACAAATACAGATCTACTTAGCAGCAAAGGCTGAGAATATTCCAATTACATGTTTTGGTTTGTGTTTATTTCCAGTAATAATATTAACTACACTACTAAAAAACAAAACAGCACAAAATTTAGCCTCTAGAATATGCAGTTCCCATATGCAGCCACTGGATGGACTTATGGAGCCAGTGACTATTTTTTAATTGTAGGAAAGATGCAGAACTAGGTGAGCAGCTGGGAAGAACTTTCCCTTCTGGGCAGTCAAGGAAGTTTTCTGTAGGAAAAGCCTCAGCCTAAAAAGCAAGGTGCAAGGAGGGATTTTAGTATCTGTTCAGTCAATCCCTATTTTTAAACACAGTTTCAGAAAAAACAGGCTGCAGAAATTGATCAGAGTGATGAGAAAATCTGTTTGCAGGACAACATACAGGTAGTTCCTAATCTCATTAGTCTGAATTAGAGTTTTAGGGTAAAAGCACCAGAAATTGTACTGAATAGAAGTTAGGTTTTTCTGATAGCTCAGTCTGCAAACAGAAGCAAATCACAGTTATTTAAAGCTCTGCTTAATTTAAAAAAACATATGCTGCTTTCAAATGCTCCATCTTTTTTGGAATAGGAATCATATGAAAGTTTCAATCACTCTGCATAGTAAGTGTAAAACAAGCCCTGCATTAAGGAATATCCACAAATATAAAAATTTTATTTCTTTTTGTATTACAGCTGAGTGTTGCAAATACTTCTGAGAGCATTGTATTTAACTATAATAAAATCTATTATATATTATTATAATTTTAAAATCCACTTCTTTAGACCAACTACCATTTCAGGGTATAGAGCAGTGATAAAATACATGTGTGATTCCATATCCTGTGTTCTGCTGTTGTGCAGCCAAGAGAAGCAGGAGGGACCAACTGTAGGAGGAAAATTCAGTAAATTCACGTGAAAGAAAAGTCAAGCAAATAGGATTCCTGTGGGGAGAACTATGTGAAGCTGGGGAATCAAAGTATACATGTTTGCACCTAGGAGAAAGAGGAGCTATTGCATAAAACTCTCCAGACCTACCTCAGTCTGTGGGCAGTAAGGACAACTATGGCATGGTTTTATAATTTTACCTTCCTGCCATCACCCTATTCCATCCCAAACAATTTAAAATGGCACCTAAACTAACTGTGGTTGAGGTTAATCTGCATGCCTGAATTTCTTTTGTCTTTGTCCTCTGCAGGTCACATGCAGAGCCCATGTAGTGAGTGAATGTCCCCTGACTATCTGATGGATGGGGCAGTCTCACTGAGCACCTCTTCCAGCCAGGATCAGTGAGATACGGGTTAGAAAAGCATTTCAGTGGGGAAGGAAGGGTGGGTCAGGTGCAGTGCTACTGCCTTGTGCTTTCAGAGCTCTTCTGGAACAAAACATGAAAGGAGATCACAGACACTTCTCAGCTAACAACCACTTCCCCATCTCAAATCATTTCTTAACTGCATATAACAGCAGCTCTGTGGACAAAATGACACTGGCAGAGAAATCACTCTGGATGTCACCAGTATTTTATTTTGCTGCTTTCCACCACAGTTTACAAAATCCTTTTTTTTTTTGGAAAAGCAAACAAAGCCTGAGATAGACTCCCAAACAAACAAACTTCCACAATTGTATAACTTACCAGACACATTTATTCATGTACTTTAACACCATTCTAAGTCAGATGCTGATATCCATTAATTAATTGCCTGTGATGATCACAGAGGGCAGGGAATAGGATGGAATGACACCTTTAACAACTACAATAACCATGGTGCCCATCACTGGACACTGGCTGGGAATGCAGGCAATGTGTCTCTGGCATGCCAGGACTCTGGAATGCCATATGCTGTCTTGACCTCAGATGGTGGAATACCATCTGGCACAGAAGCCCTGCAGTTGGCACTGCAGACTGCAGGCCCTTCTCCCTCCCTCTCCCTCCCCATCTCTCTGACAATTACCAGGACAGTGATCTTGCAGGAATGAAGTCAGGCTACAAGAATATTGAATGACTGAGTCAGAGGCTAAGAATGGGGCAGGCAACCCTAGACACTGCCTGATAGGTATCATTGCCTGAAAGCAAAATTGTGACAAATCAGGTTCTCCTGTACCTCTCACTAGGCAATGAGATCCCCTGCCTGTTCTCTGCACTACATACACTGTCATGTCACAGGTGTGCACCTGCCTGCTGAAGTCCTCCTGGAAAACATCAAAACTCAGCCAAGAATGCTTCCCCCTGCAAAGCCCCTGAGCAGGACTTGCTATTCTTGGCTTGTTCTGACCTCCTTTAATTTCCTGACCTTGTTCTGGAACTAGGTGTTGGTCTGCTTTTAATCACACCAGACCAACCAAACAGCAATCTCCTCATACCAGTGCTGATTTAGGAAGCCTTTGCTAAGCTGCTGCATTAGGAATCTTCCTCCATACAGGGATTAGCTCACAGCCTTCCTTCCAGACTAGGCAGCTCCAAGCCAGGACAGTAAGCTGGGTGGGGCAGCATCCTAACATCACAGGAGGCAAGGTAGACAGAGCCTATGGAATTACAGGTACCACTGATCTGCCCACCTACATAAGCAAATCAAGTGAGTCATCTACATGAATGGTCTCTCAAGCCTCAGGCACACATATGGTACTGGATATATAATGGTGGACTGGTTCACATGAATTAGATTTTTAAAGTGCTTCTAAATTACATGCTACAATTTAAGCTACTTAAAGATGCGTTGTCAGTGTGGGAGGGGTCCTCCTTTAGAAAGAAAATCTAGCTAATTAATTATTCTAGATGAACTATTGACTATGAAACAGTTTACTCCTACAAACAGAATGTTTATCTAAAGCTCTAAAACCAAATAATTGCAGGGTAATCTCATTATTTATCACTATGTCAAACTTTTCAATGTACTCTAATTAGGAAATACAAGCTAAATATCTATACTTATAATGTTGGCTTTAATTAAAGCTCTGTTAGGCATTTAGTTGCACAAATAACAAAACTGATGCAAAACTCTGAATCGTTTCACTCACAGATTGTATGGTAAATTGCTTTATTTGCTTTGGATGCAGTACTAAAATCATTCAAACTAGCAACCAATCTGTTCCTGTTATTATACACCTGAAGGTGTAACAGCAAATCTGTCCTATTACAGCCAAATGACAAATCTCAGAAAAAACATTGCCCAGACTGCCTGGTTTGTCTGAGGCCTGTGGATTCCCACCTGTTCTGTGCAATCCCACCCTGTGTATTATGTCGCAGCACAGGCTAAGCACAGCTTGCAATCCTGCAAGTGTGGGTGACATCTGACATTCAGCACGAATTCCCCTCACTTAATTAACATCGTGTACTTGCTTTTAACACACAGAAAAAAACTTGAGTAGCATATCCTTAGAATTTAGAATATTGGCTTTGATTTCTCTGGGGGCAAGTGTGCTGTTCTGAAGAAGTAACAAGATTGCAGTGCTCACATTGCTCAGCCCCAAGGTTCAGAATATCTAAACCTCCTGCCAAATTACTTTCTGCATATCCAAAGTGCTTGCATTTACTCAAGCTGATAGGTATTTCTTATCTCCTGACATTTCAGTGTTTATTTCAGATTAGCTTTATTAAGGCACAAAGACTATCAGTATGTATTTTCCTGTGTTCTGTAAGTTATTTCCACTCAATTCAGTTTTATTTCTGGCACCACACGGAGTTGAAAGCAAATACCCATGCAAATATGAAGAAGGAAGGAATCTGAAAAAAAAGAAACTAATTTGCAACTCCTGAACAGCAGATTAAAACATTGATAAACCTTCTATCCTGGAGAACACCTGCTTTTATTTATATATAATCAAATTCCAAAGCCAGAAGTTGGTAACAGACTCCTCTCCCCAGCAGCAAATGTGCATCCAGAGCTGACCAGTTCAGTTCATGGGCACCTTCAATGAAGCAAGTCTTGATTCAGAGGTACCCCTGCCCCTGCCTTGCTTGCCTTCAGTGCTGTAAGACTCCTCATCCTGTGCCCCAGCTTCCTGTGCCTTTGATCCTCCCTGTTTTATAATGAGGTAAGGCTTTTTCTGAATTTGTTCTTTATTTTAACTTACGAAAATGAAAACTGAGATGTGAATGCATGTTACACAGTGTGCTTCTCACTCCAAAAAGTGAGTCAGGCACTGCTTGCTTGGGTGCAGATTTCATGCCACAAATCCACCCTCATTAGACACCTGATCCAGCCACAAAGAAGGAATGGATTCCTTCAAAAGGAGTGGGAGAACAATGCAGGTTATTAATGCCATGTACCAGTATGCATTGGTATGTACCAATATGCACACTTACTTCACATACTAGTAGGCATTTTCTTTATCCATGATTCAAAGCCTCTGTATGAGCTCAGAGCTAATGGTGGCTCTGAAAATCATGGGAAGAGTGATCTAGCATCAGTTAGAAAACTCAGGACTAACAGAATGGAGCAGTGTACTGTAATAATTTTCATAATATATTGTTCTTGAATTAAGGAGTTTTAAAATATAGCAGTATTGTGTAGCAGCACTACTTAGATAAACTGGAGTGGCAATGTGATTTAATCTAAAAATAGAAAAATGCTTCTCCCTAGAAATACCTAAAGACTGCAAACTGTGGTTTCACAAGCAGCTTAAGGCAATCTGAGTTTGCAGAGTCATGGGAAGTGGCTGTTCTGGCTCCTCCTCCATCAGGGGCTGTAGATTTCTGCTCTTCCCTTGCCAGGGCACTATTTTCTAAAATAATGCTTTAGCTGAGCAGGAGAAAAGAAAAGGAGCTGGTTTATTCTGAATCTGGCGTTTTTGTGGGGGTCTCATCCTAGCTGTTCTCTTCTACTTGTGATCTGCTTTAGGCTAGAGAAAGCAGGAGAAATAATCTGCTATATACGGGACTCCTGAAGTTAAGAAATGTTCTTATTTCCTGCAGCACAGCAAGAGGCACAGAAAATCTAGCTGAGCTGTAAGGTTTTATGATCATATTAGCAAATATCTAAGTACCACTGAAGACACACATTACATAAATGAGATGGAATGGAACTAATCACAACTGACTATAGGAGCAGCAAAAGAGAGAAGGTACAAATCGTGACAGTTGTACTGATGCATGGAGGACTGTAGCCTTGTCAGACCAGAAGATTATCCCTCCTTCCCATCTCGTTTTGTAAAGAGGGAGAAACAGAACTTCTGTACCTGTGATGACATATCTCCAACTGGGCTTCTTTAAATTAGAAATGCCTCTGACAGCAGAAATAGAACACCTGCTTTTTCATGGGCAAGGATAATTTTTAAATATTCTTGCACTGAACAACCGTTATGTAAAATAATATAAAATGCCCTTGATAAAATCAAAAGCAGAGTATAAAGGGTTCCATGGTGAAAGTATTTCATTTTAAAACTCTACTTGTGCTTCGTTTTCCAAGTTTCGTTATCAAAACCTGCTAGGATCCTACTAGAAGGAACAGAACTACTTTTAATATTAGATCATATTGTCTCTTTTAATAGTTCTTTTCCTTAAAGGAAGAGGCTTTTTGTCTCTTCTTCTCATGTGTGCAGCCTTTAATTAGTCTGTTCAGACACAAGCAGTATTAGCTAGACTCTGTCACAATTACCCACATTTGGTAGCTAATTACTCCTTGAACAGTCTTAAGGCTTACCAGCAGTTTTAGTACAATTGGCAGCCTGGGGCTCCTAGGAGCTGTTCCAGCAACCAAGAATAGCTGGAACAGAAAGGCAGGCCAGCCGTGACCCTTTCTCCTCAGCCACAACCTAACATACCTACTATGCCAAAGGCAAGAGCAACACAGAAATGAAAATATTCCCAAGTGGCTAAATGTGCTCTCTTTATAGCATTTTTAAACTAATGGAGTAGCATAAAGAGACTATGGGGAAATGGAAAATAGGACCTTTTAAATGCTAAAGCACTGGCAGGACTACTAATCATTTTTCAATTTTGCAACGTTCCATTAAAACAACAGTACAAACCACTTACATGGCTTTAGATTCTGACACAAGACTTTTATTCAAGTGTAATTTTATTCACTGATGCCTCATATTGCAGTAATTTACATCGCTGCAAAATGAGTGTCAAGTGGGTCTAAAATGCTGACTTGATCTAGTAACATTTCATATGTATTTTACACAGGTAGAAATTACCTCACAAGGGACACAGCAGTGTCTGTGATTTCAGTCAAATGGTTCCTGCTGTACACTTGTGTGACATCAGTGGCAGACTAAAATTAACGTAAAAAATTAAATGAGAACTTTGGTTTAAAATACACTGTTAATTCAGATCCTATTCCACAAGTCCAGAGAGAGCTGCTGTGCAAACTCATTGTGCTGGGTTTGCAGAGTGAGGAACCCCTTTTAACCACTCACCAGGTTATGAGAGATCCCTTTCTAAGTCTTTTCAGCAGCCATATCCTCACCAAAGGATTAGTTCATCACTTTGCTTTCCCTAATTCCTTCAACTCAGACCAGTGTTCCCACAAAAATGTGTTAGTCATCATCCATCACATTTTCAAAGGGAATTGACTCTTCTGGCATAGCACAGCCATTTGATCTGGTGCAAGAGAAGAGATGCAAGCACTTCATGTACCTAATTTTTGAGGAAGAGTAGAATTGGCTCTTTCTACTCACTGCCTGTTGTTACTCTGGATTAAATGTGTGGTAAAACTGCATCTCACTCAATGCCACTCTGGAAACTATTTTCTAGTGAACCATGTAAAGCATGAGAATTGACAGAAGATGTTGAAAGATGGTTTATCTCAAGTTAGTGGTTAGCCATAGTGCAGCACTGGCAACTACATTCTTTTAATTTAACCTTAAGCTTACCACCAGTGCTGAGCAAACTACTGTGAGCATACTCATGGATGTGTCAGCATTGCTGGGGTTGACTGTAAGACAGAGACTGGAATCTGAGCAACACCACAGAGCTGGAAGTTTGAAGATGCATTGCCTTTGGCAGCAATAGTGGCTTGTGGTACTCCAAACAACTTTTCCTTGCTTCCTGCCTCTCCTGTTCTCTTGACAGCCATATGACACAGCTGTCTGCAAGGCATCACTGCTGACTGGGCCCAAGGGATTGAACAGGTATTAAAGAAAAAGTGTGAAAAAAAAAAAAAAAAAAAGAAAAAAAGCTTTGTTAGGGAGTTTAACCTGAATTAGCTTCATGATTCAGTTCCTAAACACACACACAAACATCTGTGTTGGCACAGCTGAAAGGGTATCAGGAACAAGGAGCTGGCAGTTTAGGTGGGTCCTGGTAATGCCTTAGAACAAGCTGCTGTTGGGAAAAGTGTGCATGGAACAATACCTGCACTGTGTCTGTCTTGATACTGCATACCTGCACTGCATACCTGCACATGTACTGCATACCTGCATGTGGACTGGCCAGTTCCATGGCTACAATCCATGACTTGCTGTACTGCAATAAACTGAGACACCAATAATCCTTTCCCAGTGTTTGTGAGGACATTTGTCTGCCCTTCTGGGAGCAGAGTGGGGATTAGAGAAGCAGTAGTCTTCTTAGTACCCGACTGCAAATCACCAGCATCAAGGAAAATAAAAGTAAAACACAGCAAATTTGGCTTCCACTGAAACACACATGCAAACCCTGACCTTGCTGACCAACAACAGCAGAAGATGCTCCTCAGTGGGAGCTATGCTAAGAGCATGTCCAAAGCACAGCACAAAGTCACCTCTGCCTGTTGGAACCAGAAGGCTTTGCAAAACTAACTCTGTGTTGTCCTGGCTAGTGATTTTATACCCTGTGTCCTCCCCTAACATCAGAGGACTAATACCATCTTTCATGAAGCCTGTCTGTGACCCAGCTTCATTCACAAGGTCCCTCAAAGGTTTGAATTTTTGTCTTTTCTGTACTTTTGCCTCTTCCATATAACAAGAAGACTTAGGACCTCAGCACAGCACTTGTGGGAAGCCCAGTGGAGAGCTAGAGCCAGATGCTGACTCCTAGGCTGTGCATACACAGAGAGTAAAGCTGGCTGTAAATTAGCATGTTGGCATTTAATTCAACCATTGTGACTTCAAAAAAAGCAGGGGTTTTGGTTTTAGATGTGTGGAAGTTGTGTGCACAGTAGTTGAGGGAATATAAAAAAATTTCCTGTGTAGGTACAGTTACGTGAGTGCTATAATGAAGGAACAATATAAGATGAAATAAATTATAATTTTAAAAGTTAAAGGTATTTCACACATTGGCATTATTTTATAAAAAACTGCAGCAAGAGAAATCAAATACACCTTTTTTTTACAGCCCTGTCATTCCTACCTCATTTACCACAAATTAAGAGCCCCTATCATTCAAACAGGCTGGACCCTCTCCATGGTATCTGGGCCAACCATACTCAATAGTCCTCAGCAGTTCATTTGCTTTTGGATTTGTGGCCACTCCCAAGTCTCTGAGCATCCAAAAAAACCTATCCAAGAGAATGCCTCTGTAATGTCTGCTGCTCAGCAGCTGGACTCATTCAGTCCCCCCAGGTGCACTGTAACCACACGTAGGATGGCTGCTGTTTCTCTTGCAGGGGGAAATCAAATACACAAATCACATTTTGGATTAAGTCTCTGCATATGTAGCAACCTGCTATGCATCATCAGAGCTTAACTTAGCATGTTTAATCAACCTTCTCTTGGAAGTGTTTTCTATTGATAAGCTTTTATGAAGCATTGCTTTTTGCAAAACTCAACCCCAAAGCATGTTCCAAGTTCATTTCTTGTAAACATCTAAGTATTTGCATACCATGCACTGTGACAGCAGTTAAAATAGCACAGCTAGTACAAATTACATCAGAATGGTCATGTGCCCCAGCCTGTGTCTGGAGTAAATGATGGGAGTGCTTTGTATGAACTGAATAGTGGGAGGCTGCCAAAAGCCTAGGTTATTTCTCCACAGGAAACTGTCCTGAAAATACCAACCTCTCAGTACAATCTGGTCCCAATCAGAACAAACACAAGCTTTTAAGAGATGGAGGGGGTAAAAGAAACAGTAGCAGAAGAATGCTAAAGATGCTTCAACTGTGCTGAGAATGGTTTTGGAAAGTTCACCAAAATGCATCAGAGGGATGGAACAGGTCTCCAGCTTCTAAAAAGGAAATTCTGCATTCTCCCAAAGTGCTGGCTTAATAGAATTATAGCTCAGCAAACTATTAAATAAGACCTACATATTAGGAATTACTGCTGAATTTGGGGTGTGCAATGTTTATATTGCATGGGCACGCTATTTGTGGATGATACCAATTTTTACAGGTCTTGCACCTGTAGAAGTGTTATTAATATAAATCTGCCAATTAGAACATTTTTATTAACAGTGTTCCACCAGCACAATTGGTATAGATGTAGTCATACCACAATGAAGCTGACTTACAGCCCCCAGCACATGTCCTACTTTTGACAGGTATTTCTGGATATTTATGACTGCATCTATTTCACAACACCTTTTTCTACCCTTCCTTATTCCCTGGAACAGAGGTATTAGATATGCTCTTACCTTAAGTTTGTCAGGAATTATTCTTCTTTCAGTTTATGCCACATCACTATACCCCTTTGCCATGTCTCCTGTTAGTTCCCAGCTCCATTTGTTTTCACACGCTACATAGTTTGGAGGAAAAAAAAAATTCAGTGGCAGTGACAGCTTTTATCATTTGTACTATTCTTCAGCTAAATCAGTTCCATGGAACAGTCCATTATGCAACAAAAAAACCTGCTGTGCCAGTCTAGTAAACACTGCAGTGCAGGTGCAGAAGTGAGTAGCCAGGGTTGCCTGAACTTTAAGTGGCACTGCCATTGAATGTTGAATTGCAGTTGGTTACAATCCCTGGCCAAAGACAGAACTGCAATGACAAGTAAATGAATGAATTCTAATGGAATTAAAATGGCAGTTAACAAAATCCCAATAAAATCTTAAATAATCTCAGCCAACTTTATATCAAAGTTGATAAAACCCACACAGACTTACCGATGGATTTTGCCCTGAGACAGAGGAAATCTCAAAAATCATCTGGTTCACAGTGTAATGTTCTTCTTTACCATCTTCACCTCAAGTAACCAGTGTCATGACAATTCATCTTCAGAATGAAATGCCAAGGATCCATAATACGACAGAGCAGCTGCATATTTAAAAGAAGAAACATAGTGGAAAGCACAAAATCAAATCCTTTTTCTTCCATCATATGGGCCCAAACCTAACCCCGTAATTTCAAGATTTATGTTCCTACTTATCATTATGACTCATTTTTCCCATCTCATTATTTACATTTATACATCAGTACACTTGAGATTTCTATACAAATCATTTTCTGAAACATCTCTGTATTTGCCTAAGGTGGAATACATAATTTCAATTTGTGACTTTCCCCTTCTTTCCCTTTGAGGAAAAAATTGTCAGTCTGCTTCCAGCTAATCAGATAGAGACATGCTCTGACTTGAAAAAGATTTGTCTAAGGACTATATAGAGTTTACAGCACATTAGAGTGGTAGGCTCCCATTCTGTGAGACAGAGAGTAGCTTGAAGAAATAATTTTGTCCTAGGAGAGCTACTACCTGATGAGATATTGTCTGTTTGTACCACTTTAACTTTATGTTGGATCAGGCATAATTTATCCTCCTCAACTGACAGAAAGCTGGCATAAAATCTGAATAAACACTTTAACATATGCTCTGGCTGATTTGATAAAAATGCAGTCATGTGTTCATGCCAGTATAGATCAAATTTTTACTGCCAGAAATTCAGCATGCACATATTTTGTATTATTTAATGCAGAACCACAGCCCTATATTGCTTCATTCTTCCTGCGCATTAATTGATCTTTAATTACTTTATTATGAGTACAATAAAGAGTACAGGTTTGTTTGAAATCTCCCTGACAGATACTTGTGTGAAGTGAGCCTACTCTGCTATAATGGCTCTCCAAACAGGATCTCCAGACAGCATGAATGTCTCTTTCCTAACACTGGCATGCATTATTTTGTACCTTTTTGGACTAACTAGAAATAAACTTATCCAAGGTAAATGAGACTGTTAAACCCCTCTGTAAAAAAGATGCTGGACTGGCAGTATATCTGCACCTCTGGAGTGTACAATTTTAGTTCTATTTTTCACCTCTTTGCAGCTACTAACAGCATTGGAACAGAGAAAAGAGGCTACTCTTTATTTTTAACAGGAAATATTGCTGCACAAGCTTTATGCTGTGTCTGAACTCATGTACACCTTGTGCTGCCTGCTGGTATCCCTTATTCAGCACAAATTACTACAAGTACATGGTTGCTGCTACTCTTGGAGAAAAAGTTTAATCTCTACAGACTACTCCTGCAAGACTGCACTGGACACAAATGTTAACTGGAAAGTTCCCAAATCCCTACTTGTACTGAATACAACCCCCTTCTCTGACTGTCTCCAAGATGTTTCTACCTAATGCCCCTCCAATTTCCAATTCAAATAAATTGATTTTTAAATTATATCATATTGCTTCTTTGGAATGAGGATTTCCCATTTAGAGTCAGCCTTCAGTTTACACCTCACTATGACTGTTTGCCAAAGAACAGGAGCTGTGTGTGTGTGTGTTCAGTTTTCACAACTGCCCCTTCAGATTAAAAAAAAAAACAAACCAACCTACTGTGTCAGACTGGCTTTTGGTGACTTTGAACCCTGACACATTTTGTCCAATGTCTATTATCAGTAGCCCAAACTATGACTTCACTTTATCCATTTCCCATTATGTGCAAATGACAAAGTTCCACAGATTACAGCAGGCCACTAAAAAAAGGGCAGATAATTGTATGATCAGTCATACGTGCCTCTTTTAAATCACTAAGTCACCACTGTGACACATTTACACTTGGTTGTTTATTTACCATTTGGCCCTCTCACTAATGATGTGGACTTTGGGATAGAAAGGAGGCAATAAACTGCATAATCTGCTTATATGGGTTTTGCTCTTTACAAAAAAACAACACTGTAGCAGATATGGCTAAAGGATGTATTTTAGCTTTTAAACATTGGTTCCTTCTCTTTGGTCCAGCGAGGGGCACCTGCAAATTCCTTTAAGAAATCCTAGAATAGACCATTTCTGAAATTAACCCAAAGCTGTGTGTGTGTGTGTGTGTTTATCTGTGTGTGTGTAATGACAGGAGTGGCCTACTTCTGTTTGTCATCAACAGCTTGCAGAGTTGTGTACCAACACTAATACAAAGAGAACAGCAGCTGAGCTACACACCTGTGGACAAGCCAGCAGATGATGTGATGAATCCAGGAAATAACCACAGGAATTTTTAATGTAAGTGATATCATGCTACAGGACAAAATGTACTTGCAAACACAACATGATTTTACACAGGTAATCCCATGACAGAGGGGGGAAAATACAAAAATACACAGAAAAGATAAAAAAAAAAAGCATCAACTGAAATTGGACCAAATCAGCGTATGAGTTTTAAAATTAAATGAAAAGTATCTATGTTCATGGTGTTTCCTATGGAGCAAACAAAGAAACATTCAAGCAAGCCCAGCTCTTTTTAAAACCAAGACAAGGTTACTAATATTAAATTAATGAAATTTAAGCCACTAGAAAAGCTCTCATTGACCTAATGAGATTTAACTATATCACTGCACAGATAAACATCATCTGTTTACTTAAGCACTTCATTTGCACATGTTGCAGTAAAACACACACAGTACCATTGTGCCCAGTACGTAAAAGGTCAAACTTGTATATCAAGAACTACTAAAAGTATTTCCAGCTGCACTGAGGAATTCAAATTATTTTCTGACTTTAATTCTATATTTTAAATACATTATTGCATTATCTATAGTGCTAAGGCAAGAAATAACACCTCTGAGCTCAGGAACTGCAGTGTACAAGCAGTCAATTTACCAGTCTTATTCCCAGTCTCCTTGCTTCACTCTGCCTCTACTACTTGCTAGACTCTATAATCTGTATAATTTGGTATTTTTGTGTTCCTTTATGGACACCTGCTACAGAATATTCCTCTGGAGCTCTCATATACTGTCCACACGTTCTGCAGACATGTTTCCAATACACTGAAGTGATATAATCTAACGATAGGCCTGGGCATGGACTATTTGTTCTAGAAACATTTACAGTTGAATATGCAGCTACTTATGTAGGAACGTGCCCCATTTATAGTGAAAATCTACCTTCCTTACAAATGGGGATGCCTGCAGGGCTGCCTGGGTTCTTTTCTCTGCTGTTTCACTACAGCCTAATTATTGCAGTTCTGAAATCACCATTATGCATGCACCCTGAGCTCCAGTTGCAGCAAACCCACCCCTGCCTCTGGAGCAAGGCAGCACCAGTTACTCCTCTGGTCAGCACCTGAATGGTGACCACAGATTTCTACTGGTTCCAGACTTCCCAGAGAAGCACCCAACCAGACAAAGCAACTTGATAATAGATGAACAAAACCAAACTGCTTTTTTAGAGAGTAAAAACCTATTTCTGCAATAGTATGGCTGGCACTTCAGATATCATACCATTTACAAAGACTATGAAATAACAGTTGACTTTTTACCAATGAAAGTTGAAGCCTCATTCCAACAACAACTAACTATGAAGAATATGAACTGTCCTTGCCAAAACCAGCACAATGGGGTGAGATGGGTTTTGCTGAATGTCCATTCATACTATATTTTCACATTTTTCAAAGAAATTTCTGAATAACATGTATGCATTCAACATCCCATCACTAAAAGACCGTGACACAATACCAACAAAGTTTTAGATATGTCTACGTAAACCACTTGAAATAAATATGAAATAACCATGTATTGTGGAATGTTAAGCAGATACTATTTTGAAACAAGACTTTGACCTCATTGCACTGACCTCAACAGTAAGCACTTCCAAGCTGTATCTTCTTAAAACAAAAAGCTCAGTGCATCCCATACATTAATCTGGGTCTAAAAATATCCAAAATCAATAGAGGTGATTGATTGCTCTGTTACTCCAAATTTACTGAGACATCCTGACATTCCTTCACACACAGCTCACCACCTAATCCATCCCAAACATAGCCTGTCTTTGTGTGACAAGAGATGTTTCTTCTGGTTAAAATCAATGGAAAATAAACTTCTGCCATGATAATGACTTGGATCTGAGCTCAATCTGTAAAACTGTGCTCTCACTGTGTTTTTCACTGAGTTCAGTCTTCTTTCAAGGAACTGAAATGAGCACTGTTTGAAAAGTGAGGAACACAACTCGAGGTGAGGCATTCACCTCCTAAGGGAAAAGTCATCCAAAGGTATCCTACCTGCCTCTCTCTAAAAAAAACCAACCCAACAATAAAATATTAAAGAACTATTTCATATGTGAAGCAAACAAAGCAGGTGATCTGCTTGTGAAATTCTTAGGACAAAAGTCAGCCACAGTGTATCTGACACATTACAACACAGAAGGCTCTATTCTGACCATGAAAATTTATACTGGTGTAGAAAAAAATTGAACATGGAACACCAAATAACTCCAAAAGATAGTAATGTTTTTTCCCTTGTTGCTATAACAAATCACGTCAGATATGGTAGAGAGACTGCTATGAAATTTATGGGCTGTTTATCTCCAAGAATTAGAGGACAAACAACTAGGAATATGTGAGATTACGTTATGTATATAGTGATCAATTACTCACTTTCTAGATATTGTCCACATTTTGTTAGGTGAAAACCCCTGTAAAATTAAATTACTCAAAACCAACAGAAACTATAACTTATGTAATTAAAAACTTGGCAATATTCTATGATTCTATTAATATATTCTTTGATACATGCTTTTCAGGGCTCACTAAGCTCTCCGTGGGAGTCTGTGATAACCAACTATTACTACTTTGCTCTTCAGATCAAATCTGAATTAATGAATTAACTTCACACTAATTTCAGAATTCTGAAAATTCTGAGGGTTGTTTCCACAGGTAATTCAGAAGGCCCAATTTGTCTTTCATTCCTCTAATCAAATTGCTTTAATTACTTCATTGACACTGACAATTATATACATTAGCAACATCTGGGCTCCTCAGTCACTTCTCAGGATTTCTGACAGCTGGCAGTAGCCATGCTCATTTCTGAAAGAATCCTTACAGGAACTCCACATCCATGCAACTGGAAAGCCATGTGCTTTCACAGAAACATCTAGAATAAACTAGCCAGTCTGTATCTATTTAGAGATAAGATCATAATAGGAAACCAGTCAAAAGTACTCCATATCCCTTACCACTTGTTTTCGTTTTCTGAACTTGTCTTTAAAACACATAGGAAGTTAAGAGAACATAGTAAGATGTTGTGAAAACCTAAATTAAACTCATGAGGGATGGAGCTCCACAGGCAAGAGTGCAGCTCCATCTTTTTCTGACCTGCACTGCAGCTGTGCCCAAACAATCCAAACCCATTATGATTCTGTGATAAAAACTATTGCTAACCACAATCAAGCTGTGACTTGTTGAGATAAGAGGTCTTTCTTAATGGTTTGCTTATACAAATTTTAAATAGAGCCTGTTTGGTAAAGAGGAACAGTAGTAGTATTTTAATTGCACATCTGGCAAAAATTTCATCATGCTTCCTCATGGAGGTAGTGATTAGTGAACTGGCTCAGAGGGCAGATTAAACACCCAGTCATTATACCGGGTGTTGAAAACACAGAGCTTTATCTGCATTATCACTAATGTTATTGTCTGCAGGGTTGAGTTGCCTGCACTTCCAGCCTGAGTGGAAAACATTCCGAGTTTTCCAACTTTCGTGACCGAGTTATGTAACCGAATTATTTCCCAAGGCTGATGTCATTAGGTAGGGATGCTTCAGCCACCACACAGTTACGTGGAAGACCAATGTTTCTCAAGTCCAAAGTACCCCTTGTATCAGGGAGTCCAGCAGCAGGGAGGGTGGCGGAGCCTGGCTTACGTTCCCAAGGCCCGGCCAGAGGTTGGTGGAGCAGCTCTTCAATGCCACCTGTGGAAACAGCTCTCCTCTTGCTTGGGAACACATTCACAAGGTGTGAGGAACACAAGTGCTAAATCCTGCCCAGGTCTTTATCTTCTCTGCAGGTTAAGTGTTGTCCTACTGAGATGATCTATACATACCCAATCTTCCCTTGAAAATAATACAAGCTTTAAGTTTTTCTCCACATATGATTGAGCACTCACTCCCAGGCATGGGTTGGACTTCACAACACATACTAAAGCCACCCATGTGCTACTTTTCACAGCACAAGGAGGAAATCCAATAATCATTTCGCTTTCTGACAGGAAAAAAAAAAAAAAAAAGGTGTATATTTACCCTAAGTGAAGTGCACCGAGCATTCTCTGGAGCTACCTCTAGGGTTTCCCTCCGAGCCTGGCTGCTGCGTCACCTCAGGGCCCCGCTCGCCTACACTCAAGCTGCCAGCAAAGTCCCCTCAGCACCACAGCTGGGGACAGACGTGTCGCTCCCTCAGCAGCGGCCGAAAGGGCGCTCGCTCTCCGGGCACCACGGCGGCCAAACACCGCCGCCCTTCGACCCCATTTTCCTCGGCAGCCGAGGCAGCAACGACCTACAACCCACCGCGCCGACCTATAGCACAGCCCCACCACCCTCACAGCCTGCCAGCCGCCGCTTCTCCTTCCCTCCCTTCCGCTCCCTGCTCTGCCTCCTCCCGGGCCGGCGGAGCGGCGGTTCCCGCTCACGCCCTGAGGAGACGCGAGGCGGCGGCTGAGGGAAGGGAGGGGACGCGAGGGGAGAGGAGGAGACGCCGCGCGAGCCCACCCGCTCCCCTCACGCTCCCGCCAACGCCACCCGCCCGCGAGGCGCGGCACGCGGCGCTGCGCAGGCGCGGTGTGAGCGGCGCCTCTCGCGAGCGGCGGGGCGGTTGGGTCCCGGGGCGCGTCCGCAGCGGATTCGCCCCGCCGGGCACGCGGCCGCCGGGGGCGGGGCTTCCGCCGGTGCCTCCGCCAATGAAGGGAGAGGGGAGGGGGCGGGGCCGCCGCCTGGCACCACCCCCGGGCCGCGAGCGGGGCGGGGCGGGGCCGGCGCGCGCGGGCCTGGCAGCGATGGCGGACGATGGGGATGGGAGGTTAAGGACTGAGGGGAGCGGCGGGAGCGGCGCGGGGGGACTGCCGGTCGGCGAGATGCTGCTGAACGTGGGGCTGCTGGCGCTGGCGCTGCTGGCGGCCTACCGGCTGTACCTGCGCTGGGGGACGCGGAGCGGGCCGGGGGGCGCGGCTCGGCAGAGCCAGGCCGCCGCTCTGCCGCGGATGAAGCGGCGGGATTTCTCCCTGGAGCAGCTGCGTGAGTTCGACGGGGCCCGCGACCCCCGCATCCTCCTGGCTGTCAACGGAAAAGTCTTCGACGTGACCAAAGGCAGCAAGTTCTACGGGCCCGGTGAGACGCCGGGGGCCGGGGCCGGGGGGGGGGGGGTCTCTCGGCGAGCAACGGCCCCTCTCGCCGTGCCTGGATGAGCCCCCGCACCGCCCCTCGGTTCGGGCGATGCTGGCGGGGGCGGCGCTGGGGAGGACGGCGGGATCTGCCCGCGGGGATCTGCCGGAGCGGCTGTGCCCCCACGGCACTGCTGCTGCCTCCCCAGGAGCCCCGGGCCTCGCCCCCTCCCACCTGAGGCGGGGCGGGGGGGTTTCGGGGCGGCCGCGCCGCCCTCCAGGGCCGGTGGCCTCACTCGGGGCCCGGCGTTTATCTGGGGCGGGCAGCCCCGAGCTCGGTGCCCGCAGGCGTGATAGGGCCCCCGGCCGCTCGCGGGGGTGTCAGGGGAAGGGGACGAGCAGACCCCCCACCCCTTGGCCCCCCGGGGCTGCTGTCCCCTTACCCGGGGCCGCGCTGCCTGCCTGGGGCCTCACGGTGCTTTACATAGGTGGTGCGGAACGGGTCTGGGTTTAGTAGTGGCTGCTGTCACCCATCCAGTTTTCCCAGATTGGGATGTGCAATGTTTAATTTATTTTTCTTCTTCTCCCCCCCCCCGCCTTTTCTAGTAGGTTTCCCAAGTGTAACTGAGTAATGCTTCCTTCATTCTAGCTCTACGTTTCAGGAAAAAACAACAGAAAAAACAACACCTCAAAACAACCCACAACCTGGCTACTTATTGAGGTGCAAATGCCTCACTGAGTATGAATTTCAGTCAGGAGAGAGGGAAGCAGGGAGAGCTTGGGACTGATACGTTTCAACCCCTGAAAAGAATTCAGTAACCAGCTGCATTTATCTGTTACATAGGAAGACAAACAACAGAGTCCTTTGGAGCAGAAAGGTTCTTGAAAAGTCCAGAAAAGTGTGCTTCAAAGGCAGTGTTATATTAGAATACTCACACTGTGGATTGTGAAGATGCAGCCTGTTTTCTCCTCATAAGCAGAGTTCTTAATAATGAGGTGGATAAACTGACCAGAGAGCTCTGTGTTCACATCTGATGCCAAAGGAAATGAGGGTTATGACCCCTGATAATTTTCTTCCTTAAACAGTGGTGGTTTGGGAAACCTGATCTAATCAAATCATGCAGGATTTTTCACAGCAGGTATGACAAGTGTCTTTGTATGAGGGGTAGGACACAGAGGGGATACCTTTCTTTCCCCACCCCCTCCCCGGAGACAGAACGTTCAAGTTAAGTAATTATCAATATTGTTTTGTAACAATCCTAGGTTACAAAACGGACAATTGAGAGCTGGCATGTTAGAAGTCTTTGGTTCCTACCAGGGAAAGTGACAAGCACTGGTACAGTTGAACTGGGCTGGTATTTTGTAACCCTTCCTACCCTCCAGTGTTAGGATCCAGCTCTGCTGCCAGCTGCAGAAATTGAAACTGCCATCACTGAATCAAGATGCTTTTCTGAGTGGTACTGTAAAAGTTACCAACAGAATCTAAACTCTTGCCAAGCCTCATGCTGTTTATTGACCAGTAAAAGCTGGGGAAATGCAGCCTGGTGTGCTGCAGCTTTCATGTCACTTCAGTGGGCTGATTCTTTTGTGTCTCTCACTTAAGGGCTTTTACAGCTGAGACCTACGTGCTGATACAAAATGCTGATAATACATAAAACACCAGAAAATTGACAGATTGTTTCATAAATTGCTCCATGAAACAGTACTGACCCATAATCTATACACTTTTGTGTGGGTAACATAAATTAAATGTTAGACTCTCCACTGTAGCTGTCATAGCTAGTGCATATCCTCAACCTCTGGAGGTTTATTATTGTTAGGAAGCTAAAGCTTTATCTTCTAGGACATCAGTCTGCTTTTTTGTTAGCTGGCAGCAGTTGGTTTCCTAAAGCTGTGCTTCCCAGCTTCTCGTTGGAGAAGGACAAAGGCTTTTTGTTTTTTTTCTTGCAGTGAAAGTTTGTCTTTTTATAACAGAACTCGCATCATACTTGTTCATCAGATCTTTGTTACTTGGGACCATGCACATTAGTGATGCTCAACCTGTGCATCATCATCTCTGTGTTTTGTGCCAAATGTGTTGATTTTTCAGTCATGCTGACTTGGTTTCCCTGTACAGGTGGATGCATGTTGAGGAATATTTTCCTGCAGCTGTTTAGTGGCTGAAAAGAAAAGAAGCTACTAGGTGCTTGGCAGGCCTTAAGACATCTGACAAGAGTTAGGTGGAAAAGTTTTCTGCAGCTAACTGAGACTTTTTCAGAAAGCCAGATTAGCCAGATGTCTGCAACAATTCTCCTGGTAATTTCATGCCTCCTAGCTGGAGTATAGCAAGGCAGGTGAGTGCAAAGCACACACAAGTTGTGTTCAGTGGGAGAAAGCAGGGACCTGGCTGTGTTCCCACTGGAGGTTCAGACTGGGAGCCTTTTGCACTTTGTTGAGATACTGATGCAAAGTAGTGCTTTAGCTTTGAAGGCAGCAGAGAGCACTGACTGAGGGATCACCACCAAATCTTACCTGCCTGGGTTAACAACACTGAATCAAGGGGCTGTCTCAGAAGGTTTCAGATGTCTTGAAATTAAGGTCTGCTCCTCTTCGTTTCAGTGTAGCTGGGATGCAGAGGTGTTCCTTATTTTACTACTTATTGCAGCACAAAATTGTCCTCTGGTCCAGATTTTTGGTTGAGATACCACCAAAATTCCCACCCAGAGAAGGTCTCCTGTTATTAAGTTTCCATCCACTGAATCATGTTATACTTTGGTCTGTTCCATTGAAGAGTCCTTTACATACCTATAGTTAGGATATTTTTAAAACTGACAGACTGTTGAAGTCATCCTTTCGGATGATTTGATTGCAAAACTTCAGTTTCTTGAATTTTTAGTCAAAGTGTCATTAGTGGTTTTTTTTTTTCTCATGTCTTCTTTAAGCCACACACAATTTATCTCACTGGTATCCTGTTAAGTCTTTGGTATGTCCAAAGCACTTCTGCTAAGAGTGAGAAAAGCTACATCCCATGTTTTACTGTCTGTGTCTCCAAAATCAGTTTGCTTGCATTAAACTGTTAATTTAAAACTGTACTTGCCAAGGTCTTTTCCATAATGCTGCTTCCTGGGATAGACCTCTGTCCTGCAAGTGCACCCTTTGTTTCAACACTTCACTTTCACTTGTGTTAAATTCCACCTCTTTTTGTGTCCAGATGAGTAAGTGTCCTACAGTGCTTTTCTTGATCATTAACTGAATTAATTACCTTTACCTCGTGCAAACTCTAGAAGAAATAAACAATTAGCAGCTCACTGTTAAAAAGACAGTGTAACCAGGATTTCAGAGCAGCTGCTTTGGGGTGGTTTTTCCATCTGCAGTCACATTTCATGATGTAGAGTCTAATGATTAATACCTTCAGGTTGTGCTGTGTTGGCTTGATGTCCTTATAATGAGAGGCAGTTTTTGCTGTTCCATTTATCTCAACATTTAACATCATTTTTGCTTGTATCAACATTCATGGTAGCACATTGGTCAGTAGAAGGGCACAGTGAGAGGTAATGTTAGCAGTCATGAAAAGTATACAGCTTTGAGCATGACAAGGCAAGATTATAGGCTCTCCAGTGTATACAACTGTTCCACCTCACTTCTTGGTTCTTAATGTTTTGTGATTTTTTTAAAAAATCAATGACCTGACTTTCCTTCACTGTGGTGCATCACCACTGTCAAGTCATCTCTCATCCCACTCTTGCCTTTCAAAGTGTCATGAAGATTTCTGCTTTCCAGTTTGCCAAGAGGAATAGGTTAGGTAGTTACAGTTCCTTCTGCTAAAATTTCCATCATGGTTTCCTGTATTTCATGTTGCAGATCCAGTTAAGATCTGTGCTTCCTGATGTTAAAATACTTTGGAAAAAAAAATCAGCGGTCAGCAGCTGTCATTTTCCTCATAATTTATATACAAATAAGTTGATGCTGTTAGATTTACTTTGGAATTGCTGTGAATTTCATTGTGTCTTTAGATGGCAGGGATGCTTTTGAATATGTCCTTTACAAGGGCATGGCTAGAGTGAAATGTTGCATAAGGGGCATCATATATGTTGTGTTGGAGAATTCTGTTAAGGTGGCCTTATCTTAAGAACACAACAGGCCCAGGAATTACAGATAAGTACAGAGGATAAGGCTGGGGGAGAAGTGCTCCCTGGAAGGTGTGTGTCTTCTCTGTTTCTGATGTTTGTCAGTTCTGTGGTGTCTGTGTAATGTGTCTCCAGCCCTGGGACTCAGCTTTGCACAGAAATGGTATTTCTGGATAAAGAACCTAAGTTCCTACCAGAAGTAATAGAACTAAAAAGGTGTGTACATGCCTGATGGGGAGGGATAGTTTCCATACTCCTGATTAAAGGGAGCAGTTCCCTGACCACTAGGATGAAGGGTTTGTTCACAAAGAGCAGGGACCAGTAAGGAGGATGCATCACTCTGTGTCTCCTCTGCTTCTGCATTGTGTGTCTGTCAGCTCTCTGTGTCTGTCTGTTTTCCTTCTTGTTCATTTTTTAGGAGCCTGAATATATTCCTGAAACCTCAGACAACTGTGTATTTGATAAAGGGTCTGCCAGGGTAAATCTCTGGTTCCTATTGAAATTATTCTGGTTCCAATCACCTGAGCTTTGAGAAGCCTCATTAAGCAGGTACACTCAAAGCAAGATATGTCAGGATACAATAGTAGTGTCATTAATGACAAATAGATGTTAAATCAGTATATAGCAGCACAGCTGTCTTTCATTTAATAAAAAACCCTGTCCAGCATTGCTTCCTTATGAAATAAACCAGTGGCCAGACCATTTGATGTGGCACTTGAGGTGCTCCTCAACTAGAGCTGTCTTCCAGAAATCTGACTACTGAACTACAGGCTTTCCTTCCTAGCTGTGCCTGTGGTCTGCCCCTTTAGCTGAAACTGGGTCACTGATTCTTGCACTTCTTTTTACAGAGTTAAAAAGAAAGAGAGAGTTAGGCTCTCTGTGCTTGGGAAGTCAGATTTAGACCCAACTTTCTAAGCAGTTCTCATCATAGCATGTAATCTTTGTGGATTGCTCCCGTGAGAACACTTTCCATGCACACTGAAACTTAAAACTGACCCACATCTTTCCTTTCATGTAAATCTGGAGCAGTAAAGTTAAAATTATGTCACCTTGAATTCTCAGTGATAGATTTTATTAGAAAGCTGCTGCTTTCAAGCTGCATTTCAAAATGGCTTGGGCTAATTTGTAGTTTTTTCAGTCCCTCATAAAAGATTAAACACTGAACAAACATGTTTCAAGATTCAGATAGAAAATAGTATAGACAGTGGAGATTTCACTTTGGTTTGGACTAGAGAAGTGGTAGAGTAGTGCAGCTGTCAATAACTTCATGGTCTGTCTTCCTTCTTCCTTACATTAAAGTGGAGATCAGTCTTCATTCCTGCCTGCAGTTTTAGAAGTACCATCCATGAATTTCTGAGCTGTAGACAAAACTGGGCTTTATTTCCAGTGGCTGCATGGAGCCCACAAATGCAAAGCACATCTGGTATGCTTTGTGCATTTGGTGATTGCTCACAAGTACTTTTTCACTACTTGAAGAAAACAAAGCTGGTTTTAAACTGAAACTTGTTAAACTGTGCCACTTCTTCAGTGAGCTTGTGAGGATGAATGCAGTTCTTAGATTACAAATCACTTCATCAGATAAGAAGTCCCCATGCAGCAGGTGTCTGTGGTGCAGTCCCTGTGCTGACACTGGGAGCAATCCAAAGTTCACAGTGTTCACCTCATTCCAAATCTTGGAGCAATAGTCTGGGATGGTCTGAAAGGCAGGTACAGAACTGAAATAGTCAGGTAGTCTCTTTGGTAAACCAAGAATATCTGCTCAAAAGTTAAACAGCAGCACAGGTTTTGGTGGAGGAACTATTGGCCAAACCAGTTGAAAATTGGAAGGTCCCCTGTTCCAGGATCTGCTTCAGCCTGTTTTGGAGCAAGTGACTCAAAGCAGTGCTTCCAAGTAAAAACTTCAGCTTGGAGAGCTTTCTCTCTCAGATTTTTAAATACAGTAGTTTAACATTAAATTTATTTTTCCTCACCTGATGTAGTTTTAGGGTGTCTGCAAAGAGAAGTTAAATCTTCATTTGAGAAGCAGCACAGGGCTAGAAGATGCAGAAATCCTGAGCGTGGGTGTCGGAAGGGTATTTTTTCTGGTGGAAGAGACCTTGATTTTGCCAATTCCCAAGCTCTGCCCAGTTCATTTGTGACTAGAGATGAATGTCAGAACAAGACATCACAATCATCAAGGCAGCCAGATTTCTAACTGGATTATGAAAGTAAGTGAGGATTTGCAGGTGAGGCTTTTGTAGCTCAGTGAAGGGCACACCTTATACGAGGAGTTGTAAGGCAAATGAGGGTTTGATTGTGGGGCAAGAGGCAGTGTAGAGACGTGGAGGTACATCAGCAGGTAGGAAGGTCCTGATAACTGCTTGGTCTCAGTGCTAAAATAAATAAAGTTTCTGAAACACAAAGTGCTGTAGTACGTAAAAGCAGTGATTGGGAAGAGAAGCATTCTTCAAGGAACAAAGTTTTCCTTCATGCAAGTCTGACAGCTCCATGTGCCCAGGTGTCGTGTAGCAGATGTGGTTCAATGGGTTTTGACACTTCCCTCAAGGGGAGTTGCTGCCAGATACCAAACAGGAGGGGGAGAGTAATATTTTAGAGAAATAGTTGACAAGTAAATAGCTGCTTTGGGGGTACAGCAAAAGAAACCCACTTAGTTTTGTGATAAGGTATCAAAAAGAATCAGTCTGGTACATATACATCCCTTTGCTAGGAGTATCTCTTTTTTGCAATCTCTTCAGTATGTATCTCATGTTACAGAGAAATCAATTATTTAGAACAGGAGCCAATCTGAATAGGTAGGCAGACAAAAGGGAAGAATGACAATGGGTAGGGCTTGGAGAGTAAATTGCATCTGGTCATGAACAAACTGGGGGGTGAGGCAGGGGGTATGTCTAGGGTTGCACTGTCCCTAGCTCAGACTCCAAGCCCAACAAAACCTGATATGCAAAATTCATTTTTAAGACTATTGCACCATTATTTATATAAAATGGAAAACCAGAAAATACCAGGGCTTGTAGGAAAACCTGTGGGTTCTGTATTAATAGAAAATATTGTATATCATTCTGGAGAAATGTTGGAGTGGAAGCTTTAAATCTTGAAGTAGATTGTTCATTCTGAGATCTGTGAACTCAAGCAACCCCACAACTAAGGTGAAGTCAGGTTTGTACTTTTTTTTAAATAATCATAATTCAATATTTGCCTTCTAGTAAGGATTAAAGAAGGGGCAGGTTTCTGAGCTACATTGGAGAGCTGGAATTTGAGATGCTCTCTACCAAGTCCAAAGGCTGTTTTTTACCAGTTTGCATTCTGGTAAGTGCTTGGACTTAGCTTGATGGTTTCTCTATGATTCCTGAATACTTCTGTAGTGAACGTGTTGGAATTTCAACATTTAAATTCAATTTTAGAAGAGAAAAAAAAATTAGTATTATAGCATCTGACATGACAATATATTTATGCAAACTGATCCATTCTAAAAGCATTCATGCTTTCAGTTAAGTATATTACTGAGATATAAGGGTGTCCAGGGCTTGGTACTGATAAATATAATTCTCTTTTTAATAGAAATAATTGGAATCGAGCTGGTGCACCAAGAGGTAGTTTCACAGCAGGTGCTGCAGAACTTACAGTAACACTAAATGCAGGGTAGAAGGGAAGAGTTTGTTTAACTAACTCTGTTAGCCAGAATTTTGAAAACACATTATGCAAAAGCTGCTAGAGCTTATTGAAATATTTGTTTCAAACAAAGGAAGGGAAAAAATGGGGGCAAGATCCTGTTGGTGGGGAGGTTAAATAGCAATTTATAATTGCTCTTAAGGATTTACTGATTGTCTGTGGTCTTCATAAGGGCTGTTTATAGCTCCCACATTCCTCATTCAGAACATCAAAAACTAGATCAGCTCAGTAATAGCTACTTTGGGGTAAAGCAAATGTTTTTGTTTGAAGCAGCCCTGTGGTGTGCTGCAGCTGATGGCCATCCCTGCCTCCTCTGCTGTTTCCTGGGAAGAGACTGAGCATGCAAAGCACATGGCTACAGGATCTTTGCATAGGATTGATTTTAGCCTCTGAATCCTGCTTTTCAAATAAACATCTCATTCAGGATACAAATAGGGAAAATGAGTTCACAAACCCCTCTTGACTTTGTTTGTCCTAAATGGCATAAGTGCAGTCCCTGATCCCAGAGGTAGTGACTGTAAATGCCATCCCTGGAGCTGAGCACCTGAACAGACCAAGCACAGAGAGCTGGTGAATTCATTACAGATTTGTACAGTGCAGGCTTCCAGTTGATAGTTCTTCCTCTGATGTGTGCTTCTTGTGCAATTTTGTTTTTAAATCAGTTGGTTTATTTCCAGAGGGACAGGGGAATTGTCTTTGGCACAGAAGACACCCTTCTGTTCCGAGGCTTGACTGTAAGCAACTTACAGTGTGCCAAGCACTCTGGGGTGGAGAGACAGCAGCAGTTCTGGTGAGGATGTAGTTTCTTCTCATCCTTATGGTACTCAGGTTCCCTGCCTCAGGAGTTCTTCCCACTGCATTCAGCCTCTGTGTCAACCCTGGAGTCACTGCCCACCAAGAGCAGATAGGTCTGGCAGCTGGAGCCAGCGGCCTGGGAGGACACCAACCTCTCTGAATGATGCCCTGTGACTCGTCCTGCTGCAGAAGAGGTCTGAGGTGCTCCAGCAGGCAATAGAGGGGGTGAAGGACAGTGTGTTGCCTCTTGCTTGTGTTCATTCTTGCCCATGGGTGCTGCCTTTTCTCCAGGCCACTGTTGTCTTCCAAGAGGTAAGCCAGAGAAGGGTTCTGGCCTATTTCTCTTCAAGCAGTGACCAGTCTTTAGAATGCCTCGGGCACTGCCCTGCTGTTTAGCTGATGCAGTGAGTGCAGAAAGTGTTAGAGTGATTATTTTCTTTTGGTTTTAGTTGAGCTGAATTAAGGTATTTGAGTTTAGGCAAAGAAAACTTAAGATAACGTGATGTTTGAAATCCTTTGGATAAATCAAAATTTGGGAAAGCCAGTTACTAACCTCATCATGAAAGCTGTTGGCTTGCAAATAATCTGGTTCTCTTTGTAGTATTTACTTGACAGTTCTTGCTCAAAATTGTACTAGCATATTTGTGCTGCTTTGCATCAGTCAGAAAGCACAAAGGAAACAGTTGCTTTACATTCCTCACATGAGGACGTGTGCAGTTATCAAGAACAATACAAGATAGGGGTATGAGTGATCTGCTGCCCAAAATAAAGGAGGCTTCCACAGAAGAAACAAATGTGTCAAATGACACCCTGGCTTTCAAGTATGTAGAAAGCTATGGTGGTTCTAGAAGTGAAGTGAAATTATTCATCAGCACTCAAGTTCTATTAATTGATAAAAATCAATGGATTTCTAATTAAGATGTCTCAACAATTTGCTTCTATTCTTGCCTGCCTTGTAAATACTCTTGTTTTGCTTAATGGAAGTCCATTTCTTTTGAATTCCAGCCTCCAGTCCCTTCAGACCTTACATCAACTGACTTGCATTAAATGATGTCTGGGATTTTTCCAGACACTCCTTCCAAGCCATTTTCCTGGTTCTGCTTCTCTCAGCAAACTTTGTCTCCTAGTGAGACTGAATTGCAGTGCTGTGCTGTTCCCATGACTGCAGAAGTTGGATGTGTGGCTCCAGCAGACTGTATCAGGAACTGAGACTGCTCACCATAAACCAAGCACTGAAGGTGTCGATTTTGTCTTTCTGTTTTCAGACGGTCCATATGGAATATTTGCTGGCAGAGATGCCTCCAGGGGACTAGCAACTTTCTGTCTAGATAAAGATGCACTCAGAGATGAATATGATGACCTATCGGACTTAAATGCTGTACAGATGGAAAGTGTAAGAGAGTGGGAAATGCAATTTAAAGGTAAATGCTCAAATTAGCAGCACATCTTTAGCTTAAGGAAATGCTTTTAATAAAAATCAATGTATTGGGCTTGGGGCAGCTTTTAAAGAGGTGTTAAAATTAAGAATAATCAATGCAACTTTCTTAGGAAAGGGCAAAGGATTTCAAGCCTTTGTTCCATAGAGAGGATTCCAGTATATCCCACTACAGCTTTTTCAACATTTTAATTTTTTTCCAGAGCTCTGTTGTCTTCTGAGCTCTGCAGTGGGGAATTTCACTCTCTAATCTCAGTGTAGCTTAGCTGATGGAATTCCTGTTCACAGGTTGCTGGCTTTGGATGCCATGGAATTATGATTAGGACTAAGAACTGTTCTGGCATGAAGGGTTCAACAAGTTTGTCTTGAAATAAATGGTTTCTCAAAAGTATGGAGGTCTGCCTCTGGAGGGAGGGGGAGCAATTTTTCACTGTAATGGGAATCTAAACAGGCTGAGGGACTTGGTGCTGGTTTTAACAGCAGCATTTTCAGCCATTGTGTGATAAAGCTTTTGCCTTCTTAGCTGCAGCAGAACTGAAATAGAGAAAGTACTGAGCAGCAATGGCAGCAAGGAGGCTTGCTGATATATTGCAGTCAATTTCAGTTTGAGAACCCTTGTTTGTAGGAAAGAGAGTGAATTTGCAGCAGTGCAAGCTAACCAGAAAATGCAGCTGTACTTGATTGTAATGGAATCATCCATCTTTTTCAGAAAAATACGACTACGTAGGCAGACTCCTAAAACCAGGGGAAGAACCATCAGAATACACAGATGAGGAAGATACCAAGGATCACACTAAACAGGAATGAACTTTGTAAACAACCAAAGTCAGGGGCCTTCGGAACTGCAACCTCTTATTCCCCATCACGGAATGTCCTGCATCTTTGGGTACAGTTCATCTGCTGCGAAAAACATTCAACAGGTTTTGTACAAGGAAAATAATATACTCACAAATGAAGTTTTGAATACTAGACATTCTTTGTGCTGCCAGTCCTCTTGTTGCAGTTTATTTGTAATGTCTGGTTAGGCTTCGTTAGTGAAGAGGGGCCAGGGATTTAAAGGCAAAAATGCTATATTCCTTTTTATCAGTAAGCTGAAGCCTTCACACAGTGTATATTACAAGCTCTCTAAAACACGTGAGTCTTCAAGCTCAGTGGAAGGTTTGAATCTTGTTTGAATGTGTGTCTTCTCCTTCAGCATTCAAGACGTACTCATGTACATCAGTATCAGTAGGTTAGACTATTGAAACTGGTGTTAAAATGTGAATTTCCAATTTTGTTTTGTATGTGGGCTTTAGGAGCCCTGGCAGAATACTTCAGTTCTCTAAGAGAAATCCAAGTAGATCAGGATGGGGGTAAAAGTCATCCTTTTCTCAAAAGGATTAGGTAAAACCGTTTCCTCCACAACAGCTCTTATCTGAAGCCTGCCTCCTCCCCCTTTTCCCATCCTCTAAAATCAAATCAAATATTAATTGTGCCTTATTTCGCTTACATAGACTTGAATTGTTTTAAGGGACAGCCCCAAAATTGTGGTTTCATAGTCACTACAAGCAGCATTGAGACTGAAGTTAGAATGTTCTGTTGACTGGAAAACCTTGATGTCATTCTGTGTATAGAATGTAAAAGAGGAATACTCAGTGTTACTGCCATACGTTAATACTACATATACTTAAATTAGCATTGTGATGGCCAAATACATACTCCCATGCTTCTTTTTAAGTAATTACAAACACAAAATATAAAAAATTAAAAAAAAAAAAAAAAAAAAAAAAAAAAAAAAAAAAAAAATCACCCTTCCTCCTCTTCCAGAAGCTGCCTAACTTTTGGGAGCATAGCCTTCACACCCCTGTAGGACGGAGGGGCGTGCGTGTGTGTCTGTGTGTGTGTCTGTCTGAATGCAAGACTGGGGAGGGATTGTTTCTGCAGATATTGTATATATGAGTACCATTTTAATAAAGCATGTACAATACCAAATGTGCTGTCAGACTGTATGTAGAAGCTGTTACACAGAGCTGGAATACGAGAGAATAGAAAGTAAGGGGAAAAAGGTTTGGATCTGAAACATTCCCCTCTGTTAATACTGTTCTCCTTGTCCTTCTGGTGTTATTTTTCCTTTCAAGTCCCAGCTTTTGAAGAATCTTGAGGACCTACTCAGGTAAGCTGTATTTTAAGAGAATAAGCCTGCACCAGTGATTCATGGTAGGAAAAAAAAAGTGATGTAAATAAAGGAAAAGCATTTTAGGAAATGATGTATAGTAAAAGGAATATGCCTTGAGGCTCAAATAGGACAAGAACACTGAGGATCTGTACGTGGGTATCACTCAGCATATTGTAGAAATTTCACTGTCTGTTCTGCTGAATTCTTAACAGTGACACTATTAAGTTCATGACTTGCAGCTTTGTGGCTTACATCTGTATCTCTGTTTGCAGATTTCACCTGTGACTAAGTCTACAGTAACAGATTTCTAGATACACTTTCTGTTGAACTGTAAACTGTGAAATTCCAGGAACTACTTCCTTTTTATTACTATTTGACTGAAAGCTATTTATATTGATGTAAATGAAAACAAATAAAACAAAAATCCACTGTTGAACCATGTGTAACTCACATGTTGTAGAGAGCAGGTTGAATTCTCTCTTCCTCGTGTATCCAAGCTGGGAATATCAGAGTTCTATCCCAAAAGTCACAGAACTGGGTGAAGCCATTTGGCTGTTGCAGTTAAGGTCACACCTTGTGACCTTGAACAGCCAGGGGTGTGGTTGTTCATCTGCTGACTGTATCTCAGTGAAGCTCTGGTGTCTGCTCAGGTCACACCCTTCTAAGCTGACCACTGGTCAGTGTTCAGGCTTTGGTTTGCAGGTTAGTGTGGTAACAGGTGTCTGCTTGTCATCTCTCACTGCTGAAATACAACTAACCACAAAAATACCTGGCAAA
This sequence comes from Calypte anna, assembly GCF_003957555.1. Taxonomy (NCBI): domain Eukaryota; kingdom Metazoa; phylum Chordata; class Aves; order Apodiformes; family Trochilidae; genus Calypte; species Calypte anna. Next base: position 1,988,108 of record NC_044249.1, on the reverse strand, counting down.
GTACAAAAGACTTTCCCTGCACAAAACAGGAACACCAGTTCTTTATTTTCACTGGCATCACTCGGGATTTTTCTTTGAACTAAATCTCACTATAAACACTTTTACACCACACTTGTCAGCATACCTTTCACTTTCAGCTCCTGTGTCAGCTCTTTTACTTCACAGCACCAAGAGCTGTACAGCTGTGGAGCAGGAACACCTCAGCTTACTCAGCTGCCAGGACAGACAGGTAAAGGTTTGTTTCCCCAGGCCTGTAAATATTCATGTAAAAATAGATGTACAAAATCATGGCAAGAGGTTCCTAACCCTCATTCCAGCTATTAAAATCCTGCATCTGCCACAGCAACAGTGTTGTTTTACTTCCTACTGGAGAAAGAAGGGCAGTTTTGCATATGGCTAAGCCACCTGCAGCCTTTCCCCTTGCTGTAAGCAATGCAGAGAGGATTTTTTTTAAGGTTTGTTGTGTTTTTTCTTGTTAAATTATTTTAAAACAATGCCCAAATTTTTTTACTCTTAAGCTTTAGCATGGGTTGAACACTAAGACAGTTAAAGGGATGAGTTTGGCTTTGAAGCAGCTTAATGGCAACCACGTACAACACAAACCTCACCCCATGGCAGCAATCTGTTGCAGATCTAAATGATCAAGAATGTCACTGGCAAATCCTTCCTCTGGCTTCTAAACGATGGTTTAAGGTGAATGTTTGCAGATTGGGTTTTAAGCTTGCATTTGATAGAATATGCATGCCACAACTTTGCATGCTCCTTAGCCAGCAAACCCTTTAGGAGTTATTAGAGAATTCAGTGGGTTTGTTCTCAGCTCAGTGTGCAAACAGCAGCAATTTATCAGTTTTTCCACCTGTCTGCAAGGGGAGAGAGGGAAAATTCAAATGAAAGGGGGTGTTCCTGAAGAGCTGTGGGCAGAGCTGGGGGGGTTTGTGTCCCCCTGAATAAAGGGACACTCAGCCCTGTAGAGGCCATAAGGACCAAGCACAGGTAAAGTACTCACCCATTGCTTCAGCTGTATTTATCACTCACCTCTCATATTCTTCTTTGAGAAATACCCAGTCATGTGAAAAAAATAAATCAATATTGAACCTGGAGAAAGTTGTCTCACATTCAGAGAAGCACTTCTACCTTTAACAGGCTTGGGTATCTTTCACACCTGAGTGCACCAGAGGCAACAGAAACTCAGGGGAAAATCTACAGCCTTACACTTTCTCAAGTTGTTTTTCTTCACACTTTGAGAGGGGGAAAAAAGTTGATACACAACATTATTAGGGTTTTTTTTGTTGTTTTTATAAAATTTGTCAAGATAACACAAAATTACACGCACTAAAAGCTTAATTTGCACATTCTCCAATGAAAAAGTGAAAGGAAATACCTTAAATCTATTACTTGTATATACAATTTCAATCCAAATTTACATTCTCATCATTTCCTTGGATAGCAAAAGGCATGGATCAAACAGAGGATTGGGATGTGTCACGTCAGCGTATTTATAGGAGGACATTATCCAAAATATTGGGATGTGTTAATTTAAATTCATTTAGAGCAGGCCCCTTACAAAAGGTTTGATTTTGTGTTGAAATTGCATTAAGTGTTGGGGTGGGCACTGCTAACACACACTCCTTTACAACACAAGTGTCCAGGATTTCTTTCATCAGGATTCACCAGAAAATGACTGAAAAATAAATGGACTTGATATAACCCCCAAGATCTGGTAGAGGTTTAAAACTCTGCAGGTGGCTGCACAGTCAGTGAGGACAACTTCCTGGGTTAAGGCATTTGTGCTAGAGAGCATTTTCAGAGTTAAAAAGTTAACTCAGGTTTTCTGCAGTTAACTAAGAAAAAGCTGAAATTCTTCTCACCTACTCCTAGGAGAGATAAGAAGTTAACAGTGCAGATTTTCTGGAGTCTCTAGGAGTTAATAAGAAATTATAGGATATAATTTCCCCATCTTTCAGCTACAGAAATGGAACTTTATTTTAATTACTTGCACTGAGTGAAATTGTATTTAGACCTGTTTGAAATTATTTAGGCTTACCTAGCACAACTGAAGCTGAACTTCTTTCAGGCATTGCAAAATAAAGCAAAAATAGAATTTACAAGGATTATTAATCTTCCCTTCAAACTCATTACTTAAAATATGGAGAAAAAAAATGTTGAAATTATGCCTCTCCTGCTAAAGTACTTCATAAGAGAATTCAAATGAAGACAACTCTCAAGCCAAGAATAATTGAACTGCTTGCTATTTTAACAGCCTGCACAAACTATAGATATTAATTTAAGACACTGTGAAATCAACAGATCCATTTTTCCCTGTATTTTTTTGTTGCTTGAGCCATTAAGAACCAGTACTGAAGGAATTATCTGCAAAACTATCCCAGTTATGTCCACTCAAACTCCATATTTATTAAAATACTAACTATGGAGACCCTGAAAAAAATAGAAATTATGTCTTTAAATAGAATCCAGAAATGCAGTTCCATATACAGCTGCACATTCTCGAGTGTGCTGTCTGCACAAAAACATACTTTTTATAATAATTCAATAAATTCAAGAGCAAACCAATCACATAGACCTTTCCTTTCAAATTCTGCATATAACATCGTATTTTTTGCTTTGGTAAAATACAAATAAGGGGAAAATCTGGGTAAAGAAAGCACAGTAAATAACATGGGTATATCATACCTTTTTCAAGAAATACGAGCTGAAATGTAAGGCATCCCCAAAGCATTTTTTGCATATGCAAGGAATGCAGTTCTTTGTAAACAAAAGCTTGAGGAAAGCAATACTGAAGCCAAAGAATATTCCCTAGGATCCTTCCGATGATCCCAAAACCAAGAGCAACTCTCCTAGGGTAAGTGTTCTGTGGAAAAAAAAGAATCCAATCCTTTGTCTTCCCATGCATTTAGAATCACGTGCTAGATTGGTTCGCCTTGAAGATCTCCCGATTAAGAGTGATGCACAAGTTGATTCTCAGGGCTGTGAGCTTGTCTGCAGTCTATTTTTCTGGTACATCACTTTCTATAGATTTCCTGGCAGCATTTTTATGGCCTCTGGAGGCTTGCACAGTATTCCCACTGGTAACACTACCCAGTGCCTGGGTCTGACAGGCAGCGACAAGAAGTGTTTTAGAAAAACTAGACTGCTGTTTGTGATGACCTAAATCCTCACCTGTTGCAGCAACTGGTCTCTTTCTGCCAGATTCTTCACTAATAGGAGGCTGAAAATAAACATGGGCAACCTGTTAGATGCTGTTCTGTCACACCAGGCCTTTCCAAAAAGGATCAAAAAGGAGAAGAGTGTTCTGTAATCAGACATTGACTTAGGACTTGTCATCTGAGTTATTCACAGGTCACTGATGATGTTCAAAAGCTTTTCTGGCCATTGAGCAGGACACATTAGGGACTTTAAACAGTCTTATAGAATTAATTTAATCATCATGACCCAAATGGTTGCCACAACTCCCAGAAACTGGAGGGTTTCAGAGGGTGTTGGTAATGGAGTGCACTGTAACAGAGTTATGAAAAGCACAGGAGCACTGTACCCTGGCATCACAGAAGTTAAGGATCTGCCATTCTACAGGAAGGACACACTGAATTTGACAGATAAATTCTCAGCAAGAACAGTGCCTGTCACAGCTCATAAAGACATTAATGCCAGTTGGGCATTAATTATTTTGCCAAATTCTTAAAAGGTACAGAAGTCATCAGTCCTACCAGATGACAAATGAGCTACATTCTTCTACTTATTTCATTACACAATGAAAATGGATCAGCATTTTTTATATTGTAGCCACCACATCTCAGCACCATACTTTGGTTCAAATACCAATACATAGAATAAAACTTAATTTTTCATGTTATTTTCTTAAATCATGCATTTTCTAGTCATTGACAGGATCTGCAAACCTGCCTTTTTGTGAAATAAAGTACTGTTCTCAGCTTACTCTGCAATAATATTCACACACACCAAGTATTTATTTAAAATAGGTACTGAACTTACATCCACTCTGAAGTCCTCAAGCCTCTTAAAGTTACTAAGGTATTCCTGCAGTTTGGGGTCAATGGCTGGGGTCTTGTGCTGAGCATATTTCAGATAAGCCCAAAATTTTTCCAGTCCATATAGCTGACCTAGTAACGGAAAAGAACAACTGTACCAATTTACAAAGGTCATATGTAATTAAAAACTTAATTATTCACTGGTAACTATGTGCTTACGTGAGCCATATGATAAAAGGAACAAGAACAGAAGCTGCTCTTGGGTTAGTTAACAAGTCAGTGCCAAAGAACTGGGATTATGTCCCAGCTGAAGTTATCCCAGAGTGAGCAATAACTGGCCTATGATAATTACCAGCTTCATAGTCTCTCTTTGTTTCTTCTTGGAAATCCTTAAATATCTCTTGCCTGAATTTCTTTTCTAGGCCATAGCTGTAAAATCTAAACAAGCATTCCAATCCATACCTGTAACAGAACAGAGAGGTATGAAAATCTTGCACATAAGCTCCTCATTCCTCAGAAGGATTCAAGTTTTCAGTTTTCCCCTTCTCATAAAGAACATTTCCTTTTCACAATCAACCTATTGTTCTGAAACACCTTTACAAATAATTGAGGCTGGCTTAGGAAAATGAGGTTTGTCTCACTGTTTCAACTTCTGGACAACAGATGCCCTACACATGTAGAAAATGACAGCTGGGAACACCTTCTGGTCTGCATTCACTTGCTGCCTCCTTAGTCCCCTTAAAAGCCTTCTGAAGCTTCTCCTGGTAAATGCATTCTTGGATGAGCACAAAGCATGAGGAAAGCTCAGAAGAGAGACACAAGGTATTATTCAAGCCATCTTTGCTCCCTAGGGACTATCACTGCAGTCTTGGGTAACTTATCCAAATTTGAGGATTTCCACAGCCTTTCCTCACTTAGCATTCAAAGTGTTGGGATAAAAGAAACAAGAGGTGGGGGAACTGGGTGAAAGGACAGGAATAATAACAAAGAGCTCAAGGAGCAGTGGTAATTTCTTCTGTGATTATTTTTCTGGTATTTTTGGAAGGAAAGAAGCAGTCTGAAAAATTGAATGAGGTGAAGAATGTCTCCACCTATGGAAGGAAGCCTCTTACAAGCATTAGCAAGCATGGAGCTGACTTGTCACAGTCAACAGGTTAAAGGATTTTGTAGGATTCAAGACTAATCACACGTCAGGAAATGCTGCACCTTTAGCTATTTCTCTGCAAAGTACAAATAAACACAGATTTTTTTGTATTAAAATCACATATAGGCTACTTTAAAGATTTACAAAGACTCAAAGCCAATATGAAAAATGTTCACTTCAGGTGTACATAAATTTCATAGTCATTAAAATAAATGGCAAGACCTCAATAGTTTCTAACTGCCAGGAAAAAGGGAATACCTGTAGTGTTCTTTTGCATCATCTAGAGCAAGTTGCTTGAATTCTTCATACATTTTCTTGTTGAAGTGATCTCTCAAAAAAAAGGACCAGAAACGAAAAAGTGTGTTCATTTCTTGGGACTGACCAATTCCCAACCGTTTCCTCTCTGGAAGAAACAAACAAACAAAAAGTTGTTTTGTATTTTCAGCAGAATATTTTCAAGTGCTTTTCCATTAGTAATACACACACAAGACCTTCCTCAGTCAAGCAAGTTGAAATTTGAGGGTAATTTTTTGGTCACAGAATGTAAAAATTAAATGGAAAGCGGAATTCACAAAACAGAAGCATCAAATAAAGGTTTTTTTGCTTTCCCAAGATATATGAAGGATTTGTAAACAATGTGGGGAAAAAATGGAGTCAGGTTAACACCTGGTAACTCCTACCTAAAACTTTACAAAGTGCTTGCAGTTAGCATCTTACCCATTAGACACCTTCGGCGGTATTTGTGGTACACCTGCTGAGTGAAGCCATTTTCCTTTAACAGTTCATGAGAAGGATGCTGAAATTTTGGAAGAGAATTTGGGGTACAGCCATAACCTCCTGCCAGTGGAGCTCCTTCTGAAGGCGAAGCATTGGAACTGCTGCAGGAAAAGAAAGTAAAAAAAAAAGTAAAATTTCTATGCCACAAACAGGGCTTTTCTCCTGAATCACTTTTCAGCCATTCTGCTCTGAGCAGGAGCTGTGATAACAGCACAGTCACCTGATGACCAACAGAATGCACACCTGGGGTCCCAGACATCTGGGATTCTATGCTAAAAAAACAGGTAGCTTTGGATTATTATGATAATTAAACATTACTGTAACACCTGATTTGAGATGAGTACTAAAAGACAAAATCACTGAAGTGAACACCAGTGCCTCAAGCAGTATTACTGCTACTGTGTCATGGCTCAACAAACAACACTGAGAGACTTCCAGACAGGCTTGCATTCTACAGTTTTGTCTTTTGTGATTGCTCTTTCCTTACTTCCACTGTATTTATAAAAAAAAATTACCTCACAGAGGAAGTTCTTGACCTGTGGTCTCTGGAATCCATCACCCAACCAACATGACATTCTAAGGGAGGGTTTGTACTGTGTCTTGTTTTTCTTTTTCTTGGAGTCTAAGGAAGTAAATGAAGTATTTATTTCCCTATTTTAGTTGCACTCATTTTCTGCCTCTTAAAACAAAGTTTAAGGATATTATATTCTATCTAGCACATTATGAAGTCACAACTATAAAACACCAGTGTCATAACCTAAAGATTAATCTTACGTAACAAAACAAAAGTCTTTAGACATTGCACTTTTTCAGCAAGGATTTTTAAGAAATGCTAGAGAAAAGTTGGAAACCGTTTTGTAGAAATAAAAAAGAATGAATTCAGTAAATACTTTTAAGATAGACAATTAAAATGTACAAGTGTTTCATCTTTTGCCTTTTCCTTCTTGTGAAACTGTATGCACGGACACGAGTTTTCTAGGATTTTTCAAAAAATATTACATTTTCTCACTTACCTTCATGTCAATAGCTCGTGCTTCTTTAACAACAGGGTAGAACCTGGGTGTTTTGTTTGGATCCTGTAACCTGGGGGTGCGAGGTGTCCTCAGGGTGAAACCAGGGTGAACACAGGGGGGATCAGGAACTGCTGTTGGCAGTGACCGAGCCACTGCTGTGGTTGGAGGTACCTCAGTACTCATAGAATTACAAGCCAGCTCATCTGCTAAGTCTGCAGGCAGAAAGGAGAAAACATTCATTTTCTAAGGAAACCTAAAATTTCAAAACCTAAGCTCCCCTCATGTTTTAAAGGACTGTTTCATTTCAAGCAAACTGCATCACCCCCAAAGGATAATCCAACCAACAAAAGCACTTGGCCTAGCAGCAGCACAAACTGCTCCAAATTATGAAATAATGTTTCAAGGATGTCTTTGCTGGAAAATTCAAACCCACTCCTCTCTTACCTCCTTGTTCTTCTGTATTTACACTAGCAAAGTGACAGAAAATAAACACTGGTGAAACTGTAAGCACATTCATGCTTTCCAGTGAGGTGGTTTTCTTCAACTATAAAGATGCTTTTAGCAGGTATCATAGTAAACAATAACAACATCCTGCTGGATCAGAAATACCTCTAAAGACAAGGTTTGGACACTGTGACTGCTCAGTACAGTTATGATACAAATAGAAAATTCTTCCAGTCTCACTTTGTTCCATATCCATTTCCCACAAAAATACTGGTTTCTAGAAAATGTTTCACATGTCACTAGCTATTACTTCACATATTGTAAATTAAAGTTACACAAGAGGCACCTGGTTTTGGTGCATGGTGACAATGAAACAGAGCATGGACTATTGGTGCTCATACATATCCTCAACAGGATGAGTACTGGCTTCTTCTAACTCCATGGAAACCACACTACTGATGAACAGTTGAGAATGTGAAAAATTTACAAAGGAAAAGCTCCTCAAAGTGCTCACTGAACAAAAATCAACACTACATAGGTAGAGTTAAAACAATATTACCCAGATTCTACCAACAAACACATTCCTTACCTTTCCGTAACCCTGGAGGTCCTGGAGGAACTTCTTGAGTTGGATCAGCAATTTGTTCTGGTGCAAGATTATCAAATTCTTCCTTACTAATGAGATTTAGCTTCTTAAAATTCTCAATCTCTTGCTGAATTAGAGAAAGCAAATTGTAAACACAAATGTCTTGCAGCATCTGAAATCACTCAGCTAACTCAGAGCAAACAGCACACTGTTTGTGAAAAATCATGTTTAAATCACTGTCAAGAGTGTAAAAACAGCAGAAAAGAAAAAAAATCTCGTTGTGTGCTGTTTCTCACTGTCCTCATCCAGTCTGCTACTCTTCTGGGTCCGTTTGATATGTAATAAAAACTTCATATTCTGCATTCTACCTTTATTCTCAACATATTTTCCTCTTTGTTACCTCTTCTTTGTACTCACATGATCCATGTGTCCTTTAAGCTACCTTCACCCCACAAACCACCTTTATACATAAAGATCCTTCCCCTCAGCACTTCATGGTTGGTTAACTTTGTTAACTTTGTTGTTAACTTGGTGTTTCTGCACACAAAATATCTGCAGTGATACAGTGCAATTGCCTACAGATATACCACTCTCTGGCCTCACTCACACAGCAAAAAGGGTTTCTTAATAAACCAAGAGCAGATTAACAGGAGTGCAGCATGCCATACTGACCCCTGCCTATGTAGTGCTGAAGTTCAACTCTTCTGTAATTCTATGGCTACTTAGTATATTAAAAAAAATTAACAATTACAAAAATAGAGCAAAGCTGACAATCTAGAGAAGTTTTGAAAGCCTCAAAAGGCAGGATGCCACATACAGGCTAGGAAATAAAAATATTTCTTTAATAAAATAAGATGTGCAATCCAAATTTTCATTTGTTTGCAGATCTAACAAGCTACAAAGAAAACAGAACCTTAATGTGAAACTGCTTTAACATTAATGTATTATTACCTTCCTCTCAGTATCTCACTCAGAAACACTCCCCTTTCCCTTAGGACAAATGTTATAAAACAAGCTAATTCACAGAGCAAGAAAGCAAAATGTTAAAAATAGTTCTAAAAAATATTCATTCAAAGATTTTCAGTCAAATATGTGACAAGAAAAACCTGCTGGTTTTGCATTCAGCTGCTTACAATAAACAGAAAGAAGTATGAGCAGACAAAGTGTAGTGATTTACAGCTGTGTACCAGACAGCTGAAATTAATTCTGGAACTATTTGGACAGAAATGGCTTTCAAGTCAAAAATAAAATTAAAACCCAACAAGTTACCTTCATCATAGTGTCATTTGCACTCTGCACCATCCACAGATCCTGCTCATAGTAGTACAAACCATCATTAATAACTTTAGCAAGTTCTGATGTAATTTTTGCACGGACCACGTGGTTGCCAGTACGATCTCCACCAGAATGTTTCCTCATATATGGTGGTGTCTGTGTTACAATCAAAATCTTGTTTACATCCTGATCATCAATTTCATAATCAGAATCACTGTCTGACCAATCGGTGAATTTACTCTTCTGACTCTGCATTTGTTCCATCTCTTCATCAAACAAAAAATCAAGTTCTTCTTGCTCTTGTTCCTCTGGAGGTGGGGGTGGTTGTTGTTGATCTGGTGTTTGTTCAGGTGTAGGAACACTTCCCTAAGTCAAAAGAAGGTGATGCATTTTATATTTGATTAGGATAAAGCTTATCCAAATAGGAGATAAATAGAACATGACAGAACATTTTCAGCAAACTCATGTATGGGACTTAGAAACAATATGGCCACTTTCAGATATTTATTGACTAAATCACTGTTCTAAATAATTTACCATAAGATTTTAGGACAATTATCAATGCACATTACAATACATTTTTCAATAATCAACAGGTACAACTGTCCCTCAGCAGAAAAAAAAACCCACAACATCATTTCCTTTTCATTTTAGTGAGATTTGGATCAGAATTTTAAATATAGCTGTTATTCTAGGTCGGGTAGCATAAGTATGCACAGTAAGTGCTGCATTATCAAGATTCACATATGTTAACAAGTGAAAAACCTTGTTTTACAGTATACTCTGGAAGCTGACAAGTTTGCACTTGTTCATTTAAACATAACTGAATGATTTTTTATCTTACCTTTTTTTTCACCGTGGATGCACGATGTCTCTTTTTCACTTCTATCCAGGGTTCAGAGTCCAAATCAGGCAAACTTGTAGACAATCCTTTGGACATAGTCTGAAAATTACTCCTTTCAGTGTTTTCCTTTGGACTCAGTGGGCTTCCCATTCTTGGAGAACTTGGTGCAGACTCTAGCAGTGAAAATAGTTCAGTTACTGTTACAGGTTGTTTTCTTGTTGTTTTCTGTTTGTTTCACTAATCTTTTAGCCACAGTTACCATTTTTCTACCTTTCTGGCTAAATGTAACCCTGATCAGCAGAATTTTTTTTCATTTTTAGGAGATAGCTTCTCAAATTTCACTCAGCATTTTAGAAGATTGATTCTAGTAACTTATTGAAGTAGAAAGCTTCAAGAAGTCAGAAAGATATTATGTGTTATTCACAAACCAAAACGAGCATCCTTAGGGACATGTTTTCTCCACACCATCCACTGTCTCTATGGATGGCTGCCTAACCCAGTCTTCATTCTTCCTATTTAATTCCAGCCAACAATTTGTTAAAATAGTTCCTTGCCAAGAGTTGTCAGAGAACAAAGCCTTCTCCCTACTAATAATGTGAATGAGATTCCTCATACAAAACCAGGATGCACCAATTTAAGATTTACTTTTCTGCTGTCATCAAAATGGAGCAGATTTCATGACTAACAAGATTACTATTTCTTTTACTAATAGAAAAGGACTGTAGTCCATCATGCTGTACTCTGGAGAATGGCCACAGCCATAACAACATGAGACATTTTGATCAACCTCACGTCAGCTGTGTCAGCCATGGGACATGGTAGCTGCAAGGCTGACAGGCATATCAGCTCAATAAAGAGCTACCAAATGTACAACTCCTGTTATGAAATGAGGACCAAGAGGCAAACTTCCTAAGCTAGACAGTCAGTCCTAAACTTATGTTTCTATACAATAAATCCTTTACCAGTATGTGAGCCAAAAACTTGGCCTGGTATGAATTCTGGGCAATTGATGAGCCGAGAAAAGTCAGTGGGTGGCAGACTGCATGGAGGAGGACCTGGAATTGGCCACTTTTCTGGATCAACTCTTTTTCTTATCCTCTGATCCACAGTTTCAACTTCTGTACTGTCCTTCAGAGCCTGTGTGACAAGCATATTATAATTTGTAAAACTTTACATACTGGGCGCCAGCCAGAAAAGAACCCCACAAACTTTGCATCTCACAACATCTTTATAAAATCCTTCTCGTTGAAAACAGATTTTCTTTCTCAACTTCACAGCACTGACTTTATATGGCAGTAAAAAATTCACTAAGCCACTTCCTACGTGCATACTTCTGAATTATTTTACCTCCAAAATGAGTGCAGCATTTGTAGTCAGAGCTTGCATCCGACGGAAGCTCGCAATCAATGAGACAGGAAGAAATCCTTGCTGGTCCATCTTTCTCCTCAGGAAGAAGTCTCTTTCCAAATTTTCTGTGCTGAAATAATACTCACTGCAGAAAGAAACATATAAATATGAGGCTACTGCAGGTTAAAGAAAATCCTAAAACAGCAACTTGGAGATTCCTCGTTCAAGTCTTTCATTAAAATCAGAGCCTAGTGTGTTGTCAATAAAATGCTTTTTTTAACAGGTATGTAATTAAAAGCAAGACTCACAGAACAGCACACACACTCAACATGTTAACAGACCTACAATCCAGCACAGTACACAGGGGTATAAATCAAAGCCTTGTTACAATTGCATATATGAACTGCAACAGGAAAAAAAAGCTATGCTCATGTTTTCTTTCACCCATCCCGTCCTTTATTACTTACATGCACAGAAGGGCTCAACATTCTCTTAGCCTCCATATAGATGAAGGACAACTACTGCTTACAGGCAGGGCATTAATATTTCCCACACAGCAGTATCAGTGCACCTTCATCCTGAACTGTATCTCTGCTTTGCTCAGTTTCCAGTACATTAGAAGGTTTAAGTATCCTATCTGAGTGCTGAGGCACACACATGTACTCTGAACCATTACTTCAAGCATGCTTGTGGGAAGATGAGAAAACAAAAAGAGTAATGACTTATTTGTTGTGAAACTGTACCCAAAAGGCACAACAGCTCATGGAGAAAGGGAAAGTCTGAAAGAAGAGATGATGTTTAGTGGATAAAGAGAAGCAGGACAAGGACCATTTCAGGAATCTGACAATACCACAGAACAAGAGATGAGGGATAAAGAAACAGCAAAAGGACAAATCTTCTGAAACAATGAATCTGCTCCATGAAATGATCAGGGTGTCAGGATGTGTTAGACTTGGTCAAGAGAAGTAAGGATTTCAAATCATGATCTGTCACACAAAGCAAGAGAACAAGAAAACATCCTATGAAAAATAACAGAAAAAAAACCCCCAATTTAATCATGACTACTAAAATCTAGGCCTTTTGCAGAGTTAACACATCATACCATGATTCTGCATGTTACATCCAAGGAATACTACTCCTCATCAGATTCAGGAAAATGTAGGTAGTGAAATATTTAATGTAGAGCAATTAAAATTCTATACCACAAGAATAGAGGTAGTGCAAAAATAAAACAAGAGAGCATTAAAATGCTGAGAAAAAACCCCACCCACTCACATGCAAATATAAATGAAGTTAGAATTCTAATTCTAACTATAAAATGCTAAGCATCTTTACTGAATTTGGGTCAAGGCAGAGATTCCCAAGAGGAGAGGACTCTGATGCTATCAATGACCCAAGGAGAACTCTGATACAATTTCTTTCTCTAATTTTTGGCAGCTAAAGAAAACTGAAGCAAAAGCTCTCTTTATAAAAGACAGAATGAACACAGAGTCTCAAAGTTGGACAATAAGACATACAACAAATGAAAACACTGCCATTAAATCAGAGCAAACAGAGAAGAGAATAAGGCTTTCAGACAATTAAGATCTTACTCAGAGCTAAATAAACCGATCAGTGAAGCAACTGTGCACAAAGAGAAGGATTCTTTCAAGAATAAACTATTTACTGCTCTGAACTGCTAGGTATCTATTCCCCTCCCAGCCTAGGAGATAAGCAAGCACAAAAGCCATAACCAACATTTTACTAATGTTACCTTTACAGTCATACAGTAAAGGTAAAATCTTGTAACGATTCACCTAGTTAAAAACTCCACAAGCAGAAATGGACAATGACTGAACTTGACTCAAACTGCCTCACTTGATGTCCATCACTCTAGAAAAAGGAATGTGAAAGACCATTAATGATAAATGAAGACAATGTACAAGTTTGCTTCAAGTAGAGGGAAAAACCTGAACACACACATGCCCTCTCCAGCTTTTCTTTTCTTTTTTTATTCTCCACAGAGTCCCTTCACTTATTCTTGAACTAACACAGACTTGGACACGTGTCTGAAATTTAACTTATTTCTTTGTTTTTTGAAGAAAGAGGACTTGAAATAGACTTCTACTGTACACTGTAGACTGAGGAGTTGCTAAGCACTGGAATTTTTCAGGCTGACAACTTCAGCCTGTAATTAAAAACATTAATGATATTTTTGTATGTAATGCAAATATTAGCATCTCTTTACATCAAGCTGGTTTTTGGGTTAAGCATAAACTGCTTAATAGCAGGGTATTTCCTGCTGAAATTACATACCAACTCAGTTGAACAGTCTCTAGGGATTTTCCCTATTAAGCAGGGAATGTTTTAAAATTGGTCAGTTCACTAGGATTCAAATCAATATCACTTCTCTACTATATTCTGATTTATCTTGGACTCTGTAAGGAACCCTGAGAACTAACAGTGCTGTGTAGCTTTACTCAGCATATATGTTCTTCTTGGATATAGTTATTTAATATTTTGTAACTAAATTGTGAAAGGCAGACAAAGTCAACTCCATTTAGAAGCCAATAAAAGGTAACTGATGAGTAAGATCTGTTTCCCATAATTTTCAATGTGATAAAAGAAGTGAACAGAATAAAAAAAACACCTTTTAATCTTTTCCTCTAAGGAGCATAAAAAAATAGTGAAGTTCTGTTCTAAACCTGTTCAAGAACCTCCCTCTCTCTCCTGGAAAGCAAGCTCCACAATCCAACTGCCTTAGGAGTTCATATCAGACAAGCAACCAAAGGCTCTGGTTAGCCAGCCCTGCCATGTCTTCTACTGACACCTGCCAACCCCTCATTGCTAAAATAAAATACAAATATAACCAGAAGTCAGATGTGACCAATGCTTTAACTGACATTTTTCTCAGCAGAGGGGGGACATCATCATGTCCTACCTTAGAAGGTCTGGATTGGATTCTACACTGCATGCCCAGAAATCTGGCCAACAGTCTGTGCTCCTCCCTCACTTGTCTGAGGACAGTGCAGGCCGATTATCCTGACATGGGGGTACATGTCCACTGTCAGGTCTCATAAGGGCCTGGCAGCAAGAGTAACAAAAAAGACTGCAATAGAAGTTTTGAAGTTGATAGCCACATGTCAGATACTTTCTGCCCTCTAAAGAGGCTTTTTTTCGTCCTTTTTGCGTCAACTGTAACAAAAGAAGCGAGAATAAAATAAGCAAATTGCTTTATGGGATACAAGGGCAATCCAAAACCACCACAAAGGCATCGCAGAGAAATGCCGTTGCAAGTTTAGAAGATGAAATTTCTGCCAGTGGTGGAAACTGTCTCTTTAAAATGAACTAGTTGTTTCCAGGCCCTTTTTGACTTGTCTCCTGGTGATAATCAGTCTTCCAGATGGTTTCTCATTGCCTAATGGTGTACACGAGAAAGTAAACAGTTCAGATTATTGAAAAATCAAGTACCATTGCAAAACTACTCTCTTTCAGTTAAATGTTTCAGGTGAAACACTCTGAAAACATCAAACTAACAAGACTTCTCAGTGAAATTGAGAGCAGTAAGGGAAAGGTCTAGCTTCATCATCACCCAAGAAGAGCTTTATAGGCAAACAGACCAACAGTACTCAAAAGCACAAGCTCAGAGACATCCATATCTCAATTACATGACAACATAAAAGGAGGGCCATGTACCATAAATAAAGCAGGTATACGAGTTAGAGCCAGACTACAGCACAAGATGCAGAACAGCTTCCTCAGAATTCCTCCCCATCACTTAAGTTTTTCCACCCCACCAGTGAAGAACTTCAAACTGACACTTCTTAATGGTCAAAAGTTAAACTGAAATGCCTTCACCTCCATCTTTATATGGATAGTCAGGATTAAACACTGTTTGAAATAAGTTATTTCATCTTAACTAGGTCGCTAAAAATATTTGTACATTAAACAATCTACTCACATTTGATGTTTTATATATTCTTTGAGAAGTGTTTCATCCACAGAATACATTTGCACTCCTGTTCCATCACCATAGTAATACATTATGCTAGCATTAAGCTCAGGTTGAAACACTTGATCAGTTCCTTCACCATACAGTTCTTGATAACCAACTGAATACTCAAAGTTCACTTCAAAATAAAGGAGAACACAAAAAGAAGATGAAAAATATTATGTCCAGCCCACAAATAATTTAAGTCATGAGACACACTGCTATTTTGCTGTTGTTTTCCAGTATCTGTTTTTTTAAAGACTCAAGCCACATCATGTAATTTACAGGATATGTTTTTCAAGACAATTCTTAATTCATGTGCAATCAATAACATTATAAACGTATTTTTTAAAATTTTGCTAAGCATCAACTTCTTTGCATACTTCTGGGGTTTCCTCTGCCTCGTCCTCTTCCTCTGCCTCTACCTCTTCCTCTGCCCCTGGAGGATCCTCGGATGCTGCCACCCTCACTTCTCACACTGCACACTTCATCATGATCCTCTCTCTTTTCTCTGTCACGACGCCAGTCTTCAAGAGAAGAAAGCATAAAACTTGCAATCATAATTAAATATGATTAAATAACTAAGAATTTATGTGAGAATTTATGTTATTTATGTTTACTCTGGCTTTACACGACTATAAAAATACATGCTGCTCTGATTCAGAGCACCAGCACACACTATAAAGATAGACTGCTTCCAAACTCAGTTACTCAGAAGAGTCAGTGATTGAGACATTACAGCTCTGATTGATTTGTGCAGGAGTTAATAATAAAAAAAAATAATTATAAATGTGCCAGCAAGCTTGTAAACTGAATTTTTAGAAACTTGGGATTTCTTTAGAATTTAGACAATTCAACAGTTTAGAATTTCTTAAGCTACAGTACAAGTTATTTAATTTTTGTTGCTTATAGGCACATAGTACCACTAGGTTTTACTGAGTGTAGGCAAAGTCAAGTTTCAACATAAGCTGCCAATTTAATGCCCCCCCAGATAACATTATACTTTATTTACCACAAGTAGAAAGCCTCAGCTATTGAGAGCTACTCACTTCTTGTCTCATTCCGTCGGTTGTTATGAGATATCAACTTGTTTGTGTCCAGAGCAAACCTTGAGCTGGTTCTAGAGCCTGGTCTTTCTTGACTGTCTGACCTTATGTCATCCAAGTGAAGTGGCACCCATTTCTGCTTGTTACCTTGAAAAGTTTATGCATCTTGATTATTAATCAAGTTAATACTCTGGATTTTAGCACCACTTTGGGTTTCAGCTCCTAAGAAGGTTCTAGAGAATTATGCTTGAAGAACTAGCAGCAGTTAATTTCAAAGTATAAAACCTGGAAGAAGCATAGTAAGATATGGCTAATAATTAATAATAATAATTGTAGTAAACAAGAATTTCTCAATCTGAAAGGTAACCACACCTCAACTTTAAATCTATGAAGTTCAATTATTTTGTTAAATGAATTTTTAGATCTAAGCTCCATTACCAAGATTTTACAGCTTTTTCATCAAGTCATTCAACTGGAATTAATGTAACAGTATCAAAGGTCACTTTTTGCATCATACATAGTGCCCAGACTGACCTTTTTTCCTTTGATTATTTGTTTGAGCTTCATCTTCACTAATATTATCTCCTGGACCATCTGGCTTGGTCTCCAGGTTGTCCTTGATTCCATTATTGGTTTTTTGATCAGATTTCTCCTCCTTTTCTCTTCTATTTATTGGCTTCTTACTGTGGCTTACAGTCTTACACTGCAAGAGATACCAGTAATTATTTCTGACAGCACAGCTGCTGATAGCAAAAGGTATTATGTTTCCTTTACCCATTGTTTTACAAAACATCAGAGCATGATTGAAAATACCAACATTTTTGGACACAGCTACAGAGGTTCTCTGCACTGTATCTCACGTGTTACAACAGCAGCCCCTGAAAATTAGGAATTATTGCACAGTGAAGCTGAACACACTCTTCACTAACAGCATTTTTGAGTTATTAGACTATAGCAAACAAAGAGGCATCTTGAATTCACACCTTAGCAACTGGCAGGTGTATTGATGATGGGGAAGCTTATAGAGACTTTTTAAAATTAAAAAAACAGAAAAACAAGGATCTCATATAAATCCTAAACCATGAGGGGACATATGCCCACAATGAAGTATTCTACCTGGAACATGAGCAACTGGATAAGCACTAATTTATTGGCATATAATCTAGTCAGGTTTTAAAGATCCTTTCAACAATTTTTAAGATTTTTCTTTTAATCCTGCAGAATAAGCTACTGGAGGAGGAAAATTCTACCTAGCAATAACTACAGTGCTGTGTCAGATCTACAGACATCCACAGATTTGACCTCCAATGCTCAAAGCCTCATTAGACACCTGACAACGTTTTGTTGCTGACATAAACAAAGTTCTGGTAATCAGCTGAGGGAGAGAGTATCGGAAGCAGAGGTTGCAGGACAAATGATTCAAGCCAGACTACCTTAAGATACTTTTTATTAAAGTCTTAATTTGGACACATTCACAGCACAGAGCAGTATACTGAATTATTGACAAAATTTCTGCTGAAACTGCAACACTTTCTGAGGGAAATGGTAAAAAAAAAACCAGAGAAGTCAACATGATTTTTAAAAATAATAAATACTGAGGGGTAAGTAAGTAGGAATACTTACTTCATTGTTTGCTATTTCACTTGGTGTTGGCCAGTTTGTTATATCACCAAAATCACCACCCTGTAAAGATGACAAACAATTTATACTACTTCCTAGATTTCATCCCTTTTCACACATGGAAGTTGTCAGTAATGACTCAGATGGCCAGACTACCCCTTTGAGCAGAAGTGTTAGAAGAAGCTGAGAAACACAGCAGAAATAAACACACACGTTTTGAAAACAGTCTTATCAATTATAGAAACAACTGCTCATTGCAGCTACAACCAAATCAAAGTCCAGTACTTCTTAGCTTGTCATTAGTTTATCTGTTTAAAGAATGCACTCATGGAGAATAGGGTAAGTGGGCACATCCAAAACAGACAGCAAGCAAGCAAGCAGAATTTTCTACAGTATAAACCAAACATATTATACATCTTGTACTATATTATACATTGATTACATGTGTATCAAGTCATTATACATATTATATTGTCTACATATTATAAAACAAAGAGGACTTATGACTTTTAAGCCCATAGGAAACAAGTGTCAGATTAAATGTTGTTTTACACATAGCTTCCTGTGTGACTTAAAGGTATCTGCTACTTTTTAGCTTTTGCAAGACCTTTTGTTGCAGCTATTTGTTGACCAAAAAAAGGGTGGCTGCACTAAATTTTAAGAAGTTTTTCAATAAAAGGATTGTCTCCTGGTGTGTTAGCTATAATTCTGTAACAGCACAGGAAGCACACACACTACATAATACACAAAGAATTCTAAAACCAAAACACCATCACTTGTGCTCAAGTGATATTTCTTTGCTGTCCCTTCACATTTTTATATAATTCCATTGGGTTATTTATAAAGAACTGTCCCTTTCCTTATCCCTCACAAATACACCACTTTAACATCTAACTAAAAATTGCTTCCATCTTCACTTTTCTGCCACCAGAATTCACCATCACCATGGCAGAACATAACACAGCTAGAACTTGAAAATCCCTTGCTATCTTTTGAATTTTAGTAGTATCAGCCACTTAACCATACTGAATATTTACAGCCAGAAACACTCCACTGAAACCGTTTCATTTCCCTACCATATATCATCAGCTGAGTTTAATTCCAGTTAGATGAACTGAGATTTCTAACCCAATCAGTCCAGTAACTCATACGTGTCCTTCTGACAGATACACACCTTGCTGCATTTCCTCGTCCTGGGTTTTGCTGCTTTTATAACTTTAGTGGAATTTTGTAGTTCTGAAAAGGAAGAAAAATATTTAAAGATGAAGAATTAGACTGCACTTTACAAGAGTAAGGACAGAACACTTACACAACTCTTTTCATCTGCCTATCATGCTACATCAAAGTCTTTTTAAGACCTTGGTACTGAAGTCAATGAACATTTCCAAAGAGTAATGAACATTACACAACACTGAAAAACTCACATTCATAATGAGGGTAAATAAACTTGAAAACTAGTGTACAGAATATTATTTTTAACACAGAATATAAGGATACTAGGTGTACAGGATACTATATAACACAGCACACAGCTGTAAGATCAAAGCTATCTGGAAACACTGGTATTTTAACCTAAGTAGTAGCAAAGAAAACAAGCCCCTGCAACACATCAGCAAAGTCATCCATTAGAAGCTATGTTTAAAAGACAGAATTCATTTACAAACTCCATCATCAGGCAAGCACAGAAAAAACAGAGAAGCAATTACATATTCACAAATTCTTAGTAATATTCCTGTACAAGAAATTACTGAAATGCCAACAAAACTTTAGCCATATTTCTCATAACTAAGCTGAAGCAATGAAAAAGAAAAGGTGAAAAATACTACTATAAAAGTACTATAAAAACACTACTATAAGTACTATAAAAACACTACTATAAAAGCTACATTAAGACTAGTAGATTTTAATGTCCAAATTCCACAACAGGTATGTTTATGAAAAACAGACATTTGCAATGAAGCCAACACATGTTTTCAGAACCACACTGAGCCAAGACCTAAACTTCGTATCAATCATCCCATCTGATTTTCTGAGCATGAGTCAATTATACTTCAACCTGTAATATCTGCAAGGAATTAATATAATGCTTGGAAATAATTCACTCATACGTATGACAAGGTTATTAGGCCTAATGATCTCAGATCAGTAACCTCCATTAAAAAAAAAAGTATTTACATTTACTACATCTTTTAATACATGTGCTTAATAAACCCTCTGGACATAAATCACATTGTCTTATCCTGTGCAATTTTCCCCTGCCCATCCCTATTTTTTTTGCATTGTGAATTCAGGAGGGGAAAAAAAAGCATTAATATCAAGCAATTTTTCTTGGAGACTAGAACTGAGACAGAGGAAAATATCTCAACTTCTGTTAGACCCTGGCCCTGGTCTCCCAGGACACATTTTGCTGTAGAAAAGCAGGCAAAACCTCTCCTTGAAGCCTCCTATTCAGTGTTTTATTCCAAGAGAAGCTTGAAACATCGACCATGACTGAAATCACTCGTGGATTGTTATTTCATAGAGGGATAACATCACCTCCTCAAGCCTTATCTCTTTCACATCCAGTGACTAATCTTCCTTATCACAGCTTCACACTGGGAACCCCACCCTCGTGCCACAGTGACTCTGAACACCCTCTGTCTGGTTCCTGGAATACCCTCTGAACGTTAGAACCATGAACTCATCTATACTCCATGTTCCACCACAAATTGCATTAATGTTGCTGTACACAACTTGCACCTCACACAAGAGCTGTGAATTCAGGGAATCCTGACTCACCTGTGACCTTCACCACACCACTAGTTTTGGGGTTTTTTTTCCCCTCCTATGGATCTGCTTTATAGAACAGAGATGAAACACACACACACACACACAGTGCCTCTTTCTTGCCATCCAGACTCAGTTAACTTTAGACTGATGGCTTTCAGAAATAGGCAGGGGATGTACAATGCTAATTTTTACCTGTCATTCAATAGTAAACTAATTGCCCTTTGCAAAACAAGCCAAACAGCTGTGGAGGTGGAGCAGCAAACAAATTTTCTCCACTAAAACTGCCAATTATCTGTTCAGGTAAACTGACTGGCCATGGTGTTTGTGCTCCAGCAGTCTGCATACAGGCACCTCTTATTAGCTGTCCCATTACCTTCCTGAAGCCTTTTTCCATCTCACAGCACTTTTACTTAAATTGCCACTGAAGGACTGCTCTGCCAGAACTTCTACTCTGTGTCACCAGGGTGTAGAACAAGGCATAAAAAAATAAAAGACTTGATGTTGCTGCACTATCTTAGTCATGGAATATTATTCCAGGCAGCAGGAGAAGCTATCTGGATCAAGCAGAACGAGACCCAACTCATTTAATAGAATCCTTCTTATCTGTATGCAGTAATGTAAGACTTGGAAGATACATTTGCACACTAAATGAAAAGAAAATTAATATTAGGCAACACACTGTCTAGCTGATGATGCCCCTTCTGAACTCACAGGCACAAGATCTCACCACACCCTGTAGTTCCCCCCCTGAAAACAACTCCACAGAGTTTCTTGCCCTCCATAAAGAGCCACACTCAAAACCAAATTTAACTGATCTTTCCTGACCACCTTTCTGGGGCTTATCATGTGGGAGCTGGATTTTAGTGTGAAGCATGAAAGGCAAGATAAAGGACAAGCTAGGGGGTGGGGAGAGAAAGGGTGTGAAGAGTAAAAGAACAGAATGTCAGATCACTTAAAGGTTTTACCCAGGTCACATCTGTTACCTCGTTATGAACAAAGCCTGAAGCCACTGTCCAGGCAAAACTCACTGTAGTGTGTCTCAATAAAAGCTCAATGCTTAACATCACTCCAGTCTTTGGTTTCAACATCCCATAACACTGCTGAATACCCAAAAACGGCCTCTTCAGTACATCATTCCAGCAGCACCCAACAAGCCCTTGCAAATAAACTATTTCAATCCCCATTAATTCCAAACTAACTGCATTAAAACAGTTTATTGAGTCACATGCTGCAAAGTAATCTGCAGCATGCAGCGTTGACAAAAAAATTCAGTTATCTTCAATTACTTTACTTGCTGGGTTTCAGATGAGTTCTGAGGGGGCCTGGGGGGGAAATAAAATCAAGGATGAGGAGGTTTAACTGCAAATTATCACCTTCAATCACTGTATTCCATCCAGTGAAGATGATGTCCATGTGTAAACAAATCAGTTTTCAGAGTCATTTTTATTACAGTTCTTCCAGGACTCTTTATACACTACACCCTAACATGAGATATTTTCTGCTGAAAGACATGGATGTACAAAGAGGCCCAAGTGCAGTACCCCAATATATTTGGGACAACAGTTCTGAAAAATGAAAGGTGAATTTTGGAACTGATAATTTGGAACTACTAACAGCAATCCTCTGGGACAACAGTAACAAAAAATAAAAAACCAGACTGGATGATGTGCAGAGACTAAGAAAAGCAAAGTTTGTGTCAATTATACTTTTGTAGAAAAACCACCAAAGTACCACTGATCACAAGACAAATTACATTTTCAGTAGAAGCACTTCAGAATGGAAAGTTCTACAAATAACCAGGCAAGTAATTTTTTCCTAACAGAAAGGGAGGGATGGTATTGTCAATTTCTGCTGAAAGCAGTCTATTAATAAAACGTGAAACATATTCTAATTTTGATAGAAACACAGTTTATGCTCTAAGGATTCCTAGACAATATTCAGGCTTTATTTTTACTTGGACTGCACATTTATTTCCTTCAGTGAAGAAACAACATTGCATAAATACCAGAAGTGCTTCAGGGGGCAGCTGAAATGACCTAGTAAAACAGATCTCCAAAACTTTAGTGGAACATGTTTGATTCACTTGTGCATTTTCCTTCCAATGCTCAGTTTGAAACTTCACAGCATAATCCATTTTTGAACAAGGTAAGCTATGTTAAAATCTATTTTTTTAAGAAATAAAGGTGAAAGTCTTTCAAACATGACAAAGCAACCCCTTGGAGTATGTTGTAATTTAAATCCAGAACATGGATTTAGATCCAAGTTTCTAGGAAATGGAAACAACAGTCACTTCCCACAACAGTATTAGCATTTCATATCAAACTACATTGGACTGACCTTCTTCACACTATTTAAACAACTGACCAAGACAGCAAATTATGACACCTGTGACCTCCCATATAGTTACATTCAAAACCATACAGTTTTTCAACACAACAAGCAATAAGGAAAAAATCCCCAGTACATGACTGATAATAATTGCACTATTTTTTCCCCTTACGTTTCACTCCTCATCTCTTTTTTAATAGCTTCTTAATAGAAAGCTGCTGCCTTTGACTCAATTTCTACAAAAGCTTTCATGGTCTATAAGGATGCTCGAGCACAGCAACACAGTTCTGTGTCTTAGACTCTAAGCAGAAGGGTGGATTTCTCTCTCATAACAGGTTTCCAGCTTAGAAACAAAAAAGCCAAACAAACCTACCATACAAAATTACACATATGGTGTTATACACAACTAAAATATAGACAGCAGGTTTGTAAAGATAATGGTTTATTTCCTTCAGGCCTGAGGTATTGCCAATGTCTTCTGATAATTCTTAAAATAACTTCTAAAAGCTGCTATTCAAACAGTTAATCCACAAGAACTAATTATAACATCTGCCTTAGATACACCAAAAAAAAATTGATAATCAGATCATTTATCCATTTACTAATCAAATGCCTGCTACTCCTATTAACATACCTTTACTAAATTGTACTTCTACAGCCTGCTTGCTAACAGACCAAACCAGGTTAATTTATACAACAGCATTACAGTGCTACCACAGTATCAGGTAAAAGGTGTTCTTTGATGCCCAGAAATAAGCACAATGAAGAAAGACATCCTGAGCACAATATAAAAGACTGAAACATGCAGTGATTTTAATTAAATACATTATTCAAGCACACTAGTGAGCAAACCCACTTCAACCACTTAAAACAGCACGTTTTGCTTCATTGAATACTTCAATAAATTTCATGGACAATTTTTAAATAATTATCTAATGAATTATTAGAGATCCCCATCAGCTATACAAATCAGACGGAGACTAAAGAACCTGTCAGTGATTCCTTTTTGCAAGCTCACAAAAAGGGCAGCACTTCAGGTTGCAAACTAAGAGGTGGGAGAACTTTCGTAATAAATTATTTCAGTGACTCAGTCCAGGAAAATTATTTATGTGCAGGAAGGGTAAGTAGCTTCTGCTGTGAGAGCCCAGCTCCAGGAGGAGCTGAGGAAAGCAAGACTCAGGGGAAAGACAAGGAATACAGGATGAAGGCTGGGTTGTTGCACAGCTTCAGCAGGGACACATCTTCTTGGCTCAATTTAAAAAAAAGCTGAGCTTGTTACCTTGTAAAAATTATCTACAAGATTACAAAGGACTTCGTCCTTGCCACTGCTCCTCTCCTCTTACTCATCGAGCTTCAACCAGCAGAACTGAGGACTTGCTAACATATATTGGCTGGATGCTGCAAGGGAAGGTGAGAGGAGGAAGCACCTTTCATCACTTGACAGCCTGTGCTAAACCTACCTCACTGCATTCTGAAACCCTCAGATCAGACAAGCCTATTAATCTTGCTAGCAATTTCATACTGCTACAATGAGTATACTTTCTCCATGAGTAAAATGCAGACTAGGAAGTAAAAGTAGCTGTAGAATTCTGCAATTGTTCCATTTAAAAGATAAGTTTAATAAAAGACTTACTCAGAAGCAATGAAATGTGGAAAAAATCAAATATATTTGCATTAGGTGTTTGGTTTACTATAGAACATGACTAAAACCTCCCAACATACCTAAGACAAAAAATACTTTAGAAATGTCATAGTAACAACAATTTAACTGAATCCTTTCACCAAGAATTTAAAGCCTTTCACGTTGCTTTTTTTCTTCTAGTGTTGGGTGACCTAAACCATTTCTTTCAGTAACTAGAGTCATGTTGGACTCTATTGCAAACTAATACCACACTAAATTGAAAGTCCAAAGATGACAGACCAAGGTCAATTTTTCTCAAGTGTGTAACTATCACTAAACATACCATATGTGCACATCTCAGGAAACTTTAACAAATTAAGCCAGGATCAACAAGTCAAACAGGATTCAGTCACTACTTTGATGTGAGATTCTTCTATGTTTTATTATCCTCTTTACAGAGTTCTACATTCCATCCCAGCAGTATTTCTGTTCATCTGCTTATTATTTCACATGACTAATTTCCATACTACTAAGGGCCTAGTTCATTAGGGCCTAGTGTGACTGGCTCTGCTTTGTCCACACAAAATTAGTTACTTCAAAATACATCCCTCGTTGCAGAGGGAGGCACAGGGCAATTCCTTCCTTCAACCAGCCAGGAAAGATCAGCTGCTTTGCCTTTTCCATAAGACTGGTGTCCTTCGTGGCATTTTCAGTGGAGGCCAAACCAAAACACACCCCCTGCTATGTGCTCTACACCCCTGCCATTCCCAGCAACAGTGCCTCCCAGATCTGTTCTGTTTTACACCTGGCACTGCAAATTATGTCCTGCTACAACTACTTGTTTAATACTAATTTGATAAAGGGCAAGCACAAATTTTATATATAATAAGTTCTCTGAAATTATCACACTGGGGACATAATGTACACAGTGTATTAACTCACTGCTTCCTTTCTCCTCCTTCCTTCAACAACTGTGTTTTATCTTAAGTGGAAAAGTAAACTTCACAGAAGGGGAAGCACAAGGTGCTAACAGTAACAAAACGAGCTTTCCCAATGCCTCTCATGCACCATCTTTATTACTGCACAGCCAGGCAAGAGTGACAAGCTCCCTTTCATCCATGGACAAGACCACAAGCTGCTGCAGAGTGAGATGGACTGCAGAAGCTACACATTAATAGGTATTTATGAGTGCGTCAGTACACACCAACAAAACAATTGAGATGATAAAGGTGACTGTATGCATTGCCAAAAGGTTTGATCTTCAGCTAAGCAGAGATTTTGTGGTCTGGGGAACTCCTGTGTCTGCATGACCTGTACACTTGAAACTATAAATTATATATTTCTCTTTATGAAGGAAGTACATTCTTAATTCAAGGATAAAAGTGACTGTGAGATCACAGGAAGATTTGTCAGGTGCCTTCAGGAACAAGTGCTGAGACTGAAATGTTCTGGAAGCACAGGTTGAAATACGCATTTTGAGGTCAGCAATTTACTCCCAGCCAAAAACAATACTCCAAGAAGCTGCTCACTTCTAGGAAATCTTTGCTAGCCTAAGCATAAAACCTGGCTATTTCAAGTCAAGTCTTCGATGACCAGTTTTGTAAAGCCATCTGCCTGTTTGGTTGTTATGGAGCCTATAAAGCAGCCTTTTTCTTATGTGTAGTGGTTAAAGGCCAGAAAATTACACCCCATCTACTCTCCTTCCCTCTACTTCCACATGAACAGTCTGAATCACGAGAGCAAACAAACTGACTACTTTTGTTAGCATTTAAACCCCCACAATCCAAACCTTCTGGAAAGTAAAACCAGCTAACGGATCGTACAAAAGGGCCTTACTCTATAATTAGGCAAAAAAGACATGCGGTAAAGCGAACAGCATTCGGTAATATTTCTAAAGAAAAGCAAAGCGAGACGAGCAGCTTTCTAACCCTATTTGCCAGTCCCAGAACCCAGGGCCATGCGGGGCTCGTCGGAGGTCACACCCCCTCCTCCACCAGGCCGGTGGTGACCATTTGCCCGGGATCCTGCAGCCGGCACAGCCGTTCGCTCCCCCGAGTCCCGTCCCCGTGTCCCCGCATGCCCCCTCCGCCGCCCGGAGCCGGGGGAAGGCGGAGACCGGACCCCACCTCCCCTCGCACGCTTCCCTCCTCTGCCCATGTATGTCAAAAACCCGGAGCACCCGTGCTCGGCTCCGCCGGGGCCGCACGGCTCGGCTGCCCGACCCGCACCGGGGCCCTGTCCTTACTCGAGCACACGCGGCGAAACACGCGCGTTCCGTTCCGAAAAAAACAAGCGAACCAATCCACCGACCCCCTCCCTCCAATAAACCTCACCGAAACAGCCACAATACACCCAAAGAAACCGAAAATAAAACCAAAATCCCCCAACCCACCCCCACCACCCGGCCGGCGCCCGTCCCACGGGCCCCACACCCCGTTCCCGGCCTGCCCGTCGCACCTGGGTCCTGCGGGCCGAGCGGCCCGTCCGCCGCGGGAGGGGAAAGGCTGCTCCCCGCCGGGCCGCGCCTCCTCCACGGATTCTCCTTGGGCGGCGGGGCTTCCACCGCCGGCCCCCGCCGCCAGTCGCCCTCCTCCGAGGCCTCCTCACCGCGAGAGGTGCCGGGCTCTGTCCGCCGGGGCTCCTCCGACTCCCGGGGCCGGCTGACCGCCGAGTCGCTGCCTCCTCGTCCTCCCTCGGCACCCCCCCAGCCCCGCCGCTCGGCGGGCGCCGCCGACACCTGCGCCGCGGACATGCCCGGCCGCCCGCCGCGAGGGGCCGCCGGCAGGGACGGCCGCGGGGCAGCCAAGGCGGGGGCCCCGCCTCCTCCTCCCCTCACTACCGCTCCGCCGGACGGGGATACGGGAGATTCCCCGTCACCTCCCCCGGACGGGCCGGGCCGCAGCGCCGCTTTCTCTCTCTCTCTCTCTCCTTTTCCCCTTCAGCCGCTCATTCAGCTGCCGCCTCCCGCACCGCAGCCCCCGCTCCCAGCAGCCGCAAGGGGGGAGGGAAGCAGCGGGGGAGGGAGGCAGAGCGAACCGCCGCCTCCCGCCGGCCCTGCCCGCCCGGAGGGGAGGGGGGGGTGCTCCGGCGGCCGCCGGCGTAGCAGGGAGGCGGCGGGGCGGGGCCTGGGGCACTCCGGTGCGTTATGACCTCACCAAGGCCGCGGCCCAGCGCGGCGCCGCCGCGTCCTCCCCGCCCCGATCCGCGGAAGCGGCGGCTCCGTGGGCTCCCCTGCGACACACGTGCTGGAGGAGAGCTGGCAGCCAGGCAGCAGCGTTAAAACTGTTAAAAAATTTTATATCAGCGGCTCGGGCAGCTCGGGTAGTACCGTACCGCGTCCTGACCTTGCGTTAACTAAAGAGACTCCAAAGAAAAATAAAAACGTCTACAACCGAAGTTGTAGAAGAGTGGTGAGCGGGCAATCACCAACAAGTGTCCAGAACCCAGCCCAGTTAGCACACAAACTCAGAACTCAGGAGAAAAAAAAACGACAAAAAACCCACACAAACCAAACAAATCACCCAAGAGCTGGTTTAAAGTAAAGGCTCGGCTTGAAAACCTCATCAGAATCAGTGACAATATATGTATAAATGTCTAATATCGTCTATTCAATACTGGCTTCTCCAGTGGAAGGCCAAAATGAAACAGGTGGAGAGAGGAACAGCAGAGAATTCAGCAGCAGTTACTCTCCTGCTCTCCATTTACAGACATACCCACTTATAGATGGTCTAAGCTCCCTGGACATTTTGTTTCCATTGGTCTTTCTAAAATGAGTGTCTCCAAACACAGAAAATGAAAACGTTTTGCTGGACTTCAGCACTTCCTAGCACAGCCTAGAGACGGTGCTCACTGGGTAGTGAGTTCCAGCAGCAAGGGAATCACACATCATTCAAGCATTGCAACAAGACAGGTACCTTCACTATCACACCAAGTCTCCTCTACCTTTCTACCTGCTGCCAAAGACCTCACAGAAATCATCTTGCATATGTCATACTACCTGTTCAAAACAATTTTCACCTCTTTTATTTGGATTCCCAAATAAAAGCAGAGGTTAGAGTGGTATGAAAGTAGAGAGGCCCTACCTAAGTCACTGAGAAGGGGATTAACCTCCCGTTTCCTCTTTTTCTCCTAAAAGTATTAGAAGACAAGGAAGCAGACGTGCAGGCCAGCTGGGACTTAGGAATACTGAAGTACTGCAGCACAGGAACCTGAATAAATCAGGAAAAAAAACAGGAAACTGAGTAAGGGGCAAAATAACAGTAAAGTTGACCAATAATGTGGCAGCTTGAGAAAGTTCTGTGTATACTTGGGTTTTTTAACAGTGTGGTAGTAGAAGGCTTATGGTGTACCTTATTGGATGGGCTGGGCCTGAAGATTTAAAGCTGAATATAAAAAGGTTTACAGTTGCCTAAGACTCATTCTTACCTCTTAGGTAACCTTGTATCATTCCTCATTCCTGTAGGGCAAGGCAGGCTCCCTTGGCAAAACTCAACAGTACTTTTTCCTTTAAGAGCAGAGTGTTTAAAATACTTGTGTTTGAAGAGCAGGCTGATTTACACTACATGAAACCAAGAGAATAACACTCGTTACAAACCACTTCACATTTTACAGCTAATATTTTATGCTGTGTAGAAGCATCCAAGGCACCAGGGAATACTGCAAGTTACAGGATTGCATGATACACCAGCATTTTACTCATGGAGGAGTTTTTAATGAGGAATTACATGCCTACAGAGTATATGAACCTCCTTTCAATACTTATCATTACAGCCAAGCTGACAGTGAACCTGACAGTTTAAGATAAAGACACTTCCCTGCCCAAACAACCATAATTAACATCAACATTTTTTTTAGAAAAGCAACACAAGACAAAAACAATGAAGGTAAATTAAAAAAAAAAATATTAAAAAAACAGCCTCAAAATGTTAGCAGCTACCAAGCTAAAAGAGCATTCCGAGGATCCAAGTATTTTTACTTTCTACCTTACTATTTAAATCATATCTACATACATGTGTATGATGTTACAGTAAAAAATGCACCAAGACTCCATTTGTTCATAGAATGGTACCTTTCTGCAGACTTTCCAGAGTAATACAGCACAAGTGATCTATACTCACTAAAAAAAAAAATTGCTGAGCCCTTGATTTTGAGGCAGGTGTTTTTCAATCTTGGGGAAAAAAACACAAAAAAGCTTCATTTGACAATTAGCTGCATTCTTTTCTAGACGGTGATCAGAACTTTGGTGCCAGGAGATAAATGGGTACAGAAAACCCTAAAAAAAAATTAAATATTTACTTGGGTTATTCACATAAACCACATCAGATCTAATCTCTGACACAGACAAAATGTGAGACAAACTTGTGGTTTGTCCTCCTTATGTTTTGCCAGTCTTAGTGTGCAGAGGTGTTACCATGGCTCTCAGTTTTCAGGCAGCCTAACTGAGCACCAAAATACAACTGATTGCATCTTGGCTGCTGGGTACAACTGGCAGGCTCTGGTCAGCTCCACACACTAATAAGCCACAACCATTTTCCAAGACTTTTGTTTGTTTGTTTGCATATAAACACCATCAAGACTCAAAGATGCAGCTGCCACTAACACAGCTGTCTGTTCATAGCAGCCTTTCAGCTGATGAGAGAGCCCCATTCATCAGAGACTGCTACAGAGGATGAAGAAGCCTCCTCTTCCCCAGGCAGCAGCACTCCAAAACCCTAACACCACTTTCCCACCTTGTTAACAGCAAGGGTGGTTTTACAACTACCCCCAGACAGTCCTACGATTTGCTCTGAGTTAATTAGGACACAACACACCCCTTGGCTTGGGACACAGCAGCAACCAGGAAGGAATTGTACAGGGTTTTAAAAGTAGAAGAGGTTTTAAGTCCAGGATATTCTATCACAATGAAGGCACTGGAAAGTCTGAAACAGTGGGAATCACAGCAGTATCTTAATTAAATGACACAAGCTTATTTTCTTTACTGCATACAGAAAAACATGAAAACAGTATCAGTTATGCCAAACTTTTATCTTGTAAATTTACAGCTCTCCTTGTGCTACAGAGCTAGCAGCAATAAGAAGGATTATGAGATGACAGTGAGATTTTGAATTCCTGTTAGCCAGAAAGAAAAAAAGTCACACTTACTTTTTCAGGATTTTTATTGAAAAACATTAAAACCAAAAAAATTATCAAGGCCAGTTTTACAGTAAATTGAAGACATACAGAATGGCTTACCTGCTCTTTGGATTTAGTGCAGGAACTTTATTCCAACATTTTTCGCATGCAATTGCTGGATTAAAATCACATTCTCATTTAACATCAAAATGGATAATTAACAATGCTTGCTTAGAATTTAACCTTAAGATGCAGTTTAAAAAGGTCAGTTTTTCAAAGGTTAAAAAACATTTGCACAGCAAAAATTCTCCTTCCCAGTCCAGCTAATAGCTTCCTGTGTCTGATAACTGGCAGAATTAGACCACAGAGCTCATCTGTCCTTTTTGTTATTCTAACCTGAGAAATTAATACTTCTTACTGGGCTTTCATATTTGGCAACATTACTTGAGTTACATAGCAAAGTGTGACTTCTCACTCTTGTCAGAGACAACTCTTTTCACTAGTTACTCCAAAAAACACTGTCACAAACAGGAGTTAATTAGCATAAAGCTGCCTCAGTGAATAGTATGCCCTTTTGGCAAGTTAAACCCTGTTAGTAATATTATCAGAACACTAACCTCAGGATGTCAAGTTCCCATCAGCTGTGTAATTCCTAGTATTGTGCACTTTGAAAATATTTACTTTGGCATGTTATACTCTGTAGCATAGAGAAGAACTTGCTTACTTTCCACCTTACAAAATCTGCCTTTTCTCTCTTCCATTTATTCAAGCCCTCTCCCTTGCCACCAGTTATATCCCTTTCTCATAACTGCAACAGAAACAAGACATAAAGCACACAAAAATACAGTTAAAAGTTGGGGAACAGCAGGCAGTGGTCATGTAGAACACTCTTAGTTGATTAACAAGCATGTAAAATGTAATCCCCATAAATCTTTCAGTATACCACTCAAGCCTTCAATTTTAAAATTGTAAGCTTAGATTTGATTTCAAACTTCCCAAAATTCAGTGTATTACTGTATTTAAACGTGCTAGTTGTTTGACACTTGCTTCCGATTCTACATCAAGGCCAACACTGTCTGAAGAACAATGAAAAAAACAAGTAACTTCACTTCCAACATAATTTAACTCCTTTTGCATTTTCAGGGAATTCCTATGTTAAATAACCTGGGTTATTACAAACTGTTGCACTTCAGTTTTACCTCAACTTCTCTGGTTTTCAAGTGGACCATGGTTTCTTCCTGGTCAGTAGTCATGTCTACCAGACTAAAATTCTAGAGTATCTTTACCTAAACTGAGCTTGCTTTGTATTGTTTTCTGCCTATCAAAAATCACTGCACTAACCACAGAGATCAATGAAATGCTTGATTTGAAAGGTGTACAAGTCACATTTTCCTGTTTGTTTCTGGTAACTCTGGTCATTACTGTACTGCAATTAATAATGAAGTGTTTCAGTTTTCAGTTTCACTGCAAAATAGCTTTAAAATAATGTTACAAGAGATTACAACAAAATAAGGTGTGGGGAGATAGCATATACAGGTGCTGCATGACAATCTTATACTCTACTGTAACTTGTTGCCATTTTTTATCCTAAAAGAAGAAACACCAAACTCTGGATTTTCTTGAACACTCTCATAATCATAATTTTTGTAATTTTCCATCCAATTAAAGTGACATCCTTGAAAAATAAGAAGCTAACCTAACTGTTTTGATAACCTTTAGTCTCACAGATATTTTGCATTTCAGTGTTGAGTGCACTTTAAAAAGGATCTGTTGAAGTATTCCCAACAGTCTGTATAGCACCATATAATCTGCTGTTGATTTAACTGCTTAGAACCAGACTTTTTGTGCCACTGCTTCCACAGAAATATTATTGCATTTTTATTTCCTCTAACATTCTGAAAAACAATTTTTATTTCCTCTAACATTCTGAAAAACAATCAACTCAAGTCAGTGCATGTAAACAATTAATTACTAGACACTCCATTTCCACTTACTGCAGTTTTGTGAAGCTGATCAATGAATTGCTACAGGATCCTTCTGGAACAGCATGGCTTACTGCAGTGGCAGAAAAGGCCCAGGGATGCACTGAATAAAAATATATTTCTCTCCACCCAGTTCTGAAAGCCTCGTTTTGCAAGCCTTGTGATGCCCTTTATGTTACAGCTCATTTTCAAGTGATAACAGAGAAAACCAGTGACAAAGCAGAGGCTGAGGGCTGGCAAAGCCATAGTACAACACAAGGAAGCATGAGGAAAACTAGGTACCTGAACAAACTAGAAATACACCAAATGCAAGGCAGGATCTTAGCCCTGCAGCAAATTTTACATTCTTTCAATATTCAGCTTGGTTTGTTTTCCACTGATACACAATTGAGAAATTATTCAGAGTTAAAGGAATACACAAAGTGATAAAACATGAAGTACAGGAACCATCCATGCACTAACAGCTTTTGGTTGAGATTCAAGTAATGATGATACTTAACCATTTCTGATAATTGTTACCTATAACAAAGCCAGTGATCTTCTACTCAATGTTGCAAGAGGCCTGTTTTCCAAATGTGATTTCCAGAAAGCAGAAGTAAAATGCTATCAGTTTGAACACCTTATGAAGACTTTTAAACTGCATACTTCTGAAGAAAGCGGTTGAATGCATCATAAATTGCTTGTCTAAAACAAGGAAGAAAGATCACATGTAGTTTGGGAAAGGGAAGACACAAGTGGTGTTATTTCCAGATATTTACAAATATATTTACAAAGTTACAACAATTTCAAAAGAGCATTCAGTAAAAATGGGATATTAGGTAGCTTTTTCTCTTTCACTTTTTTCCTGAGATCCCTCACTTCACACAGTAATATATTTATGTTTCAAGAAGGAGTGTTTACCAACTGTTTACCAACAAGGAGTGTTTACTGTTTACCAACTTTAATAAAAGTGCAAATATTAACAAATTAGGAATTTTCCACTCAAATTTTCCACCCAAATGAGTCAGAGACACACGTATAATGTATCATTCTTGAGCAACTGTGATAAAGGCTTAAGTTTTAAATAGCAGTAAGCTGTTGGCTAGTATACCTTAACCTGGTATATTGCTTCTCCTTTTTGTTGCTGCTTAGACTTTCTAAGTGGGATATACACTCTTAATTATTCCTTAGATTTTAAAATTAACAGCAAAAGTATTTAAGTTCTAAAAACTAAGGAACTGCATTTATATAACTGATTGATTTAACTGTCTCCAGAAAGTCAGCATCTAGTATTATTAAGGCAGGATTCATGCAAGTACTACTCATTTGCAGTCAGGCTTGTATTTTAATTGTCATCTTCAATTGTGTGGGGTTTTTTAATTCTAAGAAGACAACAACTGCAAAAAGGCATCAGCTGCACAATACAATACAAGCAATCACTGCTTAAAAACTAATTTCAAGTGTCCAGTGAACACAATAACTCAAAGCTTTTATAGGAAAATACAAGTAAGAAGGAGAATTCTCTTTCCATAGTCTTACTGAACAATCCAAGCTGTGCTGCATCTTATTTTTGTTCATAAAATGGAAACAGGCATTCTCTTTCAATTACTTGAGATTTGGTAACTTGTTCAAAGCAGTATTTGATGTTTCTTGCTATAGACAAACTATAGACTTATTTTTAGAGGAAAAAATGTGTCTTAAAATTATGGTATTAAGCTCTCAACAACTTACAGGTTTCTTGTTTGCCTTACCTAAATAGTCCTTGTTTGAAAAGGTAGGCACTGATATGGCCTCCATCCAGATACCTGATCTCACATCCAGGCCAGATTTCTTGCAGACTGCGTACCCCAGTCCGAGGAATATATGCATCCTCCTTAGCCTGCACAACTATGATTAAACTTGGGTCAACTGGAACTGAGGAAAAAAACAAACCAGAACAGAATTAATCTAAAGAAAGAAACACGTTAGCTGAAATTTCAGGTGTAAAGACACTATTTTCTAAAAGAAAATAAAATCATTCTAAGCTTTAATAAAAAGAATATTTTTTTTAAGGCTCCAGCAGAATTTCTCTGGGTTTTGACATAACAGCAGTGAGGCCATCAGTAGAAAAGCAAATTATCAATCCCTCTTCCCTGCCTTAAAGCAGAAAACTCTCAAGACTCCAAAAAATTACAGGAGAATTGTCTTTCCCTTAACAACAGAACTCCATAGCATTCAGGTAATTTTTCTGAGATGCCCTTTTTTTTATTTTTTTTTCCCAGTGAAAAGAACTAGGAGACATTTGAGATCAAAAGAGCAGAAGCTTCACATAATTTTTTCCTGAAGGAAGGAGAGAAAAAACAACTTTTCACATGAGAGGTCAGACAAAGGGCAGTGTATGCTCAGTTCCTTTTCTGTTCCATATGTTTTACTTACACATAAAAAGCCCAGCACATTGTTATATACACTTATTACTCATAAGCAGAATTATCTGGTTACTGGTGAACAGGAATAACACCAAAATGATCTTGAGAAAAGTAACAACAAAATTACATTCATCAGAGTTCTCTCTTCACAAAAAAAAATGTCATATAGTAAATAGTGACAAGCCAAAATGTTTAAAAATAGGGTGTCACAATTCATTTAGACCCTCTCATTTTATACCAGATGATGTATAGAGGATAAGTAATGCTAAGATAGATCCTAGTTTTGCATTCAACTGTCCATGAAATCTGAATGTTGGGCAGTTGCTTAAGCCCCTCCCCAGACACATTCCAAGGATACCCTGGCAGGGGAAGCATGAGGCTGAAGACACCTGGAAGACAAGTGACACAAAGACCTACATCACTTTGACAAATGCATCAGGACCACAGATCCTCTGAAGTTTCAAGAAAGGTCAGTGCTTTAGCTAAGTGATACCTGGATAAGTGTTGAGATAAAAAAAGAATGTCAGTACTTAGAATGAAGTTTACAGTTTTCTTTACATCTTCTGAAAGAGTGGTATTTTTCACAAAACATCACCAGCTAGCAATGATCTGGGACATTGTCCAAGTCAAGAAATATATGTTAGTGTAGAAAACTTAGGATTTTCATTTTTTTTAGCATTTACCAGTGGAGTACTGAATGCCAGAACTCAAAAGTGAGGTAGCACAGTGGTCTCAGTATCAACAATGTTTTGATATTCAAAGAAAACTCTGTCAGGAACCTGTGTGAAATAAAATATGCCTAGGGCACGTTGAGAGTCCTCAGTGGGTGTGCACAGCTGGACCATTTTGTCTGAATGGATCACCACAAGACCCCACTCCAGCAAAACTCTTCCAGTTGGCTCCAGGAAGAAGTCACTTGTTTGCATTTGCCTGCAAGTGGGCAGCTGAAATGGATTTGTCCTGGATGCCAAAAAAAAAACCAGGTTCATTAGATTTAAGGTTCCTTGTGCTACAGCTCCCTCTGTATGCCATGCCAGTCTTAGGAAACATTCTATTCACCAGTCTGTATGGTTCCATAAGGACCTCTGTGCATTTCTACTGGTCACACATGTCTGTAAGTATCATCAAGCTTGGTTCTCATCCATGGAGGCTACTTTCTGAAGATTTCTGCTTTGAGATTTACTTCAATATGCTTGAAAACCTTATTAGCAGATTAATTAGATCTAGATTTTACTAGGAATCACATGGATATTGTCTTTTTTTTTTTTTTAATAATACAAATTTGCTCTAACTCATGTCAGAAAATAGCCACAGCATGGCAGAGAGAAATGAGCAAAGATAATGAAAGGCAAAACTTTAATTCACATTGTCATTAGCTGACCATCAAGAAGAAACAGAAAACAATCATGAAATGGAATGGCAAATAGATGGTATTGAATAACACTTGAGATATTTTCCCTATTTCAGCTAAGGGGCTAACAGGCTTGGAGAGTGGAGAATAAAGAAAATACTTTTTCTTCCACAGTATTTTATTCAGTTTTCCTATCAGCATGTTAAAACAAATAAATACTTACCTGAGAAATTAGCTACATGGGTACATTCATCCATTACTCCTTTCATGAACCGCAAGGATTCTCTCTGTAAAGTGTCACTCTTTCTTCTTTTATTTATCCTGTGTTCTTGTGGGCTGGTTACATTTTTACTGACACTGGTTGAAAACGTTTGATTTATAGACTGCATTTGAGGTGAATCTTGCATTAGCAGTCTTTCTGATGAGGCACTTTTATTTGTGGCAAAGCTGTGAACAGCCTCTTTAGACACAGTCTTGTTTGAGGAATCAAAGTCAAACATCCTGGAAGTCACATCCACATCCACAAGACTGTCCACACTGTCAGGGAAGTTTTTAACAAAGTCTTGTCCCATCTTGAAAGAATCCGTCTAAACAAAGACAACAGGTCACTTATTGTGGGTTTCTCTTTAAACCAGTTGGTTAATCTTAAAAATAAGATCAACTCACTATTAAAAAAAAAAAAAAAAGGTAGAAACAACACTGCTTACAGTAATTGCTATTTTCAACCTACATGTCACTCAATTAATTATATCCTGATCATCATAACATCCTGATAATTTAATATAAGGAAGTACTTATACGTAATAGTTTATGATACAAATGTTTGTGTTTTTTCTAATTCTGTATTAATCTCTAAATTTATAGTTGCAGTTATTTCTGGGAAGATAACATTAAAAATCTATGCATTTCTCAGGTGGTTTTTCCACTCTCAAAAGAGCAGTAATACATTTTTGGCAAAGCATGAACAAATTAA
The DNA here is from genome assembly GCF_003957555.1 of Calypte anna. Lineage (NCBI taxonomy): Eukaryota > Metazoa > Chordata > Aves > Apodiformes > Trochilidae > Calypte > Calypte anna. The sequence goes on along the minus strand of NC_044249.1, from coordinate 1,950,519 downwards.
CACTTAAAGCAATTTTTCATAGACATGAATAAAGACAGGCAAGAGCAATAAATGTGTGACCAGATCTAACATTAGGTTAAAGACTGAAAATTCTGCTGTCTCTAAATGCTAGGAAAAGAAAAACTGAAAATCTTGAAATCTTTCTTCTTTTCCATGGGTGTCCCTGGAGTGTATTTCACTTAAAAATGGCAAGTGCCTGAGTAGTTACCTCCACTTCAGCCTCTCCTTTCCTGTCATAAAGTATTTGAAAAAGAACTGTCATAAAGCAAAGAATCTTAGGCAAAAAGTTAATTATCAGAACTGGCTAGAAGACAGTGTTGCAACACATAAGCAGTTCTCACAAAACCATCACTCCAGTCTGGAAGAGAGCTGAGGTAATGAAATTCCCCTTGGGAAGAGTTTTTCAACTCTTGTCAGAAGGAGCCAAGAAAATGGCAAAAAAAAATATGCAGGCTACAAATTATATTGTGTAAGGAGCAAGGAGCTGGTTGCAAAAGCTCTACCTCATGTTTACTCTAACTACCTGTGCAATACAGGTCTGAAGAAGAGGGGAGGGCTGGCATCACACCTCAGACCAAAAATACACTGACCCAGCACTCTGAACAAATTGGAATAGTAACTTAATGTTGCTACGTATTAAAAATAATCTCCAGCAGTAAAGTAACTGCCTCAAAGGACAATACATAATGTTTTTATACTCATGCTCCAGGCTGTTAGTGGTTTTCCCAAATATAAAGCCAGCTAATGGGAAATATTATCTACAGTTTCAATGTTCTGATTTAATTAGTTTTATGTTTCAAATTACAATAAGTGTGGTCACAGAAAAAAATTGTTGTAAGTGCTACACTTAACACACATTACACAACCAAAATATTAGCTTCTGTTTCTCAGAAGGTTTTTCTTCAAATATTAAATTTATCAAAAACACAAGGAAAAAACATGTTTTGGGTAATAATTGGCTACTTTTAATAGAAATAAAAAAGAATTTACATTATTTGTTAGAGTAGCATGTGTAAATATTAGTAAATAAACTGTACTTACTCCACAGTATTCCAGCATTTGGATTATCTCTTCTTCATAAACAGTTTCTGTAAAATACTGTTTCTCTAGCTCTCTCCAGTTCACTGCCTTGCTCAACACACCCTGGGATTATAAACACAAGCATCCAGTACATAAGTAAAACCCAGAGATCATTCTAAAATAGCAATGTAGAGAGAAAACAGATCTGTTGCTCTCTGCAGTGTGATTTTTTCTGTGGACTTCTCCCCACATTTCCATAGAGCCCTTAAAATTATTGTAACCAAACCATGAGCACATATCATAAGAGAGGGTATGGAAACCCACACCCCTTTAAGAACAAACAAAACAAGAAATGGAAAAGAGGCAGCAGACAGTCCCACTTGGGGTTTACACACATCTAGACTGGGCTACACCAGTGATGGTCACCAAAGCCAGTCTACTTGTTCACCTGCTCTGGCAGCAGTGGTGAAAAGAAGCACCCCTCATGGTAGCAGCAGCATTATCACCCAATTGTTGAAGCCAGGCTCAGCCCAAAAGTCTAATTGTTGTCCCACAAGCCAGCCCCAGCCCTTAATTTGGAACATGACCCCCTGAGGTAGCTCAGCACTACCTTCCTCATCATGTTATCTAAACCCAAGCCTGGCTTTTGCCACTAGTCACTTAGAGAGGCTGAAAGGTGATGAAATGCCCCAACTGAGAAGGTGAGCAAGACCAACCCAAACCTTTAACCCTAAACATCTGACTATACTGTAGTACATTAACATAAATTATATTATATTAGCATAAATTATATGTTAATTACCGTAGTAAAGACTGCAGAAGCTGTTGACCAGGAAAGACATGGAATCAGTGGCAATGGTTTAGGCCAGTTTGTCACTGCCAGGGAAGCCATCTAGAATCAAAGGCACTTATTACACGTTTTACCTTAGAATTCACAGCATGGAAAAGGATCTGCCTCACTTTCAAGTTCTTTATTTATACAGTATCAAACAGATATGCAGTGCCAAAGCAGTTATGAACTCTTGCAGATGGATGTATTTTTACCTATTTTGAAGATACAAGATTTCCCTCATCATAAACATTTCCCAGAACAGGACTAATTTCAAGGCTGAATGGGGTTTTTGTTTTAGCTATAAGAATGTCCAATAGAATATTTATTCTGACCTTTCAGTTGTTTAAAACCACGAAAAACCATATACAAAGCCTTTTCATCAAGCTCTTGCAAGCTTATTTCAAGGCAAAATGAAGGCAATCTACAGCACTATTTAAAATTCTATATTATATTCTATATATATATTCTATACATTTATGTAAATCAAGAGTGTTTTGTATTTTTACATGTAGAATTACTAAATTGTGCTTTAGAGGAAAATTACTTTCCTCTCAGCAGACACCACCATTACCAATATTATTTACTTAGCTCTTAACAGCAAACAAACAAGGGAGGTATGTTTAAATAAGCTTTATCTGTCTCACAGACCAATGCTTATCTGTGGAGACACAGGCAGTAACTTTTTATTATTCTTTCAAGAATATTACTAATACACTGCTCTTTTTTATTTAAATATGCAGTGTGGTACACAAAATGTTATCCACTGCATCACAGAAATCTCTGATCAGTACCAATGATCAGGGGAAAAAAGATGAGGTGAGCACAGAACTGACACTAAAAGTTACAACATGCCTTCGCACAGGAGGCATTTCACACAATGCACTGAAACACAGAAGTTTAAGCAAGAAGAAGGGAGGAAAAGAGGGAGAATTGATCAATACACATCTTTCAGACATTATTCTTCCTACATTGTGGGAAAAAAACATCATTATGTGAGAAGCTTGCATTCATATTAAGCCTGTCAGGAGATGCCTGACAAAGGGCTCTATGATCTGACAGTACTGGTTGAGGATTATACTAATTCAGCACCACAAAACATGAGAATTACCAACAATTTGTTTCTCTAAATGTTTATTTTAAAGTACTTGTGAGAGCAACACTATAAAACCAATTATTTCTGTATGCTAAATGATAAAATGAGAAGTTAAAACAAAAATTAATGAACAGGAAATATAAAAGCTTACATGTCCTCCCATGGATATTCCAGTCATCCCTAGAGGTCCATAGCCTTCTCTCTCTAGCCAGTGCAAAAGAGCTGCTGACTCTAGAACAAGAGCTCCTCCCATCACAAACAGGTCCGAGACATTTTTTAAGCATGACCTCCTTTTCTCCCCCAAAAAAGGAAAATATAAGATTTATTTTCTAAGATTACATTTTGACATTTCTCATCATTCTATACATATGCTTAAACAAAGCCTGATCACCTGCCCAGAGAATTCTGGAGCTGAACTGTTGATGCAACAGGAGAAAAACTAAGATCAGATCCTCTGGTACTCCTACATTTTCAACTAAATAAGGATGAGGAATAGACACCTGCTAAGCTCCAAACATCATATGAGTAACAGCCCACATTCTAGAAACAGATATTACCAACACTAGAATCTCATTAGTACTGATCTTCTGTCCTATGAAGTTATAATGGATCCTTTAGAAACAGAATAAAAGTGACACAGCCCTAGACATACACTATCTCATTTGCAGAAACAATCCTTTGGGGTTTTTTCTTTTTTTTTCTTATTTACCTGTTTTACATGACTGAAAAATTGCACACAACATTTGAAGAGCAATCAGTTTGTCAGCTTTGGAAGCATTCATCAGTGTCACTGTGAGACTGAAATTGTAAAGTGGGAAGTTTGTCATGGTACTGAGAAAATCATGGAATGTACTGCAAAGCATTCAAACAGAAGAAACAAAACAACAAAAAAGTAGAAAGCTATTCAGCTGAATCATCACAGGAACTCTAAAAAGTGGAAAAAAAATATTTCAGGTTACTAAATCTCTAATTTGGGGATGGGGGCTGTGTATTCTCAGTATCACAGCCAGGTTACAAGAGGCTGCTGGGCTCTTCTGCCAGCAAACAATCACATTTGAGACACTCAGAAGCACAGGGACAAAGCTTACCCTACAAGTCACAGGAAAAAGAACAGAGCTGCTGCAGATCAGTATTTCTGAGCTACTGCAATTCTTTCCTACAGCTTTGTTATGAGACTCCTCAGCCCTCTCCAGCTGCTCATTTTCCCACACTTTTAAATGCAGTAGCTCTATGTTTAAGCAGATTTCCTATTTGAAAAATTTAAAACAATCAGCTAATAAAAGAAATTAACATTTTTTTTTTAAAAGTGGTTCTTGTGTTAAAATAAAAGTCAGCATTTGCTTTTGAAAAAACCTAGAAACCACTTTCAAACTAAAATTTTCTCCTTAAAAGCAATTTTTTAAAGTTTTTTGATTTAGGAAATCTAAATGCTGACATCTAAATAAAATCTAGAATATCTAAAGTAGTGTGAGAGAGTGCTCATGGTGAAATAGAATGGGCAGGTTTGAGAATTTCAGCTTTAAAAGTAAATCACCATGTGTCTTCTACACATGTTTGTTAAATAAGTTAGGACTAAAAAGGATCAAAACACCAACTCCTATTTGGAGTTTAAGAAATACTGGTAGGCTAAAACTATATTTTGGCCTCAGACACATATTCTGTGTAATTCTGTTTATACTCCAGTGGTTTGGGAAATGTGAAATGCAAGAAGAAGCAGGACTGCCTAAATTAGGCTCCAAAATTCACATTAAGATACTGATGAAGGGAGCCAAATCCTGTAGAATACTGAACACTGCAGTTTCCACTGCCAAACAAACATGCAACATGAAACTTCCTTACATGTCTGACTCTGGTCCTCTTAAAATACCTTGGAAAAGCAAAAGCTTAGCAATTTTAACAGGCAAGTTCACTGTCTGAACAAAGATTAATGCTACTGCAGCATTTGTACCTGCACAGCTGTGAATCAGGAAAATAACAAACTGATTCTTGCTTGTATTCACACTCATCTCACTCTACACTTTCCTGATCACTGTGATCCCTCAGCACAAAAAATGACAAAGCAGCCTAGCAAGGGGCAGACAATTTCACACCAGCAGCTTGTAAGTTGCCCATGCTTGGGACTTTTTTCCTCAATAAGCTATCCAAATGTAAACTACTTTGAGCTCCATGATAAAACAAAAAAGTGGCATTTCATAAATATAGCATTATCAGTGAATGCAATGGTAATACTTACAACTGATCCTTAGGTTTTCTACTGCCATGTAGAAGACTCAAGTTAAAGAAAGTAAAACATCTCTACCTAAAAACTGGCAATTAAAACCAAAAATAAAGTGAAATACAATAAATTATATACATATATAGTACACTGATTAATTAAAATTTGGAACCTGAATTTCAAATGTCTAACTGGAACTATATCAAGTTAAATGTGGTTTGATGATGCAGTTTGCAACATCAGATCTTACTTTTGTCTGATGAATGGGTAGGAAAAAAAGTGTACTCAAGAGATCCTGTGTAATCAGAGAGGGTAACAGTGTTATGGAACTTACTGATGAGCTGATGAAGGACAGAACAAAACTTATATTAAAAAAACAAATCTTAAATGATGGCATAAAGTTTCTCAAAAGTACCCAAGGTACCAAAGGGTTGCATTTGAGACCAGAAGGCATCATTAATACATTCATAAGTCACACAGCATGATGTATAGTTTTCACTCTGCCATAGCTACAGGAATCTCATCAGTACTTTGATCAGTACACACATTCATTTCAGAACTCTTTCTCTAATGACTATGGTAAGAAGCTGAAGAAGATATTTTCAGAAAAACCAGAAAAGCAATACTTGTTGTAGAAGTAGCATATTCTATTAACTGTGTTCCACATTGTGTTCCAATGCAACTGTCATACTTTGCTCTTTACTTCTCTCCACTGAAAAAAAATTTATCCACAATGTTGGTATTATGCCAGTGTGATAAGTTTCTGTCTTCTGGAAAGAAGATTGATCCCACAAAAGGATATAATAAGGATTTTCTAGCAGTAGGGAAGCCATACAAGCTTCTTTAATCATCGGGCGTGCCATTAATGTGCGTCTCCTCCAGAAGTGCTACAGATAAGAGTACAAACATATATTAAGTCTGGTCATTCAATGTCTTGATAACTACTAATTTTACATTTCACACACTCACGTGATCTCCAGTGCCTGCTAAATGAATGCATACAGGCCTGTGCTTGCTATTCCATCTTCTGGGGATGATGAACTGGAACCTATGAGAAACAAACAGCTATTTTAACAAATCAAGTCTATTTACAAGCTGTGCCAGAAAAATTAATTAAAAAAAAAAAAGGCAGAAAAGAGAAAGTATCTTCATAAACCATTCAGGCAAACTGCTGGCAATTCAGCAATATCATTTTTCACAAACATGTCCAACAAAGAAAGAAATCCAAAAATAGGACAGAAAAAGTGCCACCCAAGAAAATCAGCCAAGCAGGAAGATCAGCTTCCTAAAACAGACCACTACCTCATCATCACAATATGAATTTTGCAGAATGGAAAAATGGAATTTCAGATGAAAAGCATTCTAAGCAAGTATGGCTAGCTCTGCCAGGTAGCACTGCTATTTTCCACCTGAGGGCACAACAGCCTAAATTGAAGAGTAAAATGAACAATATATTTAAATCTTTTAAATATCTGCAAAGCAAAAAACAATGAAGCCATTCAATGTCAACAACAACCATCACTTAATGTCTTCGGCTGCTTCTCCAGTTATTTACAGACTACAGAGGAAAAAAATTTACTTTTGAGCCACTATTCTTTTCCCCACAAGATGGAGCACTTTTACCTACAACAGCGTTAACACTTGGGAAAAAAGCATTCACAGAATGCACTGCGATCCTAAGGCCAATTTGTGAAGCATTTCAGAACTGTATCGGTACTATCCCGTGTCAAAATTAGCATAACTTAACTACCAACTGTAAAAGAACACAGATAAGGACACAATCCCTATGCTGTGTTTTCCAGTATAGTATGAAGTACTCCAATAACATTAAGGGGCAGGTTCTTTCTCTAACCCATAGAGAAGTGGAAGACAACTGATATTTTGACTATTAAACATTAACTGATATTTTGACTATCAAAAATTTTCTGACATTTTTAGTGTTACATGTTTAAGCATAAAAACATCAACCAGTAATACTGATAAAACTGGCAATGCCCATATCAACTTGAGCTGACATACAATATTCAAAGAAAATGGAAGGCTTCAGTGGTTCCTTCAAACACAATGTGGCATTCTTCTTTTATATAAAATGCTTCTCCTGCTAAATATAAAAAAACCAACCACTGCCCTGGCTATAGTATCCTTCATGGCCAGCATTCTGCTAATTGAAGGAGGGGAAAAACAACATTAAAACCCCACGGTATTCCATAGCTTTGTGCAATATGGTTTCTACACTCAAGAAATAATTACTTATGCACAGATTAAGCTATCACTTAAGTAAGATTTATATTTGCTTTTGAGGTCAAAATCTATTTCAACACTTTATATACCAACCGTATCATTTCATGATTAAAAAAACCACTCTGAAATACTTTATGATAATTTGTATTACGACAAATCAGCTTCACAGTACAACTACTTACAGAACATTTTTATGTTCCAGTTTCAGAAAGGAAACACCACTTGGTTTCTCTTACCTTGCTACAAGAGATTCAACTGGTAGGATGCCTGGGACACAATGAGCCAATGGGGAAATGAAGTGTCCCTCCAAGATTCTACAGTCAGATTGCTCCTCAACCTATGGAGAGAATGGTTGGACAGCAGCAATTTCATACCAGTGTCTAACTTGCTCTGAAAATCAGTCTCTTAAAGTAGAGTAAACCTGAGGTGTGTTTCAAATACAGGGATACACGTGTATCAACACAGTCAAAAGGTTTCGAATTTTGTTTTTATTAAAAGACCTGTTAAGGGTCTGTTAAAAGTGTTTACATTTCCACTGCACTGACCACCGGTGCGTTTATTTGACTTCAGAACTACTCCACATTTCTGACTTATTAGTCCCACTTTCTAAATTGGAAATTCTTCAGGGCAGTGATTACATCACTTGGAAGCACAGGGCCTCCTTTTTTCCAAATGTGAGATCTCACATTGCATTGATTTCTTCTGCCTCTCCAGTCTCACTTCCTCTACCCTAACAGCTACATTCTCATGTCCTTTTCTTGATACTGGGAACACCTCTGAAGTCAGTTATAAAACTGGTGATCAGCAAAAACTGACTGAACATCTTCCAATGCAGGTTCATCCCCTTCTCTCTGTGCTGTCCCTAACCTAAGTCCCTGGCTGCCAATCCCAAAACAAGCCTTGCTGTGATCATGTCAAGCATCAGGACAGTGTAGATCCACAGACACCATGATTCAGTTCTTCTATCCTATAAAGGCAGCCTGGTAATTATTAAGTTGATTTCACCCTTAAATACCATCAGGAAAATAAATGTAGTTAAACTGCATCACCTCTTGCTTTGAAGTACCTTGTCAATGAACACTGGGTAATCTTTTGAAACCAGGGTCTGGCATTTTTCCCTGTTCCCAATTAGCTTTCTGAATTCAAATATTCTGTTGAAAGGAAACAAGTAGAGAAGATTCAAATTTTAATCTAAAAAGAGAAAACATATATATATATATATATATATATATAAAATTCCAGGAGCTAAAGAAAACCACAAAGAAATTAAGAAGCCAGCTTTGCATTTACAGATAATCAGGCTACATTACAAACACCAAAACCAACCAACCAAAAAAACAACAAAAAAGCAAGAACAAACACACAAACAAAAAACCAACAGCAAAAAACACTCAAAAGAACCCAACCCAAAACCAACCAACTGAACACAAAAGGCTCTGGTGCATTGCCTGTGATTGCACAGATCTTCAATAGTATTTAACTCTTGATATGTTGAAAATTTAAGTCATTTTTTCAGGGCCAAATTAAGACATAGGAACCTCCAACACTTACACATCCTTGTAGCCACACTGATACAAAACAGACTTAATGGGTGAAAAACAGGCTGGACTGACAGCATCAAAGAGTCCTTGGCAAAGACCTGAAGTCTAGCTAGAAACAAGTCACTGGAGCACTTAGGAAATGTAATGAATGACACAAACTAAGGGTGAGGTTGATAGCTGGAACTTGCTTCCTGCTTTTACACAAGGATTTTGTTTAGATGTTCCCAAGATGCCCCTCTCAACCTTAAATACTCTCTGTAAGAATAATTTGCTCATAGCTTATGGTTGTAAACACACACACCAGTGGTACTTGATCAACTAAACCCTATAATTTCAGTGGAAAGTACAGAACAATTCTACAGCAGCAATGATCTGTTCACCTTTCCAACACCAAAGAAAACCAAACCAGAAGGGTGGAAAGAAAATCCAGTTGACCAACATATAAAAGAGCTCTACTACATAGCATTGCCTTTTCATATTTATGGAATAGCAAGTGTATTATGTATTCCTGAGAAAATAAGGGTAAAGGTATGACACGTGTGGAGGGCAAGCTAAATGGATACGTTTTGCTTTAAACTAAATACTCAAAAATACTGCATTTATGTATTTATTCTGTAATTATGAGGATACTAAAAGCTAAAACTTGCATGTGTTGAGCAACTTCAACTCCTGCTAATGAGCTGAGGATAAAGCATTAGTATCAAGTCATCATATCAAGGGTGTGCACATAAAACTTCAGATTACATCTAGGCAGGGCAGTCTGTAATATCTCAGCTATCAGTCTCAGCTAATGCTGGAAGTACAAAAAAATGCAATAACTTCTTCTAATGGAACCTCACAGGGACCAGCTTAAGAAACAAAACTAATCAAACCAACCAAACAAAAAACCCAAACCAAACAAAACCCCTCCAGAACTGATGTGGACACTGTTTCTGGCATGACAGGGCACACAAATTAGGGAGTGGTGCTAATCAGGAGGAGCTGGTGCTCCTCATCCAGGTGAAGCCAGGCTGCTGGGGAACAGCTCACCTTCTTCCCTTTCCAGGTAAACACTTAAAGTTTTCTTCTACTTTTCAGACCAGCAAGCCTGCCTCATGCTTCCTTCATGCCTTTTGATCTCACAAGAGACCTACTCCCTGGTTATGAAAACCTTAAAGCACAGTTGTACTGCCAACAATGCTTCTTCATTGCTGTTTGACTTTAGTGTGACCACATGCAGGAGAAAAGCCCTGGCTAGCACTGCAGTAGCTAACAGGATTAGTCCCCATGTATAGGTGGCAAATGTATGGTGGGAGATGCAGATGGGGAGAGTGAAACTTCATCATGTCTTACCAAGAACCTGAAAGTTCTTAAGAAAAAGCTTTGATAACATTAAAATATCCCATTTTGGGTACACACACACATTTAACAGAATACACAAATGCCCGATCAAAACAGAATTCTTTTTTCCTTACTGCAACAGAAGTAAACAAAGCATTTTAAAAAATCCAACATTCTCATGTTGCAGGAAAGTCTGGTATTTTAAGAGAAAAATCAACTGGAGAAAGACATACAAAGCAATCCAAGTGCAATTTCATGAAGAGCTGTTTCACTTGGATTTAAAAACAAAAAACAGACTCCCACATATTTCTACTGCTACCCACAGTGAATAAAATTTTAATTCCTTTTTTAAAAGAATCTTTATTGATTTTCAAATAAATAAAAATTACATTATTTAATGCAGATTTATAATTTTCTATTTAAATACTACATGATGTAAAACATATAATTAGTCCAATTTTTAAACTTAAGAAATGCAAGAGGCCAACTTCCAGGTGTTACTTTTACTAGAAACTAATAACAAATCAGAAAATATATAAAAAGAATGTGTTTAGTACTTCAAACTATGAGAGAAGCTTCTGATTACATCTTATGCTTTTAAAGCTTATTAGGAAGTTAAAGCTAACAAGATCCTCTTTAATGTTAATAGAGCAATCCCTCTGCAAAAATTCAGCAAATCTTGTTTCTAGAAAACACTTTTCAGAGATGTTGCTTCCAGTATGCCATCACAGATGTGAAAAATATAACTGGATAGTTATACCTTTTCTCAGGAAGAGCCTCTTAAAACACAAAGATGTAGCAAATTCCTTTAACATTTCTTTCAAATCTACTTCCTCCCTTGGTATGAAACATGACTTCCTGAACAAAATTAACAATTTATTTTTTTAATACAGGGCAGTAACAAGTGTTGGTAGTTCAAGGGCTTGGGGTGTTTTTTCTTGTAATAAACAGTACTGCTTATGCTGCTATTTTTTAACAAGTCACCTTTTCAGATCCTCTGGCTTTCCCCATCCTCTGATGAAAAGTTTAGTGAGGAGAAGCTTTCTGTATAAGACGTCTAATTTACTTACACCCATTAGCAGCAAAATGACATCTAGAAAACAAGAACAGGTAAAAACAAGGCAGTTAAAAGTGGCAAATTCACTGATTCTAACACAAAGCAGGTTCATAACCTAGTGTCTGTATTAATGAAGAGCCATACATTTTTATTCCAAGGAAGTTAACCTTGACATTCAATTATTTTCATTTCACACACAATACAAAGGCAGTTAATACAAACTTGAAGTTTTTCTATGAAAATGGAACTTAGGAGTAGGAATTTATTATGCTTAATATAACCAGAAATTTATTATAAGACTGATGACAAGCCAACTGTAGAGGCACATAAAGTCACAGCACTGCCTCTTAGTAAGTAACCAATCCTAACCCTATTTTACTGGAATGGATAAAACACAGTGGCATGAAACTCTGTCCTGTTAGTATAGCTATGAGGACAAAAACTATTCAGTCAACACAGGTTTTCATAAACACATCTCAGAATGGAAGCTTGACACAATATTTGGATGTAAGCAACTAAAAGACTAGATCTCTTACTACATAATTATTCATTTATAAAAAAGGAAGAAAAAAAAAGCAGCTCCAGTCACTGATGAAGTGAAAGTTTATTTTTCTAAGCTTGTCTTGATTTGTGGCTTAAACATGGAACCTAATCCTGATTTTATCCATTCCTTTCCCATGTTCACAAACCCATTTCCTAATGTTTTGAAGAGGATGCTCGCACTCCCTTCAGGGAAGAAATCATGACATGAAAATCCTTTCCAGTATAATTTCTCTTTCAACAAATACACCAGCTCAAACACAGCTAAAGCCAACAAGATTTTAAGCAAGCTGAGCATTATTTTGGAATCAAGACTTACTGAGTGAACACAGAGCCACTACTGTGCTCTTCCAACGAGGAAGGAAAAAACCATAAACCTCAGATGTAGTTGCTTGGTCAGCAGGATACAGGTCATTCAACTAACGAAGAAAAAAGACAGAAAAAAGTTCCAAGATCTGTGTACACCTAAGAAAACAACAAATTTAATAATCAAAGACATGATTATTTAGTTAAATTCAACTATTTTCTAGTATGTCCAGATCTCTCCATACTAAACAGTCCAAAAAACTTTATTACATACACTACAAAACAGTGTAATTTCATTCATTAAGAATTATTTAAATCCAAGGTTCAACAATTCTGACACACTTGAATATGGTCATTGTTAAAATAAACCTGTCTGAATGTACCATGTTGAAATTCTGGCCAGATTAATACATTCCTTTGCACTTCTAAAAGTGCAAGTGCAAGGAAAAGTGCAACTCAATATACAGAAAAAATAAAAATGCATTAGTGCCTACAGAAGTTACTTTCAAAATTTAAATTATAGACAACTTCAGGTTGATGAATACTAGAACAAGCACCACAGAAACCCACAGTCATTATGGGGCAGAGATAAATACCTGGAATCACCAGAAAGTCAAACTGGGGACTTTCTATTTTAATATTCCAGAAGGTGTTCCTATTCCACCAGTGGCAATCAGCTGTCTGCATAATCTTTTCATTCTGATCCATATATGCTTGACCCAATAGAACCACAACCTCAATACAATAATTTTCCTTGCCCACTCTGGAGATACCCATTGACCTCAAGTGCTTGGTTGGGTACCAGACAGGAAATGTTTGTCAGCTTCTGCAAGGTCCCTCCTCTGCTTTTTGTTGGAAGGAGACACATTGGTATTTCCCTGGTGCTACAAGAGATCTGGACAGTGGAGACAAGGCAGGAATGGAGACTGGACCCTCTATGGCTCTGGAAAGACAGTTCAGAGTGAGAGCACACAGGACTACAACCAAAATGAACACCAAATAATAGAGAAAACATTGAGGTGTTGATTTTTCTGTGAGCTGGAAGACAGGTCTGATGAGCTCTCTCTCTGTCGCACCAAGGGAATGCCAACACAAGTTCCTAGAGAAGTGCATTAAATTTTAATGCAACATTGATTGAGCTGAAAGGGTTGCCTCATTCTCTGTTCTATTCCATTGACTGAAAAGGGACTCTAAAGTAATTCAGGATATTACAATTAATCATATCCAAGATTAAACCACTTCTGGAAAATGTACAAGAAACACTAAAAGGTACTTGATATGTGTTGTATAGAAGCTTTCAGAAATGCCACTGACATAAAATAGGGGTCAGGCTCCCTTTTTATCTTGATAACTAAAGGGCAGGGCATGCCTCAGCCACTGTCTGCCAGTGATTAAAAGCATTACAAATACTTTTCCTGTCAGAAAAGGCAAATCCAAATGCTGGAGGCTAAAGTTTTATAACTCCACAGCAGATGTGAAAAGCACATTTTAGGAGCGGTGTTTTGAACTCGAGAACACAATCAGCAGAGCTTGTTTCAGAAAGCAACTGGACTCCCAGCACTTGGTACCACTCACATGATATCACATCACCATCCCTTTATAGGTCAGACAGTCTGGGAGCAGTGACCTGATAAAGATGCTGCATGGCTGTGCAGGCCAAGGAACAGTACCTGTGTTATGACTATTCAATGAGAATATCATTAGCATAAGCTTTACATAAGTGTAAGCTGTGAAAAGAAGATGTAACAGAGGAAAAAGCCCATTAAGAAATCATCCTCTGAAGAAACCTCCTATATTATAAAATAGTATTTTCCAACGAAGACAGAGAAACTCAGTGATAAATTATAGACTAGGCTCTTGCTCTAGGAACAGTGTTTTTCATTGCTCCTGAAACTCATAGCAGATACTATCACTTTTCCATGTGTACATTTATTTCATAGAAACAGACACAAAAATTCCACACATAAGAGGTCAGCTATTCCTTCTTACCCAGTACACATAGCTCCAGCTACTGGTAAATCACCACTGGAAAGTGAATAGAGGCTTTATTCAAAGTCCAGACTACCACATCTACATGTGAATATAAAACAGCTCCCCCCCAGAAGTCAATCTGATAAAAGCTAGAAAGCATATCTGTTTTAGTAGGCTGTCTAAAACTTCCCCGCTCTATTTTTTTTTTAAATCTCTTCCAATCTCTCTCTTCCAATCAATGTCAAGTCATGGGTTGCGGGTTTTTTTTTCCCTCCAATAGAAGAGAGATGGCTTGGGGGAAAAAAAGCCACTAATAAATCCCGGCAGTAAGTCAGAAAGAAACCCCGCCACAATTTAACACAGAGAGGAGCCAAAGATCAACAACAGGGCCTAAACCTGAGGCTCCCGACCACCCAGCAGCTCCCTCCCGCTGCCCTCCTGCTCTCTTCTCCACTCGGCCGGTGTCTGCTTAAACGCCGGTGAGGAGCCCAACCCCAACACTTATCGGTCCAAAGTGCAGAGCCCGACAGACGGTGAGGAGCCCAGCCCAGCCCCACCTCACCGCGGCCCGCAGGCCCCCTCAGGCCCGTCCCGAGCGGGACCCCCCCCCGCCCCGAGATTGGCGGGAAGAGCCCCGCAAACCCTTAGCGCCCTGAGGCACGGCGGTTGCCTGCGCCCCTTCCCGCCTTTGGGGGCTCCCCGAACATCGAGCCCGTCACCCCCGGGGCAGCTGAGGGAATCGGTAGCCCCCCGAAGGGAGAGGCCGCCATGGAAGGGAGGCGGCGAGGAACGTGCCCAGGGCTGAGCACAGACAAGAGGGAAAAGCCCCGGCGAAGCTCCGAGCTCCTCGCCCTCAGCCGCACAGAACCCAAACGCCGCTCCACAGGCTGGCGGATGACCCCCTCGCTCCGTCCCCGTCCCCTCCGCCCCGCGAAGGTCACTCACCCGGCGCTGCCGGTGCTGAGGCACCTCATGGGCGGGCGGGACGGGGAGGAGGAGCGGGAGGAGGAGGAGGGCGTGGCCGCCATGGCGGGAGCGCGCAGGCGCTCGCTGGCCCCGCCCTCACGCACGTCCCCGTTCCCCTCCCCGTTCCTCCCCTCGCTCGGGCGCTCGGGAGGCTCCGCGGTGGTTGTGCCGGGCCCGGGGGAGGAGGATCCCCGCGGTACGGCCTCGGGTAGGGATGGCGACCGCGGTCTCTGATCCGGAGGTGTCTGCGGAGGAACAGGAGCCTCTGCTGAATCCCCGGGAGCGCAGGTAGGGAGCTTGCTCCGTCCCGATCTACCCCTTCCCGCGGCGTCTCCTGTTGCGCCAGCAGCCTCCCTCCTGCAGCCCCTCAGAGCTCCGGGGGGCTGCGGTGACATTCCAGAGAGTCACCTCAGGAACCGCCCGCCCTGGGACCTTGATCCTTGAGGAAAGCTTGAGGGAAGCTGTCTCCCTGGGCAGCCGGCGGGGGTGACACAGACAGGGCCGCCCGGAGCCGCCTCACTCCCCCGGTCTGAGGGCTCCGGAGCGGGGTGTCAAGGGGGCTGCTGACCCCCTGTGAAAAACCCAACGTCCTCGCTTGGGAAACTGGGGGAGACATAGAATGACAGACTGGAAGGAGCCTCAAGGATCCTCTGGTCCAACCTTCCTCGGTAGGAGATGGCCCAGCGCCCTTCCATGCAGAGTGTTAGAACTGTCAGCTCTTGGGGAATCCATCACTTCCCTGAGGGGGTTATTCCCATGTCCAGCTGTTCTCGGAATGAATGATTTTCTTCTGGTCTCCATTCTGTATCTCCCCAGGAGTAAATTGCACCATTACCCCGTGTCTTGTCCATGTGATTCCTTGTGAAAAGGGAGCCTCCAGCTGCTTGGTAGCCACCCTTTGGTTGCTGGAACACAGCAAAAAGGTCTCCCCCAAGCCTTCTTTTCTCCCACCTGGATAAACACAGTCTCTCAGAGTTCTTTTTAAGTCATCTCCCAGGTCCTTACAACACATTAAAAAATTTTTTTACTGTGGTGGTGAATTCCAGGTGTTTAATAGCACTCGTGTGCAGGCAGCAGCTGATCTCTTGATTTTTATTTTTTTCCATCAGGAAAAACCAGAAAGAGTATCTGGAAAGTCTTTGCTGAAGTGTTCTCATACTTGAAGCGTACTGCTTGATTTAGCCAAAATCTTGAAAAATACCAAACATAGCATAAGCACAGCATATAGATGAGTTTGACTTTTTCCCTACATGTGATGACAATAACGTGGCAAAGTACATTTAAAAACTCCTTTTGTGTGGTTAAAGTTTTATTGACCCAAGACATTTGGATGCTGTAAACATTTCTAAAGAAATAAATGCAAAAATCATACTGTGAAATAGCCACATTAGCTTTAAAAGTGCATGTATGCCCTATATAAGCAGTGCTTATAAACTATGTACAGGCACATTTAAGTCTGCATCTTTTGGACAGAGATTATTTTGATTAAGATACTCCAAACCAAGATAAGAACCCCAAAATGAAGAAGTACGTGGATCTCATAAGGTGCTTATGAATTTTAGAGAAATAACTTACTGCTTACAAATTTTGTAGCTTCTATTTTTTTTTTTTTTTTTTGCAGCCCTTACAATCTTCAGCAATATCTTTTACATTTGTCTGTGATATTGTATAATTATTTTCTCATGGTAAGAATAGGCTGGTCCTGGTATCTGTGATGCTCCAAAGTATCTCCACAAAGATACTGTGGAATTGAAGATCTCTCTAAATAAAGATCTCTTTGTTTCTTATTTGAATGCAATGGTATGTGATAGCATTTCTATTAGGTTTTTTTATATTATCAGCCTAGCATTTTTTGGTGATAATTAGCTTGCTTCTGTAATAAATCCTTTGTACAGTTTGCAGTGTAGAAACCCTTTATCTAATCATGTTTCCTGTCTCTCTTGACATATTGTCCAAACCCAGGTATGCTGTGGAAACCCAAATGCACTACATGAGTAGGTGGAGATCCATTAGGATTATGTATCTTACTATGTTTCTCAGTAGTGTAGGTGAGTAAACACAGGTGAATTTCAATGCTATTTCCTTAATTAAAATATTTTGGTTTGAAAATTGCAGGGTTCTCTCGATTTCAGCTGCATGGTTCCTTTAATGCTGCTGTCATTTTGTAAATTTAAAAAGGTGCATAGATTCTTCAAAAGAGAAGATATGACTACCAAATATAACAGAAAATTACATTTAAACAGGTTAAATAATACTCTGTTTTTGAGACTAAACGGTGTATGACTAAAGTCTTTGTTTTATAGCTTTGGGTAAAAGATGATGGCAGAGTTAAGGTTATTGCTCAGAATCAAACAAAACAAAAGTCACACTTCTATCATCCAAAGTGAAATAAATACCTAGGGAATGAAAATAGAAATAATTCTGAGTTCTTAAGAGGTAATATCCTTGGGGTGATGTAAATATACAGTATCTGTTTCAAAATGGTTTATGAGAGCTTGTTTTGTCCTGTGGGATGTCCTGTGCATCTCTGCTGCAGAACAGGTTACTCTTTCATTACTGAATACCTGCCCTTGGAAACAAGATTTCTGTTTATTTTTTGATATCCTATGATATCAAAATGTCATTGATATCCTATGGCCCTGGAAATGATGTTTGAAATCATGGGACACTTCAGTGATATTTAAATTGCTTAAAAATTTGATCAATTAAAAATGTCTTTGATAAATTAATACAAATATAAATCAGTGTACCAGTAAATTCTTTTTGCTCTGGAAACCTTGTCTTTCCAGTCAGAGGAAAAATCCCATGCAGTTTGCTTAGGGTATCAGTATTTTTATGCAGGCTTTTTTTTGTTTAGTGTTTAGACACCTATAAAATGTCTGTTTAAAAATAGTTCCTTCTCTTAGGAGAAATTATTACTCCTTAAACAGCTTAGTACATAGGTTTTTTTCAAACAACTTAAAACTATAATACACTTAAGAGGAGAAGAATGAACCTGCAATAACTGTTTCAGTGAAGCAAATTCCTATTAAACATGGCAAGTAAAGTAACTTCGTTTATGTTTTTGCTGCATTGCAGGTTTCTCAATTGTAATTATGTCTGTGTGGCCATATCTCCAAAAGGTTTGTAAATATCTCTTTTTGAATTTATAAAGACAGAAAACTCCTGCTCAGAAAGTATGTAATACAAAATGTGGCATTTTATTTAGGAGAAGAAACAGGAAAGAGAAGTGTGTGGTTATAAGGGGCTGTTTTGCCATCTACTTAGACAACATTCACTGTTTCACGTAAAATCTGATTTCCTGAATTAATAAAGGTACATCAGAATCAGGAAATGTTTGAGTTTTCAGTGCAAATTCACTGTTTTCTTAGACAGTCAATCAATAGAAATCTCTCTCTGAAGGCATTTGCAGTATTAAAACAAAACACAAGGCTTCTCTGCATTTTGAAGGGAAAAAAAAACCAAAAAGCTGAAGGTAAAAGTTGCTCTGGAGCTGTCAGATTGTAGCACCTGGACCTTCGTGGCATTCTTACCAGGTTCCTGGGTAGCATTTTTAGTTTGCCTGGATTTTTTTTTTTCTCCTCTCCCGTCCCCTCTTTGTTACATTCTTGTTAAAAGAATAAAAGGCACAAAAGGTCTCTAAAACCTTAATTTAATCTGTGCTTCTGGAATTTGAAGAAGGCAGTTTCATATTCAAATTTTGCAAAATACATCCTGGGTAGGGACCTAGAGGTATCCTTAAAACTGAGACCGGTTCTGGTTTCTTGGAGAAAAAAACAAAATGCTTCTTCAGCCCTGTAAAACAGGACAGATTCAAGCACATGCAAGGGTGTCTTAAGAGCTTTCATGCTCCTGGCTTGTAAACTCCACTGCACTGCTCAATTTGTGTTTGTAGCCTAAGAGGTCAGCAGTGCTGTATGAAAACTGTTGGAGTTTCCTGCAGATGAGCCATTTCCTGGAAGCAAAGCATTTTTAGTGGGCTTGGGGCATTGCTGGTGGCAGTTAGCAGAGGTTCTTTGTCCCAGACAAAGTGCTGTGTGAAAGCAACTGCTTCTGAGAGCCAAAGAAACACCACCCAGTGCCATGCAGACATACTCACTGGTTTATTGAAAGCTTACCTTTGACAGTGTGTTGTGGTGCCACGTGCTCTCAGAATTACAGCACAGAGTCTTGGGTATTTCAGGTGCTGGTTCCACAGTGGGTTTATTGCTATTTGCCTTCTTTTAGCCCATATCTGGGGCTAACCAGAAGCAGTTTGCTCTCTCACTCAATGACCCAGCCATGAAAGGGAGTTAGGAAGAGGAGAGAAGCCCCGTGAGTTGAAATATAAATAGATTTAGGGAAATAACACAGCTAAGACAACCAGCAATATAAAATATATAAGCTGATACTCAACCTAATCCTTGAGGGCAGCAGGCCAGGAGCAGAACTCCCTCTCAGCACAGCTCCCCCTTTTATAATGAGCATCAGGTGAGTGGTTTGGGGGCAGCTGCCCTCACTGCAGCTCCCAGCTGGCTCCCTCCATGGCTGGCCTGTGATTGTGTCTCAGCAAAACCCAGAAAATATTACAAAGCACTGTGATACATTTCCCACAGAACTGATTAATTTCTCTCTGCAGATTGATCCGACAGCTGATGCAAGTTTCTTGGGCTGGATTATAGCTTCCTACAGCATTGGCCAGATGGTTGCCTCTCCTCTGTTTGGAGTGTGGTCCAACTACAGGCCCAGGAGAGAACCTCTGGTTGTTTCAAGTGCTATTTCTGTAGCTGCTAATTGTCTTTATGCCTATGTCCATGTTCCTCACTCATACAACAAGTACTACATGCTGACTGCACGTGCTCTGGTGGGATTTGGAGCAGGTAACCACAGCAGAACTTACAGTGATGAAAATTGTTGAATTCTGTGTCTTGTGTAAGACACTTAACATATTTGAGTACATGATTTACCACTAGGTAGATGATGATTTATTACTAAAGCAAAGTGTTGGCCAATACCATTCTATAATAAAATCGTGTAATTGTGCAGTTGTGTACAAATACTAAAGGGAGTGCTGGGTTTTATTTTCTTGCAAAATAAGAAAAAAACCTCAAGTAAACATAACTGGGTAATTGAAGAATATAACAGTATTTACATGAACTCTTTCTTGTTTTGTTTTTAAGGAAACGTGGCTGCAGTTAGATCATACATTGCAGGTGCCACTTCTCTTACAGAAAGAACAAGTGCTATGGCCAACACCAGTGCTTGTCAGGCAATTGGCTTCATATTAGGACCAGGTAAAGAATATTTTCTTTCCTCACTTCTCTAATACTTTTTAGGATAAAATCTGACATTGAAAGTAGGAATCCTCAGCAGTTCCTAATTTGATAGGGACTCTCAGTCTGTTTCCTAACACTAGGGAATAAATTACCTTATTGTAAAATCTTTCACTCTACTAATTTAAGTTGTAATTGAACCACACACACACACACACACAACTTATTTTCTCTCTAGCTTGCCCGTAGCAGGAGGGATAGTGCAGTCCCAGGACCAAGGTTTTTCTTGTATGAGGAAGCAGAAAAGGAGTAAATCAGCTGGCTGCACGTTAACCATTGGTACACTCAGAATTCACTTCAAGTTTTTCAAGTGCCACACTGTTATTTATACAGTGTATTTGCATATAACCAACTCCTTTTCTGGCTAGTTGAGGTCCCACTGGTATCCATTAATTCATTTAGAGCAGGATTCTTAAAATGTAAAAGGTTTGGCAGGTATAATATTTAGATTTTACTTAGCAATTAGAAGAACTTGGCTTATCCAGTTTTATATGCTTATTCCATATGTGTTCAAGTATTTTCTTAACTATTCTCAAGATTTTCTTAATACATTTTGTTTTTAAGTTTTTCAGACATGTTTTACACTTATTGGAGAAGAAGGAATAACCTGGAAATTAATTCATCTTCAGCTGAACATGTATACAGCACCAGTTTTATTTGGAGCTTTCCTAGGAGTTGTTAACATTATTCTCATCTTTGCTATATTTAGGTAATGAAGTAAAAAAAGAAATATTTTACCTTGTTTTAATGGGTGGCCTGTAACAACAATATACTGCTCAGAAAGAGGAGCCTTAAATCTGGAGCTCTAAAAATACAAGCTGTGATTTGTTTTTCAAGGTTTCTCCCTTCTTTAACACAGATCCTTTTCGTTGTGTTCATAAATTCATCATGGGGGTGCTACAGGTAGAATGTAGACTGATGAAAAACAGTTAGAACTGCCCAATGAGTAGCTTAGTGCTGATCTATTTTTCATGCTGGCAATTCCTGCCTATGAGAGGAGGTGAGAGATACACAGGTGTGATGTTCTCCTACGAGAATATTTTCTGGGTTTTGGTGGCATTCACTGCAGTCAAACGTAGACTATACTGCCCCTGTGCTCAGCCCTGGTGAGGCCACAGCTTGAGTCCTGTGTCCAGTTCTGGGCCCCTCAGCTCAGGAAGGAGATTGAGGTGCTGGAGCAGGTCCAAAGGAGGCAACCAGGCTGGTGAAGGGACTCGAGCACAGACCCTATGAGGTGAGGCTGAGGGAGCTGGGAGTGTTCAGGCTGGAGAAGAGGAGGCTCAGGGGAGACCTCATTGCTCTCTCCAACTCCCTGAAAGGAGGTTGGAGCCAGGGGGGGTTTAGGTTGGAGATTAGAAAGAATTTCTTTCTGGAGAGGGTGATCAGCCATTGGAATGGGCTGCCCAGGGAAGTAGTGGATTCTCCATCCCTGGAGATATTTCCAAAGAGCCTGGATGTGGCACTCAGTGCCATGGGCTGGGAACTGCAGCGGGAGTGGATCAAGGGTTGGACTTGATGATCTCTGAGGTCCCTTCCAACCCAGCCAATTCTATTCTATGATTCTATGACTACACAGGTGATGTTTCAAGGAGCTGGGAATAATTAAAATATAAGTTTATACCATTTTAAATTATTTTAGTAGAAACTTGGCTCAATAATAGATGAAGTAAGTAAGTGTCTTAATGAAAACAGTTCTGCATTTCTAGGGAACATCGTGTGGATGATATGGGGCGGCAATATGGAAGTGTCAATTTTGCTGAAGGTACCTCAGCTTTCTTGAAAACTCATTCTCTGATTTTAATTTTGTAGTACTCTCTTACTAAATAATAATTTAGAAATATCTTTAAGTCTGGGAAAAAGAAATATCTTTAAGTGTTGGGAAGTCAAAGTGGAAAACAAGCTACATCTCTTTCTAACTGGTCCAGAAATGGTCTCATGTCCATGCTGTGTCTGTATGTGTACATAGTGCTGTCTGGCAGGAAAAAAATAATTGTAAGGACCCTTCCAGATTTTCACCCTGAAAGTGTCTCTTCCAAGTGACAGAATTAAATTGATAGGGACATTAAATAATCTCCCTTAACTTCTGCTCTGCAGCCATACTTCTCTTTTGCCCTGAATTGTGCTGACTAATATCAATATGCGTATCAGATTTCTCATATCTTATCTTAAAAGCTTTGCATTCTGCAAGTAGATTTGGTTAGTGAAAGCACAGTAGTTGCTACATACAGTGCAACAGCTTATGTTCACTATACACCCTTTTTGTACACAGTTCATATTTTAACACATTGTGGGTATCCCTTTTACTTGGAGGATAAAAAAATATATGAAAGGTAATCCTAAACCTCTTTCAAAATCTCTGGAACTCACCCGTTTCAGTATTGAATTAGTTTGGAA
Source organism: Calypte anna (assembly GCF_003957555.1). Taxonomy (NCBI): domain Eukaryota; kingdom Metazoa; phylum Chordata; class Aves; order Apodiformes; family Trochilidae; genus Calypte; species Calypte anna. Next base: position 1,927,711 of record NC_044249.1, on the reverse strand, counting down.
AGAATTTTCCCTCGTTGTCAGAGGAATAGGAGGTTTCAGCAATTCCATTTTGGTTTAAAACCAAGATACTCAAGTTGTCAAAATATAACTGCCTAGCTGCCCACCAATCTGCATCTCAAATACTCAACAGAGCAAGGAAATCATTAATGCTTGAAATTGGTGTTAAAAATCTGAGCTTGCAGTTTCACTTTCTCTTTGGTTTTGTTGCAGAAAGTGCTGGTCTGGATCAGGACACAGAAGGAAATGTTGACCATGTTGCTGTGGTAGCAATTAATTTTCTTTTCTTTGTTATCTTGTTCGTGTTTGCTGTCTTTGAAACGTAAGTTTGGGTGTTTTATCTCAAAATATTTAGATATACAGTGTAGCTAGACTGGGTGTGCACATAAAGGCTTTTCTAGTGCACTCATTTTCTTAACTGTACTCGTGATAAATAGAATTCCAAAACCACATGCAATGAAGTTGATACACATTGATACAGAGAAATGCATTATAAAAATCATTAATAACTAAAATATGTAGCATGTAAATGAATCATTAATATACAAGTTTTTGAATGGATGAAAACCCATATCCTCAACTTTTTGTGTTAAAAATATAGTTTAATTTCAGCTACCTAAAAACTTCAGAGAAAACTGTTTTCAGTTGAGTACCTTGTTCTATACTTTTTATTTTAGTTTTGTGTAGTTTCTTAGTATGATTCTAAATGGGGTTCAAAAGCATCAGTGAAGCTCCTACTTCATAGATTAAAGCATTGTTTGATATAGCTAATGCAATTATACTCTTAAATACCCTATTTTACATTTTTCTTATCTGAAGAAGTATGTTCTTCACTCCCATTTTTTCCTGCATGGAAGAAAATAAGTAAAACATAAATATATTACCTCATAGGGAAGCATATGGAAATATTTTTAATTTATTAAAATGCTTTAAGGATACAAGATTTGTTTGAGTTCCAACATAGCTAAAATTTCTTGTAACAGTATGTTTCTGCCTTAATTGCATTTTTGGAAATTTGAGTTCCTAGAAACTGGGTAAAGAAACTTTTAAGTTTAAACTTTAGCTTTTTAATATTTATTATTTTTATAATCCAAAAGCCTGCTTACTTTTCCTTTCTATTATTCTTGTTTTACTTTAGCTCCATCTTATTTTTTTTTTGGTGAATTATCAGAAATAGTGACCCTTCAGTGTAGAGCTGGTGCAGGGCAGTTGTGAGTTTTGTCTAGTGGATTTGGTTTTAATAAATGATGCACAACAGAATTAGTTTATAATTAGCCTGTTTCCTCATTTGCCCATCAGGAGGAAAGGCTTCTACAGCAGTGTTTGATGTTAGGGACAATGTATGTATGGAAATGACTGTGAAGAAACAGCTTTTTTAAAATTAATGTCATTTTGTTTTGTCAATTTAGCATAGCTACTCCACTGACCATGGATATGTACTCCTGGACCAGGGAAGAAGCTGTTCTTTATAATGGAATAATCCTGTGTGTGGTTGGCATAGAATCAGTTGTTGTTTTCATGGTGGTTAAAGCACTCTCTAAGAAGTAAGTTTTTGGAGCCTACTGATATTTATACTGGCTGTGTGTGAAATGTTTTGTATCAGATCTGCATTTCTTACATATTTTACTTGTTAGTGAATTTGGATTTACTATGATAAAGAAATACTTCTGAGTTTTGACACAGCTTCTCATGCTGTGGTCGACCTTTATTCTGTTACCACAACCCCTTCCTCAGCTGTCTTTTCCTGTTGAATCAAATGAAGAACAGGTTTTAAGTTTTCCACAAACTAATGGGCTATGCTGTTAGCACCCCCCTGAATTTTACTTTCATTAAATATTTGTCATTTCATTGTCTGATAGGACAGGTGAGCGTGCCATACTCCTTGGAGGCTTACTGATTATCTTGGCTGGCTTCTTTGTCTTACTGCCTTGGGGGGAAAAACTACCAAATATCCAGTGGCAAGGTACACAAAACTATCATCTTTTTTTTTTTAAAGCTTCACATTTATGTATTTTTTATTAACAGTATGCATAATTTTATTTTTTTTTTCAGAAATAAAGAATAACTCCATTCCCCAGACAACTTCCACTGAAATGCCAACGCTTGCCTTGAGTTTGCCAGCAATGAAACTTGCACCCCAGAGCACAGCACAACCCGTGGGCTGCCCTGTCACACAGCCCTGGTGCTTCAGTACCCCTAAGATCTACCTGGCTCAGTATATCAGCTCTGATGTGCTGATAGGACTGGGTTATCCAGTTTGTAATGTCATGTCCTACACTTTATACTCAAAAATTCTAGGGCCAAAGCCTCAGGTAAGTACAATCCCCAAACAGTTCATTTGATTTGCTCTCCAGGATTTACACCCTCTTTATCAGAATGAGGAATCTAGTTCAAACTGCTGTTGTCATTAGCAAAATAACAGCAGGTTTCAACCAGGACAGAAGTTTTCAGGAACTCTAATATTTTTCTTTAATCCAAGGCAAGTCCTTAGAGGAATGAGAAAGCAAGGTTTGCACTACAATTTATGGCAAATCTTACTGTGTGAGCATTTCAGAACAACTAAGCTCAAAGCTTGTGGCTTTCACAACTGTTCTGGAAGTCATTTTGGTAATAAAAAATGAAATATTTGGAATATCAGTATGGAATAATGTTCCTCTTACTAAATACATAAAGACTGCAATGTTATGGTTCCTCCAGTTGCTGACATTCAGTGATGAAACACACAGCAAGCTTACTGCTTAAAAAAATTTCTTCCTTTTTCACCACTTAATTTTTTTCACTTTATATTTTGATATAAGGGACCAAATGTTTTGAGGCAGAATGTGTTTTGAGTAGAAAGCTCTAGGGCATGTAGCACAGTGGAACCTTTGAACTAATACTTAGAGAAACTAAGTAGTATCTTGTAGACAAAGTACTCAGTATCTTAATGTGTTCAGACAGTTAACCACTTGTACATTTTCTAATTAGGATAATGGGTGGGAATTATTGGCTGTTATTCCTCTATCACTAAGATAAGCTTTTGATCTTCTGTAGGGTGTCTACATGGGATGGTTAACAGCCTCTGGAAGTGGAGCACGAATACTTGGGCCTGTTTTTGTGAGCCAAATCTACACTCACCTGGGCCCACGTTGGGCATTTAGCTTAATCTGTGGAGTAGTTACAGTTTCTCTCTTCATCTTGGAGATGGTGTACAAGAGACTAATTGCATTTTCTGTCAGATATGGAAGGGTGCAAGAAGAGAACTGTTAATTTATTTTTTTTTTAAATAAGCTTGTTTGTTTTTTAAACAGAAAGGCAAAATTAACTGGAAAAACTTCGATTTATTACTACTTTTTAATGAGGAATATCTAACTGCTGACCTTGTTGGCTGTATGCTAAGAACTGAACTTGTACTTACACATTGACAGAACATGAAACTTAGTGATACCCTAATACAGAGCTGCTGCCAGAGCTTTTCTGCTTCTTGACAGCAGAGGGAGGGATGTGAGCAAGTTCAGTAGGTTCTGTGGCACATTTAAGTGATGCACCTGTGTGCTGAATGCAGCTCCAAGGGTCACAGGTTATGTGTGCATCCTTTTCAGAGAGAAGTAAAAGAAATATTTATCTTGATTCTGTGAATCAGGATTAGTCACTCCTTTTAAACTGTAAAACGAGTTGAGTGGCATGCACTTTGCACAGCAACATTGCTACTTGAGTGAACCTTCCCTTGGGTGTGGAGTTTGTTAGTTTGTAAGCACTGGTTAACACAAAATATCTCACTTGAAATGGGTACAGATCAGTACAGCCACTCCAGGATTCCAGATGAAATGTGACAGCCTAGAGGAGTTTCTGTTGGATTGGGGTGAAGTTGATAAAGAGCCACTGAAAAGCACAGCCAGAGTGGCTGTTACTTGAATGCACTGAAGGAAATGTGCAATTTCTCTTGCTATGGTTTTGCTGAATGCCTTTTTTTTAGCCAGAAAGCTACCCCACACAGAGTGGAGTTAGGCACAGCTTTTCCCAACTGCAACACCAGAAGGAAGGAGTAAGCATGATAGTTTACACTTCTGTTCTCATTTTTGGGATGGAAGGCTCTGTGCTGAGCAAGCAGCATTAATGCTAACTAAGTAAAAAGGCTCTTCAGGTCTTGTCTAGTATTTGTAGACTTGTTTTCTGACAATAGGGTATGAGAAACAGGAATTTACTATGTTTGAATCATTGTCTTTATTTTGAAAAGTGAAATAATAAATTTTTCTTTATAATGGGGCCTAAGATCATCTGTATGGGTTTGTTTTAGCTGTTTTCAGTACTGCTTGGGGGGAAAAAATCTGGAGTAACTCATAGGAGAGTTGTAGCTGCTCTTTAATGTGTCTAATATTTTATGCTTACTGAATTAATGAAATGTAATTAAGTATTCTTTTGTAATCTATTGTTCAAACATTAAAAGACTACTTAATTAAAAGATTATTTTTTCAATGCTGACTGAAGGAAATACAGAAGTTTTATTCTCTGCAGAAGTTTTATTCCTGCTGCAGAATCACAAGATTTTTTAAGGAAGAACTTCACTTCTGTAAATATTTCTTTTATATACTATTTCTAATAAATACAAAACACAGAAATAGTGTTTTACTGGTAAAAAAAGTAACCAAAAGTTACCTCAGTCATGAGAAAGAGCTGTTACTTCTGACATGAGACATGCAAGAACTTTTCAAAATGGGTGAGGGTGTGTTCTACACATCTTGATGCTCAAAGTTGATCTGCTGTGGGGTTGTTGCTGTTGGTCCTCAGGCCAGGTAATTCCAAGTTAAGACAGAGAAAGTATTTGGGTACTTGGATTATTGTATTTGTAACTCACTTAAAGAGATAAGGGAGTCAAGACTCAAGTCCCTTCTCCTGCACTGAACTGCAGCTGTGAAACAGAGGAAAAATATTGAATATCCAAATCCCAGTGCAATCTTCCAGTTCAGCAAGTTAGAAGAAACTTTGTGGAACACTTTCACACTGGTTTTCCTCAAGCTTCCCACAGACCTAAACTGCCAGCATATGGTGCTCTAAGGTACCAGATCAGCTCCTGTGTAAATTAAGAATGTTTAGAAGAAAGGGCTCTCAATAAACCATCACTTCAACATGAAACAAATAAATCTGGACAATTACCACTGCATTTATTTTTGTTGTTGTTGTTGTTTGTATAAAATGCTTGTGCAGGGAAGTAAAAGCTGCTGCTACAAAAAAATAAAAACAGTTATAAAACATATACATATTTACATATATTATTTGTAAGACGTAAAAATATGTTATTTACAAATACAAACTCTTCAATAGCACAGATGCATTTTCCTTGATTGTTGGCACTAGGAAAGCAGTGGGGGAAGAAAACAAATACAAGAAATTCAGATAATTTCCAAACAGTTGATGCTATCTAGAACTAAGTTGCTCAAAGTTTTGCTCAAGTTTATCCATCATTTTGAGGAAAGGTGTTTTGTATGACACTTTAACAAGCAATTTGCTACATGTAAACAGAGCAACCCTCCCCTTCCTAATTTTTTACCAGCTTTTGGAAGAATTTCTGCAAAGTTGAGCAAGATCAGTCACTTTACTAGAAAGTCAGTGAGTTTATTAGGCTCTTGTGTCCTCACACCTACTTTGTTTTAATCAGTGGGGACCAGCTGGATTGGTAAACATCACAAGAATAGAAGACAGACAGTGCAGCTTCTCTTTGATGTATTCTGGCAACTTATCATTTTCTCCATACCTAGGAAGGGAAATAAGCACAGTGTCAGAGTGCTGGGCTGGCAATTAACTAATTGACAGATGCTCTCTATTGACACCACCACCCCCCTCCCTGATAAAGAAAGGAGAGAGAAAAAGAGTTAGGGGTTGGAAATTAAACTACACATCTCTAATGCAACAAATGATAAAAAGGGAAAAATTATTTAAAATATACAAATCTACAGAAAAATGGTACCATGTTAAAAAAATCAGTAGTGAAAGTTTAAAGCTGTAATGGTATCTGAAGTCAGTTTGAACAAATCTGTCTCAAACTTTGCACAGAGGAAGTGTCCCACTGTCTCACACACCTGGGTGAGAAATGCCCAAGATGTGCAAAATGACACACTTCAGGTTTATGGATCAGTGTTGGCAAGCTGTCTCCCTGATCTTGCAGTATCTTGGAAGAAAAAGGTATTAAAACCTTCTCTATCACATTTTAAATACTATACATGAACAGTACCTATACTCTGTAGGGTAAGTGGATGCCTGCCCAGCTTTTTACTCATTTGTGATCTAGAGTTCAGTGAAAGCTACAAGTGTTTGTTGTTTTTATTAAGCTTCTGTCAACTAATCAGCACAGAAGTGACTGAAAAGTAAATTTTTAACCTTTACCAAAAAACCTAGCAGCTGTGAAGTTTACCTTACTTATAATAACCTTGCACTGACAGTAAATGGAGCTGTTTTACAGCACTAACCCACTCACCTGGTTGTCTGGCCATCTGGGGACGTGTAAGTGATAGAAGAAACACCAGCTTGGGCTACCAGCTGGGATCCATCATTGAACTGAACCCATACTGCTCCACTGGTCAGCTAACAAGAGAAGTTGCATCATAGTTTGAGGACAGAAGACACAGGAGTACAGAACTAGAATTCTTCTATGAAATGAAGCTGAAGAGCTTTTTAGAATTGCTGAAGTGACTTGGTCAGTCTTTATTTTTAAAAGATTATTACTTCACATAAGCACCCTCTAGAATCATAATTCCTAAAGCTTCAGATACTCAGCTTTAGTCCTTTTCAATGAGAGTTAAAGTACCTTCAGCTTAACCACTCCTAAAGACATTTTAAATAAGGCCTAACACTAAATAGCCCATTTGTGAGAGTTCACAGCTATGTACATTTTAAAGTTCATACATACACAAAGCAAACTCTTTCTGTCAGGACAAGAAGCTTACTTCATCTGGACTGCTGAGAACCATTTTTTGAAATCTAAAGCTGGTCCCACAGAACAGCAGAGGAAACATTTCCCTAAGGAAACAGCTTTTCCTGTTGTATGGGCAGATTGATTCTTACACTGCTCAGGTGCATATCTGTCAAAAAGATTTTGTCATGACCCTTTACATCAGTGAAGAGACAAAAGTTTTAAAACTTCAGTTGTTTTACTAGAGTCAAATTTAAGTGACAAGACACTGGAATAAGGGATAACCCACAGGAAATTTGTGATCATTAACTACTATTTTGGTTTCTACTTAAATAGTTGACTCTGGTATTTATCTAAGACACCTATTTAAAAGGATCTCTCCACACACCAATTTTCACATTTAAACTGCAGCAGAGCACAACTAACTGCATTCCTCACAAACCAAGCTCAGAGTTAATGACTTAAAAATATGTATCTCAAGTTTAATAGGAAAAAAGAACAGTCTTCCCTCCTTTATCAGTATTAATTGCTCACCTGAGAAGCCCAACCAACGTTCTTCACAAAGACAGATTTTAGAAGTTGGGCTGAAGTTGGACTGCATTCTGTTTGATGAGCAGAGGAGGAGCAGGTGGTTTCAGCAGTGGTCATAAATGTAGGCTTTTCACATGACACCACCTAAACTCCAGAAATGCAGAGTATTAGCAGCCTTTTATTAACAGATTGTATACAACCCAAGTGCTCAATTAATGCCTTTTTTAATCTTTTCATATCTAGATAGATTTAGCCTACACGCTTCATTTAACAGCATTATCTCATGAAAACCCCAGAGGATTCCATATGGCTTTCTCTGTATTATGACAGTTTTTCTACTGTGCTTGCAAAGGAATCACTTTCCCTAAGAGGACTTTTTCTACTTAAATCACATTTTTCCTTATTTGACTGCCAGAGAATCCTCTCCATCTTCAGAAAGAATGTTGCACACACACTAGATTGTAACATAGACCTCATTCAGATGAACACTTGGCCAGTATTTTACAAAAATACTGTTTTTAATTGGAAGCTACAATATTAATCATTAACAGAAAAGTTCTACAGCACAGACAGAGACTGTTAAAGGTTTAGAGAGACAAAACTGATGAACTAAGAATAAGAGGATCAAACACTGGAGGCCTTAAGGACAATACCAGCACTACTGTCTAAAGGAACATGTCTGCTTCTATACCAGTTCTACTACTCAGATACCTCCTCCTCCCACAGCCACAGAGATGAGGTGATTTTGCTTAGCAGTATTTAAGATGCAGGGTTCAGTGAAAAGAGGTAAGTCAGGGGGTGTCCCTGAAATAGGAGCCTGGTCAGAGAAGATATCAGGATCCAGATAATTACAAGAACCTGAAAGGAACAACAAGCTGTACTTCAAGTTGTACAGATCAAGTATAAAAAAACTGACAAAAAGATTAAAGAGTAACATGGAAGACAACAAGCTGTTGTGTGATTTTCCTTGGAAATATGTAATTCAGAAGAGAAGAGCTAAAAGTTTGCTATATTCCCAAATAAGAATTGAGTTTGAATGCTGAGCCCTCAGGGTAATAAAAACCAACACTAGCAGCTGGTGTGATGCAGCAACTGGAGGTTGGTGAGTCAAGTACCAACATCCTTTGTGACTGCCCTCCAGTCCACAGCCCTGATGGCACATCAGAGCTCTCCAAACCAGACTGGAAATGGTGCCCTGTAAGGTGAGTGAGCAATTTTCAAACTATGTTCCCAGGAGGCATTTATGGCAAAGCTCTAGAAGATTCGGACTTCTCAGATGATCTTAAATCCAGATGTCAAAAGTGAGATGAAAAGGAGGCCAATGTTTCTAGTCTATATGCTCACAAATGGCAAGTAAAAGCCTATGTCCATACAAATGGAATTCTATTAGTTCAAATAAACCAGCAATATTTCAGTTCCTACTCGACAGCAGTCACCACTGTATGGGTCTTGTGTACTTACAGGAGGACAGCTTGGAGTTTGAACTGGAGCAGAACTAGCAGCTATATTTCTATTCAGTGCCATAACTTCCTTTGGATAGTTTGTATTGTCCAGCAGTGGAGATGCTACAGCCTGTGGTGATTCAGTATTCCCAGGTTTTCTGGAAAAAAGGTAAGGCAGGTTAGGAAAAGTTCTGTTCAAAAGGGGCTAAATAAACAACTGCAAAGCTGAAGCTTTTCCTTCAGCTCACCAGGGACTGTACAAAGCATTTGAGGGCACTGGTCTTCTGCAGAATGTTTTTTACCAATGCTGTTAGTCTGGTTTAGTCTAACTCTGCAGTCTGTGTTGCCCTACTATCAAAAGAGGCTTTGAAGGTCCAAAATAAGGTGTTCATACATGCCATCAAGTTAAATATTTATCTTGCTAACAATTATGAGCCTCTGTTGAGCACCCCTGGCTTCTGCAGACATGGGCTGCCTGTTGGGAATATTCAAACACATGAGCATTTTCAAGTGAGAGATAACTACCTTCCAACAATGATTGGAAAAAATGGAACACTTTCACTCCTTTTTTCTTCTTCCAAAACAGCAGCTTCCAGTGCAAGGCATATACGATGTCCCTGAAAACAGGAGGAATTTGTCAAAATTTTAGAGAAGAGTGCAACTACTTCATACATGTGTAGTGTGGCAGCTGAGCCCATGGAAGAAAATGCCTTCTCAGTGGCACTGAATATTGATATTGAATATTGATTATTGATTGCAGTCATGTAGCATGGGGGAGAATCAAAAAGCTGTATGGCACAGCAAGACTCCCTGGTAACTTCAGCACATCTGGAATTATGCTTACCATAATCACATCTCCTCCCCTCTTTCAGCAGGACCAGGCAGGGGGGGACCTAAGGACCCCTGAATTCTACCCCAGAAAGTAAGAGAACATAAGGATGACTGAATAGGAAATTTATACTGGATTTTTACTGCTTCCTAAGTTCATAGACAAAAAATTACCCTTGTGACTGCTTTTAGGGTGACACAAAATAAGAATGGAAAGCAGAGGAGGCTGGGCAGTGAAACACCTGGGAGGTTTTGTGTTTAGTTTTGGGAGATTGTTGGGCTTTTTGTTCTGTTTTTGGTTGGTTGTTTTTTAACTGGTATGAAGCAGTTTAACCCTCCAAGCAGACAGGCAAATCTGCTTTAGCCACTAGTAAGCATTTCCTCTAACAGTCATCATTGTGAGGCATTGTTAGTTACCTCTGCATTGACATTCACTATTCCAAAAATCCCCTTCTCCCTCCTTATTAATGAAGAGAAACATCAGAAGTACATTTGCAAAAGAGAAACTGAGTTTTCAGAGGGTTACTTTGCACAGGAAAAGGTCTATATAAGACAGTTTACCTCATTTGCATGATCCATATAAGCTTGTATTTCCTTCTTCAAACCTGCTTCGTTTTCTCCTTTCAAAGTGAAGGATTTCCCTGATTTTTCAATCACACGAATTATGCCATCTGTCTTGTGGATCTTTGCCCCTGGAAAAAAATGTAAACATTTCTCCTGTGAACTGTATGAAATATCAGCATCTATAAAAACAGATTTCTGCCATTACCTTCTATCAAGTGTAGGTGCAAAAAAAAGCTTCTGAATAAAAACAAGGCATAATTTAAACACCACTTTTGCCACATGTACTCCCTGCAGAAGGCACCAAGAAGAAACTAATGAATAATAAACTGATCTGCAAGTGCTAGAATAAAGGCAGAGTAGAAAAAGTTCCCAGGATACTCTTCAGCCTGAAAAGGTCACTGCTAAGTGTTTAGGAATATTTTAGCACAGTTTTAATAACATAATCTGATTATTTGCAGAACTGCAAAAATAAGTACATACCATCATAAAAACAAACTTCAACATCTGCAGTGGGTGAATTTTCCATCAACATGCACTTGGCATATCTTGTGTAGAATGTAACTTTGGGGGTTTTTGTTCTTACCAACTGCACAAACTTGGCTGCATACTGGTATTTTTTCCAGTACTTTTCTGAAAGAAATTTTACAAAGTTTTTTATTAAAAAGTTATTGGATTAAGCACTGTGCACCAGCTTGGAGAGAAGTATTTTAAAGTGTTTAATAGCTGAAGGTTGTGAATAAATGTAAATACAGGTGCATGTTCAAAGAAATCTAGTTTTTTCCCTTGCTCCCAATGAGTATTTTGAAGCACAGAGTTGCTATTCTAAAAATTACTTGATAGTATTTCTTCCACTCATATTTGAACACCAAGATTATGAAAGCTTTCAGTTTAGTACAGTACACTGGAAAGGGGTGACTCCTTTTAACTTCCATGCAAAATCATCAAAAAAATATGGGTTTAGACTTTCATGTGAAGTTTCAAGCAGAGTTTTCCAGTTAAGCTGTAGGTTAAATCTTATTCTGAAAGTAGTTTTAGCTTCACAGTTACCTGAAAAGTACTGGCTAGAAGCTCAAATGTCTCAAACAAAATTCACTTAAAAATCATGTTAATCATCTTAATTTTAAAATAAATTTCAGCTTACCTGGCAAGTTGTCAACATTATACATACAGATGTCTTCAGGAGGAGCTGGAGGTCTGTCACCAAGAAGGAAACCTCTTCCTTCATTAGGATGATAAACTGCAATCTACAAAAAGAAAAAAAAGTGTTTACACCTCCAACTTACTCCCTGTCTACTTCCAATAGGTAGGGAAGCAAGCCAGAGTTTAATTAGTTATCATAATTTACAATACATAATTATGTACACTCTATTCTTCTAAATAATTATTTAACAGCAGCAGTTTCTCAACAATACTTCAACTATTCCAAAAGTAAAAACCAATTTTGCTCTGAAAGATTTGTTGGCTCCCTATATATGGCTGTGCTATGGGTGGGAAAAGGAGTTTACAAATGTGCACATGTAAACAATGGCATTTCCAAAAAAATAAACACTTAGACCAAAATGTAAAAAGCTCTGAAAGAAGGGAATACTCCCAGCTCTTTATTCAACAGGGAATAATTTGAAAACATTCTCACCACATTTCCATCAGAAGATATTCTGAGAACTTCTTTCACAAGTTCTTGTGAATGGTGTTCTTTTAGAAACTCCATACACACTTCCCCAGTATCTAGAATGCTTACCTGAAATATATTAAATATACATTATACATATATATTTTTATACATGTATATTTGAGTTGTTTCTGGTTTAAGAGCTGACACATACCACTGCATTTTTTGTTTTTTGCCTGATGGGTTTTAGCCTCTGAGCACTCAGAGGTGACACTATACTTCTCAGAGAAGGTTTCTGAGGTGCTGGTTCTTTGCCCCACGTTTGGTTCTGTTCTGAAGTTGACCAAAGGCCACATGAAGACAAGGGTTGAATTTTCTCAGATTTGCAGAGAACTCCAGGGATGCATTTCTTTGGGTTTCTCTGGCTTAAAGAATGCAGACAGTCGATGGATCCCTCATGGCTCCTTATGTCTTTTAAGGTGTTCCACGAATTTTTGGATGCATCTTGCTGCACATCCAGGTGATATCTAAAGCCTCCATGTGCATTACTGCTGCCAGGGAGGTCTACAGGTGGTCTCAGAGGAACTGAAAGCATCATAAAAGGTACATTGCAGATTCAGAGAGTCACAGGCAGGAGAAAAAATGCTACTGTGTTTTTAAAAGCTTTTCAAATTATCATTTTAGGAGTGGAGAGTGAGATTTCTTTAATTCTCAGTCCAAAACATGAGGCTATGACTTCAGTATCAATCAACACCAGTGCTAACAAAATTCCAGTGCTATTTAAATTGTTGAGGAGATTTCCATGATGATGGTCTTCACTCTTAACATGTATCATATAATAATAACCATAATTAATTAATGATTAACCATAATAATAACCATTACAAAACCATTTCTAAACAAAACACTAATATTCCAAGTCGATACTTAACAACTAGTGTAGAAGAATTAGTTTAATCTGCTGAAACAGTCAAGTCACCATTCAGATAACCACTAAGTTTGTTTCAGCTTCTCCAGTATTTCAGCATCAACCAGATTTTAGTATTCAATGTTAAATGCAAGCTCCAGACCCCTTATTTCCAGTCACTTGTTAAAAGACAAAAACCTATTTTTATATTTAAACTTCCTATAACTGCTTCTCTAGTTTTGATACTTAATCTCTCTATGAACTTTCTGCCTTACCCACACATTCCCCCTGCCATGCTGCAGACAGCTGAGAAGGGATCAGAAATTAAATAGGTTTACTGAGATCATGTGTCATATGATTCAAACACCCTGGAGACAGGATGGGAAGGTGTCCAGTGGTATCAAAGCATAAAAGGCCATTATGGATTCGTGATTTAGTTTTATGATTAAATTACATTATTTATAAATGATGTAACATGATGCATGGCCAAGAACACCTCCTTCCCTTCTGTGTCTTTTGTCCCTTCTGTGTCTTTTGTCCTTTCCTCCACCCCTCCTTCTGCAGCCTCATTTTCCCTCATTCACTGAGGTCCCGTTTTCTCTCCAAGTGTATTTGCACAACCAAATTAACAGGGCTTTTTAATCACCTGCCAATCTTTTGTCTCATGCAGGTATTTACACATTTCAAGTCACAACTGAATAATTACAGCAGGTTTTAGAATTGTGTTTCCCTTTTTAAAAAAATACTAAAAGAGAATTACCTCATTTTAAGATGCAAAGTATTAAAACTTAACATAGACTTTTTTCACTCCTATCAAGGCAGTCACATAGAGTTCATTGTACCAACCCAGCTCAGTCCAAAAGAGAAAACAAAAATGACACTTTCAGTGGCATATTTCTTGCTTGAAAATTATTCAGCATACTAGGGATGCTGGAAATTATTCCTCCTCTTTCAATATCTGTGCCAATTTTCCACAGTGACAACTCAGTTTAGGGTTTCCCATGCTTCTCCTTCTGAAAAAAAGTCTGTCTGCAGTAGCCTGTTAACTCCCAGTCAGCATTATACCCAGTATCACATAAATACCCTTTCTGTCACACGTTTAAAGAACCAAAATACAGAACAACCTCCAGAAAATCCTACAGAAAATGTTACAAGTCACTGTTCCAACTTGAGTGGAAAAATATGCACTTGATTAGTAACCCACCACTTGTCTGCATGCTTCCAAGCCACTGCTGCATTGTTTCAGCCTGGGATTTCTGCTCTAACAAACCGACCTGGGGCTTCATGGGGCAGAGATAATCTGACCTGAAAAAGAAAAGTTACACATTTAACCAAATTGCATCAAAGACACTTGCACAATCAAAGTTATGTTACAGCTCAACACTTAGAACATTTGAAAAATGCAGCTCTAGATAGCACATAACATGCTTAAAGAATAGAGGAATAATTCTTAAAATTTCCCAAATGGAATGAAAAGTTACTACTGATATTTAGCACAAATGTAAACCTGTTAGCACTCGCTGCTAACAGGAGACTCTTGGCACTGACATATGAATAAAAAAGCCTCTGATAATGCTGCCAGCAGCAGCTGTTCTCACATTTAGTTCTTAGTACAGGGAACAGAATCACAGTATGAGGAGAAACCCCAGGGTACAGGGATGATGCCCATGACTCTACCAGACCAAATTTAGCATAACAAACATGCAGCTAAAACACAGGCAATCTTAACACCTAAAATAATGGGAGCTGATGTAAATACAGGAAATCCTAAAGATTAGAAAACATTTTACCAGCTTTTTAGACAGTGACATATGTAGCCACAGGAGTACTCAAGCTATAATCCACATGATGAAGAATAAAGAATTCATGCAAAAAGTTCCTGCAGAGTCACTCATCTGTTATAAACTCACACGAAGCTCCAGAGAAGTTTTCTGTCTCCATAGCCTGTACCTACACATACTTTCTATTTGCAATGATCACTACTTTAGCATTGGCAGGACTCAGTTATCACAAAAACTCCCACAGAATATAAACACCTAATTTAGGGTTTAGACTCTTGCATTTAAGATTTCTGTGCAGGCTAAGTCTAGATGCAAGAGGCTGTCCTATAATCAACCATGGAAAAAAGGCAGTAAACATTCAGTAATCCCCAACACTCACATTAATATTCTGCCACATTTTCATTTTGCATGTTTTTATGAAACCATAAGCAACACAACTAAGAATTTGGTTAGTATTTCCATAAAAACTGGGGGCTTTTTTTCAAACATTTCTCAAACTAAAAAGGATGCACATGCCCACTGAACCTCCTGAACAGAGGCTTAGGTGAAACACTTGGTGTGAAACACAAATAGTCAGGAAAAAACTCTTACTCCATTAACTTTTCCTATAGGTCAAAGTTCCCCTTTTGCATTTTCCCTGAATGGACTTGTAAAGAGAAAAACATGAAACCATCACACAAGGCTTCTACTTCTTCACATACTGTAATAGGAAACCAAATAATACTAAAGCAGGAAACATTCTTTTATATTCTGCTGATGGAAAAAGCAAAGCAAGCCTCTGAGCATAGACAGGTTTATCACAAGAAAGGGCTCTTCTTGCATGGAAGAGGAAAACATGGTTTTCAAGCTACAAGTGGAGTAAAGGCTTTGGGCACTTTCTATAGCTTAGTCACAGCAAAAAAACAAGCATTTAACATTCAAGGCAGCTACAAACTTCATCTTAATAAAAACTGATTCTTACTGTGGTTGGTCTTTCACAGGTGGAGATATTTGCCCTTCAAAAGAACCAGAACTGCTAGAAGCCTTCTCCTTAAATATTTCTCCTATATCAGTGTAGCTGTTTGCAGGTGAAAAGCATTCTGTGCTCTCCCTTGTTCCTACTTTAGGCTTGGAAAGCAGTTCCATAGAGTGGCATCTCCCAGCAATACTGGATATGCCTTGAGTCTGACTGTGGGATGTGCCAGACCTGTCTGAAGAGTGGGCTCTTCGGAGGTAACGTGAATGTGGTCTCTCCTCAGCAAGCTGCAGGGTTCTTCCCCTGCCAGTCATGCCCATTTCTTTTCCCTGAATTGCCCACTGATGAAAAGAACCACTTCCATCTACTGATGAGGTATTACTGGAATTCTTGTTCTTCGGAAAAAAAGTCATTTTATTTGGGAGTGGCTGTCCAACCAACAGCTTCTTCTTTTCCTTCAAGCAGCTGCTGGTGCTGATGTTGGAAGAGCCTGTGAAGGTTGTAGAGATGGTAGCATTTCCACTGTCCATAGAATCCTCTGAAGTTCCCAAGTCTTTACTCCTTGCAGAGCCACACCTGGACATAAAAGGATGATCCAGCACTGAGGAGAGACTCAAACGATCTGCTGGATTTTTGCGAAGTAACTTGTGTATGAGGTCTTGTGCCTCTCTTGATAAAAAGGCTGGCATTTCATAATCTGCTAACACTACTTTATTCAGAGTGTTCTTGACTGTGTCAGTGTCAAAAGGTGGCTTCCCAATCAGAAGAGTGTAAAACATACAGCCCAAAGACCACACATCAGATTCGAGTCCGTGTGGGCTCCTTGTGGCTATCTCTGGAGAAATGTAATTTGGAGTTCCACACATGGTGTAATGCTTTTCATGAGGCATTTTCAGCTGAGTTGCTAGTCCAAAATCAGCAATCTTGACATTCATGTTACTGGTGAGTAAGATATTGGAAAGGGTGAGGTCCCGGTGCAGGATTCCATGAGAATGAAGATAGAGCATACCCGTGATAATCTGGTGCAGAAAGTGTCGAGCTGCCACAACACAGAATTACAGATTTTAGTCATACAACTGAAACCACAGCTATTAGAACAACACCTCTTTGAGGGATGCTATTGGTAGTGTGCTACTGACACTTTTTTTTTTAAGTAACAAGGATGTTTAGGTGTCATGTAAATGAGATGGAAATTAACTTTGATTTAAGCCATGTGGCATGTTCTAGAGTTCATAAAAAGTGTTCTGTAAGGCAGAAATCAGGTGTGTTTCTTTGCTAACAGAATAATGTCAGCAGGACTATTTGCAATTGGCCTAAACTCTTTAAAGTCAGGTTCTTAAGAACTGAAAAAAGTTGTTCCTCACCTTCAGAAAGAGCAAATACACTAAACTGAGCTGCTTCACCGTGTGCAGATTATAAAATTATAAGAGGCATTTTGGATTCCATTTGTTTTATTATTAGCAAACTGGCAAGGCCAGTAGTATCCCAGTTGCTCAAAAACTTCTCAGTTCATGATATTTGGATAGCCTTCTGTTCTATTACATTAGAAATTTGTGGAATATTTATTGAGAGTTTTAGATTACAACAGGAACAACAAAACCTCATCCAGGCTGAGGTTTGCATCATCACCATGGCTTTGCAAAATGACATTGCAAAATGACATTGCAATTACAGCAGTTTGGAGAATCATTCTTTCTAGACCTAACAGTTTCCAGTCCTCATTTTTCTCTTAGCAGAAACAAAAGTACAAAGAACTTCAAATTAATATATGTGTAATAGTAATTTATCATCTCGAGATTATAATTTATCATAAGACTTAAAGCTACAACTTTGTTCACAGTGACTATACTTCTAAATATCCTTTCACTAGAATTAAAGTTATAGAATAAAGCAAAACATGAATGCAAAGAGAGCTAGACAGGAAAAAACAATCTCACCTTCATCCTCTGAAAAGGGTTTCTTTCTGTTCTTGATGTATCTGCTCATTTCACCATTGTGACACATCTCCAGTATCAAGTATACATAGTTGCTATCTTCAAAATAGTTATAAAGCTAGAACATAAAACAATGAAAAAATTAAAATACATTTGGTAGACTATCCAGCAAGTCACATAATAAGTCTTCTCTACATCATGCTTACCTCAAGTATGGATGGATGCTTTAGCTGACAATGTATTTTCACCTCATTCTGAACCCTCTGTACCATTCCAACTTTGTGCATGGCTTTTTTATCTATCTGTAAATGGAGCACAGGGTATTTTTCAAACACTGCAGCACTGATCATGTACATTTTGGTTGCAAGTGAACCTGACATTTTAGTTGTTCAGTGAACGTTTGCACGAAAACTAAACGTAAGTGTTTTGATTTAGTTTAACCTACTATGTGCTTTTAATGAACAAGTATCATAGCTAAACAGAAACACTCAACTAACTCAAAGTTTGACATTTCCAGTACCAATACTAATTAGAAAAGTTTCTGACATCCTTAAGCAGAGAAACTTAGTTCTGATTTTGCCAAGCTGATTTGCTCAATACAGTTAATACATAAAAAGTGGAGAAACACCTGCAGTAGATGAGTTTCCTTCACAGAGTTTCTCCTGTAGTGAAAGAAACTCACCAGTGCATTTTGCACTGGATCCACCTCCAGCCACACAAATCCTAAACTAAGTTTTTGTGGTCATGAATTTTCTGAATTAGAATTTTGGGGCTGATTAACTACTGAATGTTGAATATTTGAGCTCAAGTTCTCTCCATAGCACTGCAAGCATTCACATTTAATTATCAACACAGACTATTTGCATCTTTCAGCATCAAACCCTAAATACTGGTTACATACAAGCAACCCAGGCACGAATGCCCAACTGCATCATCCCCCAACCTGCTGCAACTTGCTTGTTCCCTCAGAAGGCTGAGCTTTCCTTGGCTGGCAGCCTTACCATTTTGATAGCCACCTCCAGACCGGTTTTCAGGGATACTGCTCTGTAGACCCCTGCAAAGGAGCCTTTCCCCAGGAGGTTCCCCACCTTGAAATCCTGCAACACGAACAAAAAAAACCATCACGGTCAAGCCCAGCCCCAGGATTCGAAGCATCTCTCCCGACGCAGAGCCAGAAGACGGAGGCCCCGCAATCCCGAGCCCCTCGGAGGGTACCTGGATGGAGCTCTCCGGGGCGCGGCGGCCGTCAGCAGCAGCAGGGCCGCAGAGAACCCCCCGCAGCATCATCCTCCCCGCACGGACACCGCCTGGCACCGGGGGCTGCCCGGGGATGGGCAAGGAGCCCGCACACCTTCCCGCCCTCTCTGCCGCCGGACTGGACGGGACGGCCGCGCTCGGCTCCCGCTGCTATGGCAGCGACCGCCCCCCACAAACACAACGCCCGGGGCTTTCCAAAACCCGGCACAGAAGCGCGGAGAATAAAAACCACGGCGGGGGCTGAGCTTCCCGCGCAAGGTGCGCGCCGCCGGAGCCGCAGGCGTCATCGCCTCAGGGTGCTCCCCCCCCCCACAAGTAGGGAAACAGGGGTGGGCCCAGAGGACGGGGGGGAGTCCGGGGGCTCAGCCCTTCCCGCACTGGGTCAGCACTTCCTGCACCGGCCCTGCCCCGGAGGAGCCAGGTGGGACCGGACTGGACCGGACCGGGCCACCTCGCCACAGCCAGCCAGGCTGAGGGGACGAATGCGCAGGCGGGCCTGGGAGGAGCCCCACTCCCACAGAGAAACCCGGGATGAGGACGTGCCCCCCCTGTCCGGTCTCTCCCCACCCCCGGCCCCGCGCTCCCGACAAAAGACCGGGGGGCTCCGGCCAGGCCCGGGGGGAGGGGAAGCTGCATTCCACACCTCTATTTTCTCGCCGATGCAGGTCGCCATGGCGCCGGCCGCACTCCTTGGGCCCCGCTACGGGATCTCCTCAGGACCTCAGCCGCCGCTCCCCATCACGGCTGCCTCCGCCGCCCGCCTCGGCCCAGGCCTGGCTGCGGGGCCCGGCGGCCGTTCCCCTCCCCCGCCGCCTCCATTTTGAAATTCCGCGCCGTTACCGAGGCTGCGTCTGACGCAATCGCGTCACGCCGAGGAGGCGCCCCCTACCGTTCAGCAGGCCGGGCCGGGAGGTGCCGCGGTGGGGCGCGTGCCCGTGTCCTCGGCAGCCGTTGGGGCGCGTGCGGCCCCGTCCTCCCGCTGCAGCTCGGGCGTTGGCACCGACCGGCGGTACCACGGCCCAGTGCGGTACCTCAGACCGGCCCAGTGCGGTACCACGGCCCGATGCGGTACCTCAGACCAGCCCGGTGCGGTACCTCAGACCAGCCCGGTGCGGTACCTCAGCCCGATGCGTTACCTGGGCCTGGTGCGTTGGGTTACTTCAGCCATGCTCAATGCAGTACCTCAGTCCAGTGCATCACCTCAGTCAAGTGGGTTACCTCAGCCCAGTGCTTCACCTCAGCCCAGTGCGTTGCCTCGGCCCGGCCTGTTGCGCTACCTCAGCCCGGTTCGGTGCGTTACCTCAGCCCGGTGTATTACCTCAGCCTGGTGCGTTACCTCAGCCCGGTCCGGTCCGTTACCTTGGCCTGGTGCGTTGGGTTACCTCAGCCTGGCCCAGTGTGGTACCTCAGTGTGGTGCGTTACCTCAGCCCATTCCGGTGTGTTACCTTGACCTGGTCTGGGGGGTTACCTCAGCCCAGTGCGTTACCTCAGCCTGGTCTGGCGGGTTACCTCAGCCCAGTGGGTTGCCTCAGCCCGGTGGGTTGCCTCAGCCCGGTGTCTGCAGTCAAATCGACAGCCCTGCAGGGTTCTTATGGAGGAGGGAGAAGCGCGAGGCTGCCTGTGGCCCCGTGACACCGATCTCTCTGGGTTTGCCCTGCTCCCCGGTGTCTTGGTGGAAAGGTTGGCCCAGCCGAGCTGGTAGGGTCAGCTCCTGGTTGATGGTGGGTGAGAGTAAAATCTTGTAATAAAAAGAGCAGTGTTACCCTTACGTGGGTATCTCCCTCACACTTAATATAGAGATTTTATTTTTCCTTAGTTATTATTTTTAAATGGCAGGGTTTTTTTTAAAGGTATTGGAACTCCCTCTTCTGTTAGTCTCTTCCACTGATAGGAAATATGCCAATGATACAGCAGTGGTTATTGCTATATTAATGTTAGAATATAGCGTAGCTTTTCTTTGGATTTTCTTTTACCACAAGAGGGTGTGATGAGATTTAAGTGCAGGCAGAACTCAAGAGACAAGGGCAGAGCAGCTGGTTTAATGAAGTTGTGGGTTTAATTCCTAGCTACATTGGTTTATTTTCCAAAAATGCTATTTCCAGCTATTTTTCTGCCAAAATAACTTCTGAACTATGGGTCAGATTGGAGTTTTAAAAAAACAAGAGTGAAGAAAATCAGGAGTGATGGCCATTCCTGCCTGGAATGAGGTCAGCACATGATTGTGCCAGCACTAATGCCAGTGCAATGGAAGGCACACAAGAGCAAGAAGAAAGGTGGGAGAACAGCAGCTCTCTTTTGGTTGGGCTGGTGTTGCTGCGGAGTGGAATTCCACCTGGAGGTAGAAAGCAGTGAAATAAACCTAAGTGAGGGAAAGAGCACCCCTTAAAGCAGTGTCTGCAGGCCTTCTTTCAGCTCTGTTGCACAAACACAATGTGAAGATTTAGTGTCCTTCATCACTGGAGACTTCTGATTAGCAACAAGAGTAAAAAGGACCTGAGTAAGAAAGAGGGTGAAGTGCAAAACTAGAGTACTCAGAACACAGCCATTGAGAGAACAAAGAGTAGTTCTCTCTTCATTTTACTTCATTCAGCTGTCAGTATAACCTTCTAAAGCTGATAGACTTCTTCCATCCTTCCCCTGGAGAACAAGGGAGGTAGGATAGATTTTTGAGTAGAAGGTGAACAAGAACTGCCAAGAGCCTGTGGCTTGCAGCAGTGGTGATGGTTTAGCCCATGTTCAGAGCACTGCATTTGTGTTCAAAATTGGCAATGAAAATGGTCATTTAAATCTGGCGTCTCATGGCTACTCTGACTTAATTATATGAGCATGAATAATTGTTTTTGCTGTTGAAATCCATCTATGTGTATCACAAAGTATGCAAATAATCTTTGTCCTTGAACAAAATGTCAGAGGTGCACTGACAGAGGATTGCAGAAATGGCCATGCAGGGAGAGCTCAGGTCTTTCACTGCATCTTTGTTCAAAACATCTCCTGATAACTGCTTTTCTCATTCAATAAGGCAGAATTTACTTCAATTTATATTCTCACTGAGCCAGCAAGGCTTGTGGAAGCCTTGGGTGACTGAGAAGACTCTGCCTAGTATTTACTAATTTCCTGGATATATTGTTAGGTGAGACTACAATGGATTTGGGCTCTGTGTGGCTGGTATCAGTTTTCTATAGGCTAAACAGCAGTCATTCTTTCCCTTTCCCTTTCCCTTTCCCTTTCCCTTTCCCTTTCCCTTTCCCTTTCCCTTTCCCTTTCCCTTTCCCTTTCCCTTTCCCTTTCCCTTTTCCCTTTCCATTTCCCTTTCCCTTTCCCTTTCCCTCTCCTTCTCCCTCTCCCTCTCCTTCTCCCTCTCCCCTTTCTCTTTCCCTTTCCCTTTCCTTTTCCATTTCTCTTTCCCATTCCCTTTCCTTTCTTTTTGGTTTGCTTTTTTGTTGTTGGGGCTTTTTGGTTGATTGTGGGGTTTTTTGGGTTTTTTTGGAGTCTACAATAGTGAGTGGTACTCAGTTGAATCAAGCTGATTCCTTGCATTTAGTGGATATTCACTGGCAATTAACAGTAGTCTACTAAGTATTATTTCCTTACCCAAGAAGGCACAGATGTTTTGGAGAATGACTCAGTCATATCCTTCCTCCTCCCCCGAAGAACTGGGAAGGTGTCTGTACTTTTGAAGAAAGCTCATTTAGACTACATGGCAAAGTTTGAAGAGTTCTTTATTACTTCAGATTTATTTTTTTTAAGTTTGCATAACTTCTGTCGCTTATGGCTGCTTTAATATGCAAGAATGCTAGAAATCACATGTTCATCTTGGGTGAAGTGAAGAAGGAAAAGAAACAAACCACATAATGAATCATTCAGTCTTTTAAGACAATTAAGGTGTGGCATGGGAAGATGTTGAAGGGATCCCTGTCGGGATCTGCTTTGATGTGTTAAGTTTATATTCTAAATATTAAAATAAATTATGCCTTAGCTTCACAGTCATATGCACAGGAGATTGCTGTGACCAGCCAGGGACTGAGCTCACAGGCAGCTTGTGCAGGGAGTGTATTTCGGAAGCAGTAGAAAGGCAAGCAAACCAATTCAAACACCAGGGCTTGTTCTGCAAGTCTGCCTGTGTGCATTGGCAACCTGATAAAGTACATGCAAGACTTCTTCACAGGAAACCAACTCCAACAAGTGCCAAGAAGAAGAACAACTTGTTTTTTTAAACTAAAGTTTCTAATTACACCATCTCGAAACTTTAATGGGGTATTTCCTGGCCTAGTACCAGTGAAATGCATATTTTTTTTTTCCTATTTATCATGATTGTGCTGAGAAGGAAGAGCTCGTTCCAGGTACTATCTCAGTGACACCACACAGGCATTTTCCTCCCATACTCTTCATTCTGGAAGGTAATGCTAGAAAAATTGGCCAGGGAAGGACTGATTAAGCCAAAACATAAAATTGAATCAAACCCACAAAAGTTTTATCCGTGTCCAATATCAGCATCATTTCCCCTGCCTCCAGATACCCTGGCCAACATATTAGTTTATTTAGATGTTCACTAGAGGTTTCTTTGGTCTTCCTTACTGAATATCCATTTGCCAGCAGTGGGTGTACCAGTGTTGACAGACAGTTTGATTTGCAAATGTAGGCTGCTCCCTTAGGCTCAATTCCTTTGTTAATGGTGTTTCTAAGCCACAGAGAATTATGCAACAGTAGAGTAACTACTGCTTTATGTCATATTTTAATTCTTTTTCTCCTTAGCATTTGTCCTTTTGTATGTTTTCAGAACTCATCTCTTTGCACTTACTTGTACAGAGAGCTTACCCCAAGCAGATGAAGTTTGCATCTGTTTCATAGAATGCAAAACACTTGAAAAGAAACACTGAATACAAAACAACTGAATTCTGAGGTGCATTTAATGTCTCCATGCAGGAAGACCATGAAAGTAAGAAATTCTTCAGGTAATCAATGGAGCATTCATATCTGAGCTGTCTTACACAGTTTTTAAAAATACATCTTATTGAATATAGATAATATTTCAAGACATCATGAGTGGGTTTATCTGCCTTTCTAGAACGTACTGCTTATTTTGCTCCTCTTCCAAAAGAGAATGAATGGGTTGGTTTTCCCATCTTTGTGCTTCACTCTAGCAGTAACTAAATTGTAGGAGGAAACAGAGGTGCCTGTTATATGCAGCTTTTTATTATACAGTGTATTTATTTGTGCAATGAACATTTATGATCATCCACTGAGCCATCAAGAGTTCCCTTCCATTACATGAAACATAGAAGTTGTCTAAGTGAATAAATGATTTGAAGTGACCATTGCTCTGTTCCTGCTAACCAAAGCAACCTGTGTCATACATGTAACTGCAGAAGCTTGTCCAGCTGTAACATCCTCATCTTTCTCTAAAATAAGAGCTAAAAGAGAAAAAACATCAACATAGTAAGATTTCTGTCAGTGTCAGCAGTACAACTGATCACTATTTAAATGAATGGGGTGATATTGACTGATAATGTATTTGAAATGTCTGCTTAAACTGTGCAACAACTCTGAAGCAAACACAGAACAGTGCTTTCCAAGGGCAGTAACTGTAGTTGACTACATTAGACTATCTATATATATATATAGATAGATAGACTCTCTCTATATAATATATATGTATAAGCAGTTGTAGTTTCACTGAAATTAGAGAAGTTGTATTGCTTTGTACAAAAGTTCAATTTGATTCTCCAAGTGTAAAATTTTCAAAACTGGAGAAGTTGTATTTCTTCTGTGACATTCCCAGCTCATTAGGACACGGCCTTATTCATAGTGAGTAGGAACAGAAATAAGTGTAACAGGGAATTTTTCACCAGTAAAATCAACATACTGCCAGGTTGCTTTTTTATATATATATATACCTTTATGTTCCAGTCTTGGGAACTCTTTGACCTAATGGCTTCATGTGCATGCCACTTCTCTTAGAACAATGTGTGCCTTGTTTTCAATAAAGCCTGAGATTGGGCCTTCATTCGAGGGTTAGTAAGCTTGTGTTGAGCTTTTTGCTGGTGTGGCTTCACTAGTACTTGAACAAGGCAGTTTAAAACTCACAGGTCTTTACAATGTGACTGAAATTTGGATGTACATCAAGCAGTAGGTAAGCTTTGCTTTGAAACTCCTTTCTTAAACAAAAGCCTGTGCTCAGCGTTAATTATTGAGCTCTTAACTCTCCTCCCTGATATTCTCCCATTAAGAGACCAGACTGGTTTTCCTTGAGAACTTTCCATGGCATGTTTATGCCCATGATACTTTATTGCTTAAGGCTGACAAACAATAGCATTGCTACAGTGCAGTACAGGCTCTGTATTTCTTTTCCATGCCCCAGTTTGTTTTTAAAGAAAACTTTTTCCACTTCAGATTCCACATGTGGATGCTCAGGAGAATCACATTTCTCTCTTAAGCATGCTCAGAGGAAATATGTTAATTTAGATGTCAGAATGTTTCAGTTGTGAGAGACTGGGAGTTGAACAAGTGCCTCAAGAACTCTAATTTTGATGCTTTCCCTCCCACAGGAAAGGGCTGTGATTCTCATTTGTCTGTTTCATGGTGAGTTCTCCAGAAAGAATTTCTGTTTCAGACAGAGAAAAGAACTGAAAACTTCTTTATCCTCTAGCTGACACATATCTTCAAACAACTTGGCAGCCATGTGATTCAGTTTACTAATCTGTAAAAATGACAACACATTTCATTGCTAGTTGAGGAGTGTGGGTGAAGGAAAGTTATTTATGATGCAAGTGAAAGAGAAAACAGTTTGTGCAAAGAATGACTGTTTCTGAAATACTTCTGTTATTACTGAGGAAATAAAGCCCAGCTGATTATGTGCAGAGCAAGAGAAATTGTGGAGTCTCCTCCCTGTTCCTGTAGAGAATGTCATGGTGCCCAGGGTAAGGAGCTTCAGGAAACAAGGATTAGGGTAGAAGGAATTATGGGAACACTGAATATTATAATTTATGGGAGCTATGGATATGTCCAGTAAAAAATAAACATCACAAAATATTTCCTTTGCTGTGGACTCTACAGTCTGTGAGGCAGCCAGGTCTCTGCACCACTATTTTGCCAGTTCTTGAAGAAAGGAATTCCCCAGTGGGTATTGCATTTCACCCTTCCTACCTCAGGCATGTGGTGGTTTAAGCTTCTCTTACCTACAAGGGACTGGGAGTGAGGCAAGGTCCTGGGGCTGAAAAAGTGCTGAGCTGAGCACCTTATATTCTGTGAGTGTGTGAGTAATACACTGAGTTTTCTCTTAACTTATAGAGGGATAGTAGTTGAGTACATTTTACTGGGGAGTGCAGTTTTGGTCACTCCCTGACTACATCTGTGTTGCATTACTTTTTTCATACTTCTCTTAGAGAAAAGACCTGGTTTTAGACTCACAGAATCATAGAATCCTTTAGGTTAAAAAAAGCCATAAGATCACTGAGTCCAACTATCAACCTATCACTGCCAAGTTCATCACTAAACCGTGTCCCCAGGTGCCCATGTTTTTTAAATACCTTCAGGGACAGTGATTCAACTACTTCCCTAGGCAGCCTGCTCCAATGCTTGACAATCGTTTTGGTGAAGAATTTTTTCCTCATATCCAGTCTAAACCTCCCCTGGCACAACTTGAGACTGTTTCTTCCCATCACTTCTGACTTGAGGGAAAATCCTCTAGAAGAAAACAGGATTTTTTCACAGCAGCAAGCAAAGGAGTAACTAGATATGTGCTGGGGTGTGATGAGTTTTCTGGACAGGAGCTGGAGTGCTTTGTGGAGAGGGAGCAGGTATATAGGAGCTGGGTAGGAAGCAATAAGAAAGGAGGTCTCTTTTGAGTGCTGTGTTCTTCTGTTTTACACTGAATATTTCCTCCACTGTAACATTCAGGCCTGGAGATGTCAACCTGCAGTTTCAGTCAGCCCTTAAGCTGAGCATCAAATTCTGTATTTTAGAAAGGTTAATTGCAGGTTTCTGCAGAACCTGTTATAGTTGGGAGGGTAGGAAAGCAAGGAGAGTAGGGAGGGAGGAGGAACCACAACTGGATATCCCCCTGCAATTCTTGGGTTTGTTTCAAGATTAAATTGAAGGTAGAAGTCTTCAAGTCAAGTTAAAACAAGCAAACAAAAATCGCTGCCAACACCCTCTTTAGAAATGACTGTTTATATTATAGACAGAATAGCTGCTGACTCAGAAGCATAAAATACTTCTGCTACTGAATATGAGGAAAGAAAACCTTGCCCTCTGTGTTAGGCTCTGAGGCACAGGGGAAATGCTAGCCAAAATTCTGGGAGGTGCTGGCCCTTATAGATCAAGTTCCACTGTAGTACTTATTCCTGGGTGTCCTGCTACTGGTATTTATGCTGTGGGAAGCAGCAGAACCTTTAATCTGGTAAAATCTGAGTCCTGTAACAACTACTACAGCTAAGGACAGCACGAGCCACTAAAAATGTCTATTTCTTACCTGTGGTCTTATGGACAAACATTTGTTGTATCAACCCCTGAGATCAGACAAAGCTTCTCTGGAGTAGTGATGTAAAAAACGAGGTCTTGGGTGGCCACTGGTGGTTCAAGTAGCGGTTTAGGTATTTATTATAATTATACACAACCTTGACAATCTATACTGCCATTCAAAAATAAATTGAAGTATTGTCAATTTGCACATGGTCTGTCACTAATAAGAATCCCATTTACATACAAAGTAAATCATTTGCATACTCAAGACACTGCTTCAAATGCTAACACTCCCAGCTCTTCCCTCCCCCCATCCCGTGGAGATATGTTTAGACTCTGTGAACAAACTTTCCCAACTTTGCAACATTCAGACACTCCTCCCTTTTTTTTTTTTTTAATTAATTAATCCATGTCAGGACTTTGTAGAGGTGGCCAGTGGGTATAGCTCTTGATTAATTTTTTGTTTGTAATTTACTCTTCACAGATCACATCTCAGTAATGCATTGCTTGATCTATTTCCTTCTGACCAGGAAGATGCGAAGTTTAATAACTGTATCAGGTAAGTTACGAGCACACTGCCAGTTTTGGATTCTGCAGTGCCAATAGTGACCTTCAGTTATTTTCACTGTTACTTAGATAAGTAGTTAAGTGGCCTAAGTCTTCAAATTTCAGTTGTGAAGAATCAAGAACTCTGCTAAGAGTCAGCTACCATATGCTTTCTCCAGCATACAAATGTTACCTTGAGAGTTGAAATGAAAATTTATGAGGAATTAACTTTTTGTTAAGTGCAGTGTTTTTTTACATACTATTCTTCCACCCAGTTAAACTTACTGCTAGTGTAAGCATCTTTAGAGCTTATGGGTTATACTGACCCTCAACTGAAGTGGTTGGGACTTCAGTTTAAAAGGGCTCTTAGAAGTCAGCATAATGGAGTACTACAGTGTGGTAACACAAAAAATTAAAGTACTATTTTGATGAATGAGGTTCATGGTGATGTTCATATATGGGAACTGAATTTAGCTTCTCCTTCTATAGCAGCTGGCCAGGTCCTTTGAACCAGCAAACACAGCAGGTTTGTAAAATGGTTCCATAACCAGAGCACTGAGAAGTATAAAGATTTAAGGTTTGTTCAGGCTGTGTAGTTCTCACCTTACAGTCAAAAAATCACTCTGAAAACCCTCCTGCCAGCTCTTCACCAGCTTCCTAAATTATACTTAAAACATAATCCTTACAGGGAAAAAACACACCTTAAACACAGAGTATTTGAAAAGTTACAGCAGGAAAAACCTACAGCAGAGCCTGGAGTTGAGCACCCTAGATGTTTCAAAAAAATATTAAATAATTTCAAATGCTGAAGCTATGAAGAAATCTTATAAACCGGATGCTTTAAATTAACAGCAATCCCTTGTAAGTGGAAGAACCAGAACCATGATACTGCATCCCACAGCAGCAGCACCTCTGGCTGCCCACAAGGCACAGGGAATGCTATGGTTGCAGGCCCCTGTGCTTCCAAACCTCCCCTCCAGTGCTGCCATCCTGACTGACAAGGACACCTTCCCCCTCATTCTGCCACCTTGTCCTGGGCAGTCAAGTGGTAATACAGGTTAGGTGAAACAGCTTGGAGGATTCCCATCCAACTGCCTACTTGAAGTTTTGCAAACCTGCCCCAAAGGCAGTATTTAAGAGTCAAAGAAGGACACTGCCAGAAGCAAGGAAGGGAGAGGGTTCTCATTCAGACCAAACAACAAATGAATCACATTTGGTCTCCTGGTCATTTCCCTTCAGGCTCATTTCAGCCTCCACTACAGCCAGTTCTTGAGACCCTCCTGTGACTCCCGAGATGGTAACAGTCTGCTCCTTTGTGATTCAGCAGGCAGCTGTACTGAGTTATTTTATCATGTAGTCCTAGTACAGTTCAAAGAAAGAAGAGTATAAAAGCTAGACTTACAGGGATTGTTTAAAATCTGTTTATGTTACATCTGAATGAAGTATAACAAATATCCTGAAGTCTAAACTACTGTAATAAAGGATGTGGAAAGGAGGCCAGGAATCAGTTGTAGAACTGCTCTTAGCAACTTAGTTTAGTAAAGGAAATTAATTTTGAAGACATTTCTTGAGCAAGATGTTTAAGACAGGAGAGAACCAGTCCTCTTTAAAGAAGAAAGATGCTACCTGTAAAATAAAAGTTATTTTAATGCTGTTTTACAACTAAACTTTTACATGAAGCCTGTAATTAGCAATTTAAAAAAATAAAAAACCAAAAAACCAAAACTCTACTGCCTTTACAAAGATAGTGCTGCTTCATATTTTTATTTTGTGGGATGGAAGGATCATTTTCAAACATCAGAAATTCATCTTGCCCTCAACAGAAAATTGTAAAGAAGACATTGGCAACAAATCCTCACTTTTAAAGTACACAAGATGCAGAGTAACACACTACTGTTGGTTCCCTTACAGAACTTATGTTGCAAGATACTAATTCTGCTGCTGTCAGGGTAGCCACAGGGTAACTCGTCACTTGTTCAGTCTGATGCACAAAACCTCATCTTCAAGTTGTGCATTGCTTATGTAAGTACTTGAGAACCTTCAGCTTGGTAAATTTTCATCTCTAACAGAAAACAGATTACATATCAGCAAGTCACATTCACACATTTATGTGTGGCTCATTATGGGAAGAAAAATTTGTCCTTCCAAAAGGGATTCTTAACACATGTATCAGCAACCAGTAGCTACTGGCAATCTGGGGGTAGCATTTCTCTTCATCAGGGATCTAGAGACAGAGCAGATGCATAGCAAAAAAAAAATAAAATTTCTAGTAAGAAAACCTTACTACAATTGCTTAACCAGATCTGCTTTGAAGCTTGCCATATTAAGCAGCTGCAGAATTACTCCAGCCTTTATGCATAAGAATTGCCTCAGATAATCTGTAATGTAATATTAAGCATCTGGTGGCCATGAGAAGACTGTTCTTACATGACCTTTATAGCTACTGGAGATTTCCACTGTTTGAGCTCTTCTGCCAGGTATAAGCAACTCTACTGGACAAATTAATGGGCTTAGGAAAAGCCAATACTTAGGAATGCTACTCATTACACTGCTGTGATAAAGCTCCTGAAGTACTAATGATGTTGAAGCCTGCAGGACCAAAGCTAGCTCAGCCATATAGTGACTTCATCTTAGTACAGCTGACACTGAAATACACTTTCCCTTCCAGTGCCAAAGACACAACTAC
The DNA here is from genome assembly GCF_003957555.1 of Calypte anna. NCBI lineage: Eukaryota > Metazoa > Chordata > Aves > Apodiformes > Trochilidae > Calypte > Calypte anna. The sequence goes on along the minus strand of NC_044249.1, from coordinate 1,897,327 downwards.
AGTGGCAGAATTCAAGACTGAGCCTGTGGAGTAGCTGCAGGTCTCCAGAGTTACTCAGCCTTTGTTCAAGGGCTTTAAGTGTGCCAATTGAAGGTGTCAGAGCACACACAATTGATTGTGTAGAGGAAGAACAGTAGAGCAAAGGACATGCATCTCAGTCACTGCTGTCAGTCATGAAGGTACAATTGTAGCACTTTAGCAGGTTCATATACAGCTGTAAATGATGCTTCCTTTTTCTGTGAAGATACTGGAGAGTAAAGTTCACTTCTACCAACTCCAGCTTGGGTCACAGGATACTCTTTTTGTAGCATGAACAGAGATGGAATGTGAAGGGTATGGCTGGAGATAAACTGGCTGCCAAAGCCAGGAACAAGAGCACAGCCCTTCACTTACTTGAAACAGCAACAGGTTTGTACAGAATTGCTGCAGGAACACCTTAACACCTACATGCGTTTCTGCACTGGAGTTCCAGTCACTCAAGTGTTTAACACTGCAATAGTTTTTATACTGTTACCAGCCTCTTAGGCTGATCTATGAAACCACTTTTCATAGGGTGGCCCATTCCTGTGCTGTTAGACAAATCAAAAGAAAAGTGACCTGCTCAAGCAAATGCTACAGTACTTCCATGACTGACAGAAGCATTCAGAATATATAAACATACACTGGACCATGACAGTGTCTAAAATTAATTAAAGGAAACAGTGATTCAACTGTGTAATAATATCCAGTTTGCAAACTCTTTTGTTTAGATCCTTGACCAAAAGGTTTATGTGCTGAGTACCAAGGCTTAAATAAGCTCTCAGTAGTTCTTCCAAGTTCACAACAAACAGCATTTAAGCAACCTCATAATCAGGATGCTAATGGCCAGCTCACACAGCACATTTTTTATTGTTTCTTCTCCCCAACATAAAATGTGATCAAGAGATTAAATTAAAAACTAAAGTGGATATAGTAACATGTGCAGTAAGACATTTTCAAGGGAAAGCTATGCAGTCTTTGTATATTCTACCCCTTCATACTATTTCATGAGCACAGTATGTTATGTACAGCTATGTGCGCTGAGACCATTCACTTAATTTCAGCACGTGGCAGAGCCATTACGCCACCATTTTATAAGTAAGATTGTTAGTGGTATGGGAATCTAAAAAATGTTTAAACTTGGGTTATTCAGTTTCTATGAAAAAGACCGTACAATTGTCATGGTACATCAACAAGATGGACTAGTATGCCAACTAAACTCTATTTTAATATTTAAATTATAACAATACAATAACTAGAAAAGGTCAGTGCTTCAAGTGACGTGTCTTGCCACTTCAATTCCAATATTTTTTCCAAAATAAAGATGCAATTAGATCTACATTTGAGCATCAGTAGTGCAATACAGTATCCTTTCCTGAATAAAGGAGCTGAGGTTTATCCACAATAAAAGCTTTAAATAAGGTAGATTGTTGCCATTATATATCAATTCTGTAAGTTTGATATAAAATATATTGGGAAAGCTTAAACTGACTTATACAATCTACATTTGGCTAAAGCTCCACATAAGCAGCATCAGTGGAAATGAACATCAGAATTGTACTTAATATAAAACACTTTCAAAACTACTCGGCAACAAATGACAGAAGGTTGGCTAAGAACAACTGAACATCTGAGGTGTGTACCAGACAAAAAGAATGGACCCTGTGGTTACTTGCACTATTTTAATTAAGGAAAAGAAATGCAAGATTTAGTCCACTTCCATTTCTCCAGGTGGTTTGGTCTGCTGAGAAGTGTCCTTGGCTGGCTCAGGTTTTGGTTCAGCACCACTCTGTCCGTTCACTGGTCCGTTGTGCTCACCATTGGCTTTTGACTGCCCATCACTGGGGGGTTCTATCTTCGGTTTTGGTTTGTATATAATGGGGTTGCAGAAGCTATCCAACTCCTAGTTGTAACAGAAGTGAGAAAATAGGTTCATTTGCTGGCACAGTAAATTGTATTAAGCTCAAATGTCCCATTTGCTTCAGGTTCCTAACAACCCAGAATTTAATTTTCAAGGACTAGACTCATCAATTCTATCCAGTCTAGAAACTTAAAGCCTTCCACTAGCTACAGAGCTTCTGATCTGTTAGAAGCCTGCACAGCAATTTATTTTCTAGCAAGCCTGGTGCTGCAAGTCAGGATATTTTAAAAAGGGTCATTCAGAAGTACTGCTGTAAATCAAGAGTCAAAATTGAGCACTGATAAAACTGCTGCTCCCTGTATCTTTTCATAGCGTTGAAAGCTCTGCAGGAGTTATATTTTAGCTCAACAGAGGCCAAAACCTTGTCAAACCCCCCCATGCTGTTAGAATGCAGCACATAAAGTGATTTTAATTTCTTTTTACCTTAGATTTTGTCAGTATTTCTGCCACTTTGACAACTGGATCCTGAGTGAGACTGAGTTTGTTCTGGGCATTCATTTTGCTGTTCAACCAATTCATAGCTTCATTAATGTACTTCTCTACTTTTTCCATCTCAGCAGGATCTAGGTGGTCGTATTTTTCATCCTAAGGGAAGAGGTATTTATTTAACATCATATAGGTTTCTCACCCAATGAAGAATTTAATGGGACACATAATAACTAACATTGCCACAACCTGACAAAAATAGTTTTTAACAAGTGTTTAGTATGAAGAATGACTGTGGAACAGATAGGATATTTTTTTTATGTTTGAAATTTTAATCTTTAGTGCATGCTGCTGAAGCACAGGCTAATAATGAATCTGCAAGAAAAGCAGCACTCACAATTTACTGTAGTTTGATTAACTAATTGCAAAGTTAGAGTAATTTATGGTAGCAGCTGTAACTTGAGACACCCATTTCAGGTGGTACAGCTCATCATAAAACGTGACTGTCTGTGTTCTCATGAAGAAAAACTTTTTGCCAGCAATCCAGAAGAGTTTTAGAAAAAAAGCAGCAAATGCACAGCATCCATTTTAAAGCAGATTCACAGGTAATCCTACAGGATTCCTTTTTAAACACAAAACAGTCTACAGCCAAAACTTAAAACACTCCAAACAGTTCATTCTCTAAACTGCTCCTACCTTGTTTTTGTATGCTTCTACTGCTTTCATTAGGAGCTGAATCTTCTTTCCTAGTTCATTTAGAACTTTTGGTCTCTCTTCATGTTCCATGTATCTCTCCTGAATAGGCTGTCCAAATTTCTGAAACCAAACAAAGATATTGATGAAATACAAGTTTACTGTAGTCTGGTCCAAGAATAAATGTGGCATGGGAAGTAAGCCTGCTTTTAACTCCTATTCTTACCATTGAAGAGTTCAATCTTTGCATCTTGCTTTAGTTAAAAACAAAGCAGCTAGTAATGGATCAGAATTCATGTTTTCCCATGAGATTACTGAAGTCTAAAGTATTGAAGGTTTTTCTGTTGTTACTAATGAAGTAATTCAGTGGAAGAAGCTACTCTTAAAGCACTCTTCACCGTTTATCATTAGAAATTAGACCAAAAATTCATTTTTATAGCTATAGATCATCACTGAAAACAGGAAAATCAGAGCATCTATTCTGAAGCGTATTTCCAAAGAGCCTCCTTCAGACCACAAGACTGACAGAAACAGCAATTACAGTTCTGGTCCCTAGCAAACATCTGCTTCATTTGGACCATTTTCAAATTAGGAGCACACTGTAAAATTAAGTTTTTAAAGGTAGCTAAACTACATTTACATCCTAAAGTTAATGGATTTACAAAACTCACAGGAGGGTATGCACAGACACCCCCCTCATTACAATAGGTTTGCACAGTTAACCATGGATATTGGTATTGGTATGTCCCTTCCACCAAACACTCTTTTTTCCTAGAAAGTAACTTACTCTTAACTCCTGAAGCTTATCCACGTATACTTGCTTTGGCTGGTCCTCTCCATCCTCATAAAGCCAGTTTTCTGTGTCCTCCAGCATCAAGGTCAGCTTGTTTGCATCCTACAAAGCAAATGTGGGATAGTCTAGTTCAGAAGGGAACATGATAAAGGAGACTTCTCTGCCCTCCAGCATACAAAGAAACATCTGGATTCAAGAAACTGTTTCATCAATTTAAAATATTCCAAGTATGATAGTGAAGTGGAATGGTAATCAACAGACTTCAAAGCCAAGACTTCACAGAATTATTAAAGGCAGGACAACCCTACTGAACCACTGAAACACTCCAGCAACTCTTACTTCTTCAGTGATGAATTTCTCAAAGACTCCACACAGTTTGTCTCTGAAGTCATACACATACTCTTCAACAGCATTCTTTGCATCATTTCTTTCTTTCTCAAGCTTATCTTGCATCATCATCTTCCCCTATGGTGGAGAAAAGCTTATTTAGAACTAAAAGCATCTTCAGTGTCAGACTTAATGATTACTCTCTTGAAACTGTATCACAAAACTCTGCAGCAGCCTGCAAAGTCACAATTAAACCTGAAGGAACTACAGGAAAGCTGGGGAGGGACTTCTTATGAGGGTGTGTAGTGGTAGGATGAGGGGTAACAGTTTCAATCTGGAAGAGGGTAGATTTAGAAATAAATTCTCCAGTGTGAGGGTGGTGAGGTTGCCCAGGGATGTTGTGGCTCCCCCTTCCCTAGAAGTGTTCATGGCCAGGCTGGATGCAGCTTTGGGCAACCTGATCTAGTGGGAAGTGTCCCTAGATGATATTTTATGTCTCCTCCAACCCAACCATTCTGTGATTCTATGATCTGGGTAATTAAGTCTCATGAAGCTAAGCGATTTCTCAAAAAAAAAAACTTAATCAAAACAAACCCCCTAACAATTGAAGACAAGCCCACATGGACTTCTAAACTAGATATTAAGTTTATGGTCGTAAATACTATCTGGATAATTATTTATAGTGACATTCATTTGAGTCACCTGTTTAGGCTTCTTACCTCATTTTCTATATAGGAATTGATAAGATCTTGTCCCAGCTGTCTGTAGAGGCTTGCCTGTATAGGTAGGTCAATACTCTTAACTTTTGTTTTTGCCTTTGGCTGGGCTGAATGATCTTGCTTGTCCCCAGAAGCAGTCTACAGAAAGAGTTAGACCATTATGAATCATTTAGACCATTATGAATCTTTCAAAAATAGGAGTATTTTTACATTTATGCTCAAAACAGAGAAATGAAATAACTACAAATTGATTACATATAAATGAAGTACTAATTATTCTTCTGCTATTCAGAATCATCAAGAGCCAAACTGGTAAAATTTGATTTCTTCAAACAATGTGAAAACCCATTCAAAAGCTAAAGGCACTGAATATTCTTCACAGTGTTTAAGTTTCCCTAGAATCCATCTTCACTACAAAGCTACGTTAAGAGAAATGTATTTCAGTCTTAATTGTCTTAGAAATCAAAGTGCTAAGGTAGGATTCCTAAATTCACCATTTCAGTGTATCTCTACTCCTCTGAATTCAGTCCCATGTTTGGAACTGGTTAGATGCATGACCTTGAGAATACTGGGCAAAAGTCTAATGGAAGCAACATTTTACATTTCTTTATCAATAATGAATACAAACTTTTGTTTCGGTTCCTGCATTTTCAGTTTCCTCATCTGCTTGGTTCTGTTGTTCAGCTTGACTTTTCTGAATACCTTCATCTTGATCAACCTGCATCTTATCCTAGAAAGAGAGGTGCATTACTGAATGCAAAGGTTTGCTGTAGGATTTAAGACATCAATTAGGGTGTGTCACAGATACTGTAAGGACTTCCAAATCAACCTTAAAAATTCCTGTTTCACCATGTTTAAACATGGTGATACAGTACATGTATATTTTGATATAGAACTTGAGTTCATATTTCTCCAATTAAATAGAAATTCTGTTTTACCCATACACCTTGAGATTGTTTTGATATTCCCACCTGTCCTCTGCTAAATAATTGCATTTAGCCCTGGGAACACTCCTTTTGTTTTAGGCTAGAAAAAAGCTATAAAATATATGCAAAAAGCATTCTAGAAACACACGACCAACACAGGCAATAACTATAGGCTCTCTATGGAACAGCCAGAACTTCAACCTCGTAATTTTTCACCTAAATTTTAAAGCTTTTAATCCAGAGCAGAAATATTTTAGTCATTGTAATTGTTACCTGCATCTGCCTTATAGGACCAGAAAAATTTCATTTGTTTCTGTAGTAGCCTCTTGGATCACATGATCAACCAACCATCTTCCCTCCCTGCCACCCAAAATTAAGTTTCACCTAAATTTGTAGTTTATTTGTATGCCTTATTCCAAATTTAAGGATCTTAAATACATCCTTAGGATGCAGATGACTTGATTTAAATAATACAATTCTCTGCAAAAACTGCCAAAATCTTTTAGTAACACAGTACTAGATAAGTCATAAGCTTTCAGGATGACTTCAATACTTGAACATCCAGAGCACCTGAGATTACTTCCATGATATAGAATTAAGACTTGTCTTGGATTTGCTGGATTTCTGGGTGTGCACATAAAACAATTTAACATTAGTTCTGCAAAATACAAGAAAAAGTTACCTAATGATTTCAAGCTATCACAGGTGCAAATATCTAAATTATTCAGCAAGGTTTTAATGACAAGTTGAAAACAAGAAGGCTACTTTTACTGAATCCCTTCAGATTAGGAAAAAACCCTCATTTACTGTTCTTACTGTTCACACAGAAAAGGCTACAACTGGAAGCAACTCTTACTTACACATAAGCTAAAGGGGGAAGATAACAGATATTTGTACCACAAACCTCCTCCTCAGAGCCAAGGGGATCATCCTCAATATTGGAAGGTGATTGCTGACAAGCACCATCATAAAACAGAACACGTGTTAGATGAACAGCACTACTGTACTGAAAGCCTGAGGCTGGAAGTGGTTACTCCCATATCAAAAAATAAGCACTCATCTTCATAACCTGGAAGTGCAGTATTTCCTCCTACACTGACTGCCAGCTATGTCACTTCCAGCTCTTTGTCACTAGCAGACCAACATCAGGTGCAGGGCAGAAGGAACTGCATCGTGTTTGGCATTTCAAATATGCTCAGATTCTTGGAAAGCAGCATAACACTAAAGGAGTTGCTTCTATCAAATTATGTAATGCTAGTTGTGTAACCTGTTCCTCTAATTCCTGTGTTATGTTCAACTAAAGCAGGAAAAAACATTAGGGACAAACCATACAAAGTATCAACAGGAAATGCATTCACCCCAAGCACTGCTTTCTGCCCAACCTCCCTCTCCTCAGGATGCTTGACAAGTCTGAGTGCTTCCCAGCCTCAAAGACAGAAGGAGTGTGAAGCAGCAGCTCAGCCAGCGCTTTACCTTCTTTTTCTCTACACTATCATCTCTCTTCCCTGTAGGATGAGACAAAACCACAGCCCTGAGCTACAGAAGGGCACAAATAAGGGAGAAAGGCTGCCAAGGCCACTGCTGGGGTGTGCCCTTCCTAGCTGCAACGTGCTCCCTGGCATCCAGTCCTCAATTCAGTATGAAATGCAATTGCTACACCTCACTCCTCTCAGCATGCAGTGCACCACCAAGAGCTGATCTTCCTCACACCAGAATGAGAGAACAGACTTCTGCTCACTTCTCAGTATTAACAACAAAGCTGCTGCATGTCTGTTTCCAGTAATCTTCCCCTATGGGTTTACAAGTAAGAACTACCAATGCTAGAAGTATAAAGTAGTACTTGGTGACAATTTAGTACTTTTAGGAAAAACAAGCCTTTATAATTAGTCAAGAAATCTCATTAAATATGCTGCCATCTGATAGCAATACTCAATGCCGGGTAAAGAAAAAAAGAAAATTAGTCTGGTTTCACATTTTTGTACTTTCTTAGTGCCACCAGTTACCATAATAAACATGAAAAAATGCAGTACGTAACCAAAGAACTAACTTTGGGGTGGAGAAGTAATAACTGCCAAAAGCTCTGTGTCATGATTTCATCTCTGTAATTACTGACTCGTCCGAATTACAAGGAATGCAGATATTTAGAGGTTTACATACCAGCTCCTCATCTCTGCCTTGGCTCTTACTTGATGACTCAGTGTCCATAGGTGCATCACTGTGATCACCCTCTACATTCAGCTTCTCTATTACAGAAGCATTGGCCACGCTGAACAGGCCGTGGATGTTGACACGCACTTTCACCTTGACTTTGGAATTGTCACCATCGTGCTGGGGACCAACGTTCTGAATAGTGAAACGCCCTGGAAAAAATGGTGAAAGAAGAAAAAAAATTAACTCCTTGAAGGGTGTTTATTTAAATAGCCACTACACCTAACTATTTGGAAATTTTCCACTTAGTTGTCAACTCTACAATGGAGGCTGCAGCTAGATTAATAAAAACCTGGTATCTACAAGTTATTTGATGAACATAAGATGGTTTTGCTTTACCTGTATTTCATAAAAAACATAACACTTCATTAGGTGTTCTACTACTCTGTTGCCTTCTCTAAAGATTAATCTAGGGAAATTACTCTGCTTCATCTCAGATATTTCCATCATCCACTGAACTCCAACTCTGCACTGAGAAATAAAATCTTAGAAAAGACTCTGTTCCAATTTGGTCACACAGAGGCACCTCATTTTTGAGAATGAAGAGCACTTACAAAAGTCTTCTGGAAGCAGACAGGTTGATATTTCATTTTTCAACTTACTGAAAATCTTAAGTATTAAAGATAAAAATGATGTAAACGATACTGTTCTTTCCTAAATGAGGCAGACATACTGCGTACACAGCTAAGTAAGAACCACCAAGTTTGTATCTGATAGAGGAATTGGTAAATAAAATTGACTTAAGGGCCAGAAGGCAGTATTAGTTACCAGGAAACCTAATCATACAAACTAATAATTTACTACAGATGCTTAAGTTCAGGAAATGCCTCTCTTGTATGTTCTCAGATTAATAAGAAGACTTGAGATACCCATCTTAACAGGTAACTGTCTAGTGCTAGCAGCTCCTTTGAGCAAATTTCTTTGAAAAATCCAGGCTGGCAGGAACGTAAGATCCTCATCTGTTTTATAGAGTTAAAAAGAACCAGACAGTAAAGCACTCAACTTTTTAGGAACTGCCAAATGGTGATGGTGACACTGTTTGATCACTGCACCTAAACTTGTGCTGAGCCTTTCTAAAGAACCTAGGCTTTTCTATAACTTAAATACAGAAGCAATGTATCTTACACAAAGGAACTACTTAGCAGCCAGAGATGGGCATGGGGTTTTTATTGACATATTCTTACCTATTCTGGAGTCAGGATAAGGCACTTCATGTGGATGGGTATAGTAAGCCTCCAGGTCAAAAGGCTCTTTCTTGTGGAAAGTAATTACTTTTGAGAACGGAGCAGCATGATTCTTACTGAAGACTTCACACTCTCTAAAGCAGTGAAATATTAAGGTTAAACCACTAAACATAAAACAATGGTTAATAAAAAAATAAAATAAAGGGATGTTAATGATCATCAGCTGTGCTTTAATTCAGCTTATGACAAGAGCTGCAGTTTGAAGGCCTCAAGTCTCAAAGCTGGACTATGCATTCTATGTTATACTTGTCAGAAATCTAAGCAACCTCTCACCAACATCCTAAAATTAAACGTATTTACAATTACTAAGCTGCAATCAGAAATCAAGTATAAATCAAAACAAGAGAATTAAAACAGTTCAAGTGAACGACAGCTTCAAAGCCTGAGGCCTGGTCTTTCATGTGACATTCTTTATATGCACACTTTTCAGTAGGCACCCTACAAACTTACCCTGTTCCTTCTTCATAAGATGATTTCCATCTTAATGTTACAGAATAAGGAACAACATCTGTGATTGAGAATTCCCTCACTTTAAAGGCTGGGGAAAGAATTGCACACTGGAAAACAAAGAACAAAATTTTGTTATACCCATGTAGTCAAAGAAACAGCAAGTACAATAATTAATACCCAAGTGCAAAAGGCTACAATTTAGATAGGTCACATGGAGGTCCTGCTTATCATAGAATTTTTAACAGAGACTTCCTATACTTAGCAGAAAGTTAATTGAACTGAAAAGACTTAACTAAATTAGAGATGCTATTTCCCCAGTGATTGTCAGTAAAGACACCCAGCCAAGCTTCCAAATGACTACACACAAGTGGAACAGTGCAATTTGGGTCATCAAATTTAACAGGTCTTTAACAAGACTATCCCAACATGGCACAGCAGCAAATCACAAAATAAGGCAATAATTTCTGTGAAAACTGTTTAAAGAACAAGACAGACTCTACACCTTGTTTGAGCTACAGCACCTTTTGCTTTTGGTTAGTTGTATTTCATTAGTACATGATGTTAAAGCAGCAATACTGAATTTTAATAACTATACCTGCAAGGCACAGCCTCTTGCAACAGCTTCATCAGCATTTAGCGTGGTGCTTATCTCTTTACAGAAAAAGCTAGAGATCTGTTCCTTCACTGCTGGAATCCTAGTAGCCCCACCTACTATTTCTATACTGTAGATATCTTCACGCTGAAGCTCTAGAAAAAAAAGTACATGGCCTTAAGTTAAAGGTATCAGAAGGCTGTCTTTGGATAACAAAAAAAAGAAAGAGTTATTTTGTTATCTAGGCAGTGTGACAAGCACTGAATATGTTTAACAGCCAAGAAGAGGTTTACAATCAGATTTGTTACAGTTATGTCCTATTCACACTCTTTTGTCTCTGCTGCAGGCTATGAAGTTTTTTAGTTGCATAATCCTGGAGAACGCAGAACTCAAGCATCAATGAGGACAGCTGTTCCTAAAATGCACTGTCCCTGCACAACCCCTTTTGGTAAGCACAAACTCAAGTGTGTGTAACTGAGTTTTCTGTGGTAGCCCTGCACTACTGGAGTACCTATCACCCCACCCAAACAAGAACAAAATGGAACCCAAATCAATTTCACTTTATGTCTGGTTTAATTTGGGTTGCCAATAAAGCAAATCAAAACATTTAACTAAAATTATGTAAAAACACTAGACTGTGCTTGCAAGGTAACTTTTAAAATCTGAATTCAGGATCCATGTATAAAGTCATCTCAAACACCTGTCAGTCCTTGAACAACTCTGCTCAGCAGTTATTCAGGTTTTTACTTCCTGAATTAGTTATCTAGCCAAGGTAAGCAGAGTTTTTCCCCTTCTTTTAGCTGAAGATGCTGGAATTAGGGGCAAGACTTTTTCCTGTGAAAGTCTATTCTCTCCCTTATGCTACATTAGGCAAAAAAAAAAAAAAAATTAAAAAACAAAAAAATCTGTTATTTGCACATGCTTCAGGTAACTTATTTCAAGAATATACTGCCAAATTCTCAGGTCAGTGCAGACATGTATGAATTGCATATGGAAGAGGCTGGCCAGACAGCTGCAGTACAGATTGAGTTTTTCCCATTGTGGTTTTGTTTAGGTTGCTTTTTTTAAATAATAAAAAAATAACCTTTCAGAGTGCCAACCTTTTCCATTACACAGGGTGAATGAGGGTCAATAAACCAAGGTTGCAGAGTGACATGTGCACTAAATGAGGCAGGAAGGGGATCATGCATACATGACAAGCATATGAATGGAACTTACATTTAACTTTTCAGTACTTAGCTTTGCAATTCTAATAAATACAAAAATATATTAAAAAGATAATCATTAAAGACATCTAGGATAACTGGATTACTAGTTACTTTCTTGAACCAAAAGCAGAACCTAAATGAACCCCCACTTACTAGCTTGATCCATGGCTGCTCTCAGAGGAGGTTCCACTCTGGAGAGAAGGGCAGCACAAAGTTGTTCAAACTGAGCTCTGCAGGAACAGGGAAAGTGTTTCACATTACAAGACAGCTTAGAAAGGACACTGCACTGCACTGTTCTTCAGAGAAAATCATGCACAGTACCTGTTCATTTTACTGGAGACATCAAGGTCGTTCATGAAGCACTCAATATTGAGTGGAAGGTCAGAAGCATTTGCACTCATAAGCTTTTTTAATTTCTCACATTCCTGATACAATCTTAGCACTGCCCGGGGATTCTCTTTTACATTAAGTTTGTATTTTGTCCTAAATTCTTCAGAGAAGTAGTCTACCAGAGCCTCATCAAAACTCCTGCCACCTAGGAAAGGGTCAAAGGTAGTTGCCAAAACCTGCACAGAAGTGAAAAAGATTACAAGTTATTTGACAACGTTTATTTAGATACCGGGACAGATTTCATACAGACACTAGTTTTATAAGTTCACACTAAAAAACAGGTTTGATACTAGGAAAAATCTTTGTTTTCTCACCTTCTATGTAATTGCTGGATAGAACATAGAGAGATCACTCCTTATTTAGTATATATTCTCCCCAAATCAATATTGGCACATCTACCATGCTATTTTCTGTGACACTGCAGCTGCTGTTCAGTTTACAAGCATACTAAAGACAGACTAGGATTGCTATTTTTTCATGTTGTTACTAGTTCTGCATCCATTACTCACAACAGAAAAGCTTATCATATTCTGTATGATTACACATTACTGCATTTTTCCACTAAAAACAAGTTTACAGAAACATTCAGCCATCAGTAGCTAACAGACAAAAAAAAAAAATCTCACAACCAGGAAGTGAAGTCCTTTCAGTTTTACTTCACATTCTATTGTGCTTAGATTTCTGAACCACCATGACTGACAGGAAGCGAATTATAGCATAGAGCAATTTGGGGTTTTTAACCATTTCCCACAAATAAGTCAGTCTCATAAGCACTGTAGTTGTGCAGCTAGCAGAAATGCAAATATTTCAGTGATAATAACATGAGAAACACTGCACAGGATGCTTAATTGTCAAGCATTTTTTGAAACAGGATTTGAGATACTTCATTTCTGCATTTTTTAAAAATTCATTTGCTGAAATAGCACAGACAACAGGAAATGCTGTATGTTCATATTTCCAAAAGTATTTGCCACAGACATTTAGTTAGAAAACGTATTTCCACAGACCAATATTTTGAGTTACTATTCAATTAAATACTTCAGGAATGGGGGATTTTACTGTATGACCTAAAAGATTACCTTCAGTTTTCCCTTGTTAAAAGCACAGATTGAAACCTGATATGCAGAATGTCCCATATCTACAAAGACCACATTTCTTGGCTTCTCTTCCAGTGCTGGCAGATCTTGTTTGTATATTCCATATGCCAGTGCCACTGAAAGAACAAGAACCCACACAAGTTAAGGGAGAACTGCACACAGCTGGAAAGCATGCATTCATTAAAAGCACTACCAAAAGACAGACATTATTTTTGTTTACTCCTTCTAAACACCATTATTCTGATCAAATATAAAGGTCCCAAGTTTTAGACTGTGAGTTACCATGCTATTTCTTACTGTTTGATTTATAGTTTTACTAGTCTATTACCTCATGTTCACTCACCTAATTGACATGAAAGTATTCTATATAACCTGTCTTTGCAACAACAAATGCATTTTTAATGCATTAAGAATTAAGTTTAAGAATTACTTTTCACTTAGAAAGCAACTCATCACAGAAGAAGTTAACATGTCCAAAATATATTTTTCCTTGTCAAGGGAGTAAACTTATGTAAAATTAGAGTTTAACATTACTACTGCATCATTACCATGTATTTTGGTCATGTTTGAGCCAAATTAACATTGTGATTTGTGATACTCCACATATCAAGGTTCATGCCTACACCTTCCCTTTGAAATGTCTTACTTCCTGTAGTTTTTGGCTCATCTTTGCAAAACTCAGCATGCACAAGAGATTAATTTTTTTTTAAAAGACCAGTTTATACATCTCAGCACCAGTAATCACTCTCAAAGATGTTTACAAGACTTGCTAGAAGCAAAAAGAACTTAAATCAAGACACAATAATTAGTGTTTTTAACAACCCCGACTTTAGTATCCATTAAATGTATTTTTATACACTATAATTCAACAAAACTAGACAAGGCCATTAAACAAATTACTTGATAAAACAACAGTAGTGCCAATGCTACAACTGACAGCCCCAAGTTTTAACTCTCATTATCTTGAAGACTTGTTTGACTTGATCTGGGTATTTTGAGAAGTCACACAGTTCAAGTTGCTTCTAAATACAATCAGCAAGTCCACTTCCAGAAAAAACTCCTCCATAAAAATGCAGTTTTAAAAGTGTACATATATTAAGCAATTAAAAAGCTCTGTGGATTACACATTTTATAGTTCCCCTTCAGTTTATTTCACTTCAAATAAATACTGGGTTATAACAAGAAAGTATTTCTGTAATACTTCCATGCTATTTCTTTTTACTCCAGCATACCCATCTTCCACTAAAACAGAAGGAAGATTAAATACCTATATTAAATAATATACTTACTGTAACCTTTAACACAGATGCAGGTTACATCTAATACTGCACTATGCTATTACTTAACAATTGTGAATTTAGGTCAGGTGCACACTCCAGCTGTACCATTAAGAAATCCTGAAGCTGGCTCAGGCCTTCCCAGTGCAGCTGCTGTAGCTCCATGGTACAGAGAGGCAAGCAGAGATTCCAGCATTATTTCAGCATCAAGAAGCTGTTTCCAAGTGGCACTGTACTCAAGTCAGCAAACCCAAACCAGGTGTTTGAAGTGCTGAGCACCACCCCACTGCAAGAGTTGCTGTGCTTCCAGTTCCCAAGCTGGACTGGGCAGGACTAGCCTTAATAGCTTTTTCCAAGCTCCTAATTGTATAATAGGAATGTCAACACCCTAACAGATTCAATAGCCTGGATGGGGTAAAAGTGAGTGTTGCTGCCCTTTACCTGCTGTAGTTTCATTCATCAGCTTCAGACAGTTTAATCCTGCAATCTGTGCAGCTGCCATTACAGACCTCCGCTCAGCATCAGTGAAGAAACTGGGTACCTGATGCCAAAAAATCATGACACAGAATATTCAGAAATACAGACTTTTAGTTTCAAGAACTCAGGTTTGTCCATTAAGCAGCCCTGTAAATTTCAACACTGCAAGGAACTGTTGTAAGGTAAAGTCAGAGTAGTAAGGCAATCTGAATGGAACAGCTAGGTAAATAATTTTATTGCATATTTTAATTGAAATTTCAAAATACAACAATAGGGAGGTTGTGGTCACTTCCCTGGAGATATTCAAACCCCCTCTGGATGCAGCCCTGTGTAATGTGCTTTAAGTAATAAGAGTTGGACCAGATGATCTCTAGAAGTCCCTTCCAACTCTGATAATTCTGTGAAAAATGAAGTGACACCACAAAAACCCCCTCAAAACCTTTTGTCAGATTCTTCTGCATCTTCGAACTTAAAAATCTTTGTTTTCATGGGAGATATCCTTCTAAAGTATCTTTGTATGCCAGAAGGAAGGGTGGAAAAAGATCTCTGCAGATTTCTAACAGCTGAAGTACAGAGCTTTCCAGTGACCATGTCCCTGCCTGACAGGGAGGACAGAAATCCAATACTTCACACCCAGGCTTTTCACCAGAGCAAGTGAAGTAGTGTAACAGTTGACACAAATTAAAAGGAAGACATTTAGGACTTGATACCAGGAACAAAACTTCATCTTAAGGCTCAACCCCCTACTTCCCCAAGGTGATGAGGACAAGCACAGGTAATTTGTGCTTCCCAAATTGCCAGTATGACTCTCAGAACAAAGTTCAGGCACTACAACCCACCAGTGTTCAACCATGTCCCTATAGGGAAACATAATGCAAATTTAGGAAGGTTTGGAACAGAATAAGACAGGCTTAGCACAGGACAGTTCCGATCTGTAACAAGAACTACAGTCATCAGGATTACTTTAACAGAGCACTCTGAGTTAGCAGGCTGCATCATCAGCTTAAGAATGTTCTTGCTGAAAACACACTCTTGGTTTCCCAAGTTTTTCATCTTCTCACCTGTGACTACAAAAGCAGTCTCATTTAGAAAAACCTGTAATGAAGGCCCCTTTTATTGAAGGGAATGCAATTTCTATCCACTACTTGTACCTCTCACCATTGCACCATGGCCTAAATGGTATTATCTTATATGAAGTTACCTACAGAAAGAACTGCAATAAATGCAGAACTTACCGAAATCACACAGTCTGCCACTGGTTTCTTCAAAGCACTTTCTGAAGTCTCTTTAAGTTTGGCCAGTAACATTCCTGTAATCTGTTCAATTGCAAACAGTCTCTCTTCATCTAGGTATCTCACCTGAAACAGAGAATTGCAATTCTGTAAAATCATACCAACTCTTCTGTAAGATATTCCAACTGGATGTTTTTTGTAATTTTGAGCAATGAGACCCAAGCTTAAGAGCAGACTCCAGACACAACTCTTCCTCTCAATCAATGCTACACATTTCTGCTACCTACATGAAACTCTACCTGTTCAGTTTACCCAAAAATTGTTTTGGGGGAAACCTTAATACCTACATTATCTCAAGGGGCTATTTTCAAAGCTACAGTATTTTTGTTGTTTGTTTGGGGTTTTAATTAAACAAACAAAACTAACTGAAATTGAATAATAAGCACAGAATCATATTTATCTTAACGAACTAAATCCATGAACCCAAGGAACATTGGTCACTGAAGCACATGAGGTGGGTAAAGAGCAAATGATGCAATTCTAACAGTTCTGCCTTGCTCAGGAAATGCCTCTGAACTTCAGTCTTTATACTACTTTATTACCAGAAGACATGAATACATAACACAGACCAAATACTCCACATGTTCCTGAACATTTAAAGAAGTGAATGAATTACAAGGAGAAATGAGAAACGTAGCGGAACTATGCTAAGGTAGGCTCTGTAAAAAATTGGTGTTATTAAACTGGTTATCAACTGATTCTTTTCCAAATGAGTAAAAATACATTTAGAGTTTTCTTAAGGAAAATGTAAGTCAGTTCAAGTAGGAATTTAAGTGCCAAGGTCTAATGTGCTCATCTCTCCCACTAGAGATACAAAGCTCTAACTCACCTTTACTCCTACGGAGCCATTTGGCATTTTCTGGAGTTCATAAGGAAGTTTGGCCCTTTCAGATTGTATGTAAGGATCTTCAAATGCTCTTCCATGCAGTTTCTTGAAACCATGTAAAGTATTTTTTACATTTGTGACAATCTGTGGAAAAGATATTTTATGTTTATTTACCCGTGACATGCAGACTATGGAAGACTATGCAGAAAGGGACTCTTTGTTATGTTGGGCTTAAGGCACATACTGAAGACCTGTGTCAAGTCCCATACATTTATTGGAAAGGGAAGGGGGGAAAAGAAGCCTCTATGTTTAAATCTGTAGTCTCCATTAGAAAAATTCAGCTTCACTTCCCTCTTTAATATCCAGTTGTTTGCTACCATGAATTTTCACTGTACTTTTAATTTTAGAGGAGCTTTCTGATCTACTATGCAATAGGAGATGACATTATGTGTTACTGCTATGGCTATCTGCAGAACAAATGAAGTTATTACCTCCATTAACCTTAAATGAAGCTTTAACAAATTAATGCATCTCACTTCCTTTAAAGTTCTCTAATCCAGCTGCCATGCAGACATAGAGCCTCCCCACACCTCTTGTCTCATCAGTGTTCCAACCTCATTACATAAAGGACAGACTTAAAGAAACAAAGGACCAGAACAATCAAATCCCAACAAACGCAGTATTTAAGCTATCAAAATAAATTACTAGAGGGTAAACTTCTCAGAGAAAAACTAGTCTAAATAGCAAACTAGCTGGAAACAGTACTGACAGGACACCACCTCACCAGCAAAGTTCAGGAGCTGCAGCAGAACAAAAAGTGTCAAGTTTCTCAGAATGAAAGTGATACAGCTGCTGCATATATTGACTGCTCAGGGTATTACTGCCAGGGCCTTACCACCTTCACCTCTGCCAGGGAAAGTTCCAGTTACCTACACCCTGCACTCTGAGGGGAAGGAAGTCCTCAGAGTTCTAACATGATGCATGAATTTTTGATGCAAATTTTGAATTTGTAAATTCACACAGGCTACTATTGCTTTTACATATTTACCTTCCAAAGAAAGATTGGCCTCAGTTCCAAGTACAAAGGGTTAGAGAAATTTTGTTCAACGTCCAAACTGAGACAGTAAGTTCCTACAATGCATTTGTTTCACATTATAAGCAACAACCACTATCTATACCAAACTTGCCCTGTTCAAGTTCAGTTTCAGCTTTTCCACAGCATAAGCACAGTATTCCTTCCCACTCTTACTGGAGATTTAATGATGAATTCTTATTCTTGCTGTTGTAAGCACGAAAAAACAAAAATCTTAGTGAGCAAGAAGGGTTTCTACTTCTTCCCATTTTTTATTCTGAATGACAAAAACAATGCACATTAATGTACCACTGAAGCAGTAACTATTACTATGAGATGCACTTATTGTAGAAAATTTACTGGAAAATGTTAAATTTATGACTTTTCTTCATGTAATTCAACAGTCATGTAAGTAATGTGAGAGTCTGATCCATTTACCTGGCTCTTTGCTGCATTCCCAATGGCCCGGGTCTTGGATCCTAAGGATATACATGCTCTAAGTAAAAACAGAAAAAAAGAGACATTTGGCTCGGTAAGAAAACATCATAAAATATTTGCTTGGCACTTTTAAAACATCCACAAAATTAAAGTAGCACATCATGGATGTGGTATTTAACAGTATTATTCCATGGAGTACCAGAATTTGCAGTGGGATTCTTTGCAAGCACAGTCGTTCATTATCATGTCATTTAAGGGAGTCTTTAAAAGTTTGAGTTCTACAGGTAAGACAAACAAAGGTAAGGAATTAACAGTAACTTCTGAGGCACAGCTTATAACCAGAAGCTTCTGCCATTTAATTTAAAAACCTGGACTTTACCAGTAAGTGTTTGGAAGTTACAATTGCTACACCTTTGCTTCACAAGCAGAAATAAAACTCTTGTCCCAAAAGGGACCTGATGTGGCTAAAACCAGGAGTAAATAACAAACCAGACTTCACACACTTCAAATGTAGTTACTTCATGAATGCACAGAAGCCACTGCAGTAGACTGGTTCCTACCTCCTGTCCATCATCACTACAATGAGGGCACAGTATATAATTTGACAGTGTTATCAGCAACCTCTTCTGATGTAACACCACACTGCACAAGCAAAACCTTCTCCAGATTGAACTGCTGCCAACAGACAAGGCACTGCCCTACATTTTTGAAAATGTAGCTCGGCTTTCACAAACTGCTTTTACAATTCTTAATGTCATTTAACACTACAGTTCCCAATTATACTTAATAATTCAGAGAAGTCAGACAGAAGAACAATTTAGAAAGGGTGCAAATGGTTTACAAGACATTAATTTTGTGTATAATAGCATTTATATGTTGTTACATCAAACCTTTTCAGTGTAGGAAATTGGGTTTTGACTCAGTTGACAGACTACTTGGAAATAACCCTCTGCAGAACATAAAGCATCAAGTCAGAAGATACTTAGCCCACCAGAATTCTTGCCATTGATTACCCAAAGTACTCCATTCCAGGACAAGAGAATGGATGGCTTCTCCCTGCCTTAGCTGGAAAGCCAAAACAGGTTCTCCTCAGCTCCAAACACTCACCCTGTATCCAAGACAGGCTTTCAGGAAGCACACCCACCATAAGGATAAAAATGCAACAGTTGAACCATCTTCCCCACTACTACCCTCAGCCTGCTTTGAAAGGTAAAAAGTCTTCTCAAGGTCACATCTCTTCACCAGAAGAACAATTCATCCCTCTCCATGAACTGGCTTGAAGAAGATGCTACTTATCATTTTAATTATGGTTTGTGATTACACTATTTACACATGGTCTGAAAGCTACTAAAAAATTACAAGCTATCAGCAATCAGCTGTTTTTCCATAATACCACAGTGATGAGGCAGAGCACTTGAAAGGGCCATTTGCCATGACTTGGGAGACACCTGGCACAGCAGGCTTGCTGGAATTCCCAGTACAATAAAAGCTAAGTGTCAGTTAACACCCAAAGAGAAACAAAGGCCAAACACCTTAAAAATTAAGTTATTTTGAAATAGACGGCTAAATAGCAGAATCTTTTCCCTTTCTTTCCAAAATATGTGTGCTAAAGCTTTGGAGATGATGCCCATTTTACAAATACTAACAGTTCCATGCCATAGATTACAGGACACAGGTCTCAGGTAACCAAAGTTAACAAAGGATCACCTGAACCTTCAAACAGCTGTGAGGGCACTGTGATAACTTGTGCTAACACATCTTCCCTTAAATCTCCACTGCTTTTGTCTACACTTACCCAAATGCTGCACTGTGCACAGCAGTACTGCACACACACCTGAACCAGCTCCAAAACTGGAAGATGGCTGCACTAATTATAATTAGCCTTGCCCAGAAAGAGCAATTAGCCCTGTCAGAGCACAGCCAGGACTCTTCTACCTTCAGGACCTAACCCAATATCTTTACATGGCACATCTTTACACTGCAAATCCAAGTGTGCTCTTCTAGAGTTAAAGTATTTTTATACTTAAACTATACTACACACACACACAACAAACATTCACACTGTATCTCTAAGAGTGTTTGGGACATATCCAACTGATGTAAACTACTAATTTACTTCAATATATAAATGATGTAAGCAGCTCTATAGGAACATATAAATACAGAGTTCGTTTGCTGTGTTGCTATGTGTAGTAAGCACAAAAATTTTAACGATTGTGGAGTAGCTGCCTACACCAGCCAAACCCTGTTTGAAGCAAGGTTTAGTTACTATGTTAAACCTCCCTAACAGTAATTAACCTGCTATATTTTTATTTATTTTATTTGGTTTCCCTCTAGACAAGAACATTACCAAGCAAGTTCTGTGTGCTTCTCTCTTGGAGAAAGACAGGGGAAAAGCCAGGAAAAATGACACTTTAAGTGACATAACTATTGCCTTTAAGTATCTGCCTACGAACTCCTGTCCTGATCACTTTGCAAAACATTTGACGATGCAAACATCCTTCAAACAGTTATTAACGTGGAAAGTTACCTGCAGAGAACACACTCCGAAAGCAGCTAATTAGAAGTAGTGCTCGTCCTAAAGAGGAAGGAAACTGCAGGAGCCTGAAGACTCTTTGGGCAACAATTTCAGGGGGCTCCTTGCACCGAATTTGAAACATTGGATAATTTCAGTTCTCAGAAAACGTGCACAAGGATAGAGTTAATGTGAGTGTATTTTCCAAGTAGTAACACAATTCTAAAGAGTATTTCCACTAATACAAACAGCACGCATTTCAGCATGCAGCTTCTTTGTACTCCTAGGCAAGCTTTTTAGAAAGCAGAACCGAGTATTTCTGGGTTCAAAAAGCAGTGCTAACGTTACTATGGCCTCGCACGGCAGAAAAAGCTTTCTGCTGTTGGCCACAAATTCCTCTTATTAAAGGAAGCACTGTGCAAAACCCGATTTTTACGAGTATTATACGAATTCCTGGATCCTCCTTGAAAACTACGCACAGATAGGAGTTCTCAAAATCCTAGCCGTATCCCACAGGAACAAAAAGGGAGAATCTCCACCTACTCTTGCGTATCCCATCATCACTGACGCTGCCCACTGCCCCCCCTTCTCCCCAGACCTCGGTATTCCACGGGCAGCAGATGCAGCGCGGTGCAAGTAAGAACAGGTTGGAGGAGAGGAACTCATGGCGAACCCTTCCTTCCCTCTTTCCCTGCCAAACCAGCCTCATCCTCAGTCTCACCACCGCTCACTCCATCATAAAATTGTTAAGGAAAACGCTTCAAGTCCTGACACCCGTCCCAGAGTTGGGGAAACAGAGGTACTTAGCCCAGACCTTTGAGACTGAAGTGTTACGAGACAGAACAACACGGAACCCGTTTTTCCACGGCACCCTCAGCTCCGCGCTTTATTTCAAGGACGCGGAGGAGTCAACAGCAGCGCTGGGGGGGGTAAAGGGAGAGGCGGAGTGTGGGGAATGTTTCCCGGAGAGCTTCTTGGACCAAACACACGCATTTCTGCCTCTACTTAAAACGTGCTACCGACAGAGAGAGGCACTCGCCCCTCACGGCTCCGGGAGCTGAGCTCCGGCCGGCAGCCCCGCACTCCTCTCCCGCTGCGTTCCAGCCGCGGCAGAGGAGCCCACGGGCCGCGGATAAGACAAGGCCCAACGGGGACACGGCGCGGTTCCGCGCGGCAGCCCCGGGAAACCCAGTGCGCCGGGCTAAGGGAGGGAGGGGGGGGAAGGAAGAGAAGGGAAGGAGGGCGGCTGGGCTCGCCGATAAGGGGGGCAAAGCGTCGGTACTCACGGGGTGCAGCGGTCGCTGTACTCATTGGCGATGGTCTCGATGCCGCCGCTCCGCGCCACCCCGATGTAGCAGTTGAGGAAACCGAGGTCAATGCCAACCACGGACATGGCTGCGCCCGGTGCTTCCTCGCCGGCCCCTGTGACTACAGCTGCAGCGCCGACCGCCTGGGCTGCTGGGACCCGGCTCCGTGTCCTCTCTCTCCCCCCACTGCGGAGCCCCGGCCACCAACCGGCGGTTGCTCTGCTCCGCGCAGCCGCGCTCTGCCGGCCGGCGGGGAATCCGCCAGGCACCGGGGCGGACTTCGGCACTTTCCGGAAGGGCTCGGGTTGCGCCGGCTGCGGGCTGCCCGCCTTCCAGAAGGATCTGGAAGGGGCGGGCGTCACCCAGAGCGCGCGTCAGAGCCGGGCGGGCCGCGCCCCCGCCGCCCTTAAAGGAACCGCCGGGGGCAGAGCGCTGCGCCTCAGAGAGCGGCACTGCCACCGCCTGCCGGCTGCAGGTAACACCGGGGTTGCGACACAAAAGTAATTGAATGTGAGTGTAACGAGCTTGTGCAATGGTGTGGAGAGGTTAATGCAATCGTCCTCAGGAGCTGTGAGTGAGTCACCCCCAGAATCGGCTGCATCTCACCTCAGGGTGGCGGGGCGGGGGCTGAGGGCTCCATCCACTGAGACCCTAAGACCCCCTCAGTTCTCGGACACAGCTTGGAAACCCCCCCGCGTCCCAAGGCAGTGGGTCCTTCCTTTATCTAAAAGCTGACAGAGGTATGGAAAAATTCACCACAGAGATGGGAATAGCTCCAGGGATGGGCAGAGACTTAGAACCGAGTCCCATCTTCCTGCCTCCCACCACTTTGGGAAGAGCTGCACCTGCTTTGCACCTACGTGTTTCCAAAAGTGTCCCCGTCTTTGTCATTCTTTTCCTAGAAAAAAGATTTCTCCAAACTTGAATCTCTCTGTTTTGGTTACCCCGATGTTTATGAGTGTCATTTCAACAGTGAAGAACTGAAGGAAACTCAACACCTACAGCCTGGAAAAGCTCTGTAAGTGTTTCCTTGTTTCTAAAAATGACATCTCAGTTTCACACAGCAATATGACATCTTTCTGACACAGCATGTGGCACCGCACAGTTTTATTCCACAGGAGAGACTAAAAGTAAGTGCTAAACCACTAAACTAGATTTGCATCCCTGTCAAGAGTCTTGTTTATCTTCCTGTTCATTACTGTTTCTATGGTCTATTTCACAACTACAATTTTCCTAGTGAAGAGACAGATGCTATTCTAAAACCTCCAGAAGCAAGAGAAGCCAATGTTAAACAGTTACTTATAAGTACTGTTTATTAACACAAACAATACTTGTAATTGTATTTGCTAGTATTAAGATCAGAAAGGCAGACTGAGGCCAGTCTTGCTCAGAGTAGCTGGGGAGACAAATCCCAGCTCAGGTTTCTGCTCTGCTGTTTCAATTTCTGTTACAAAACCAGTTCCTGGTGATTCAAGGTATTGCAGCATTCTGCTTCTGCAGCACCACCTGAGGCTGACTCCTGACTGAAAGGAAAGCTTGGGCCAAGAGATTATATGCAAATAACTCTTGTGTAGCTGTGTAACATTACAGAACTAGGCCCAGAAGAAATTGTGCAATCGTGCAGCAGGGGGACAAACTACCACAGCAGAGGTGCTGTCATGTCTCACATCTGAGCAGGATAACTCAGCCTGCACACACCTTCACGCTGCCACTGCAGTGTTTCTGGCAACCAAGCCAGCTGGTTCCAGGCTGCAGTAAGGAATGCAGACGTGTGGAGACATGATAGCAACAAGAAAGTGCCAGTGGACCTTTTATTTGCTTTGTCAAGAGTAAGACTGTTACGAGGTGGAGATGAGATTGTAAGCAGGACAAGGAGAAGACCAAATGTAAAATTTTGTTTGTATGCTTTAGTGTCATACTGATTGCCCAGTCTGTATGAACAAAATTCAGTCGAGTCAGGTTAGCCACAAACTTGCCTGAGCAGATTCCCCCAGTCATCATTTTGCTGTCATTTTAGCAATCTAGGAATTTGTGTTGTCTGAGTCTTTCCCATTCTTGGATCACATCAGATTTTTTAGCAACTAAAAAACCACTAGTACTGACTCCAGGAGCTAAGGGGTTTGTGTGAAAGTTGTCTGCTCATTGTTTCAGGGGTGAGACAAAGAGAAAAGTGATTTGCTGTATTTCATAATGCCAATTAGAAAAAAAAAAGTCTACTCCCTTGCTATCCTGACTCGTGCTTTGAAATATAAAACCATATCAACATGGTAGAAACAGGTTTACCTGTGGTCCCTGTAGAAGCTGTAAGCAGGCTGATCTGTACACATAATCAGCTCTGCTGACAGGCTTCAGCAGAGCTGAAGGAGGAGACTTCAGTTACCAAAAGACATCC
Source organism: Calypte anna (assembly GCF_003957555.1). NCBI lineage: Eukaryota > Metazoa > Chordata > Aves > Apodiformes > Trochilidae > Calypte > Calypte anna. The sequence continues at coordinate 1,872,719 of NC_044249.1, read as the reverse complement.
AAGTCCATACCCTAATTTAAAATTCATGATGTGTAACATTTAGTATGAATAAAATGGAAACATGAAGAATTTTATACAAGAGGTGAGTATTTTCTTGGATTTCCTTCTTAAATGAAACAAAACCAGTACTCTCTAGTTCCCTGAAGTCATTTAATACATGCTTAGTCATAGAATATCCATGTAATTCCTTTTAAGTATTGTTTATATAACATTAAAATCATGCTCTGCAAGCAATGGGAATTACATCATGAACACTGCAGGATAGATGTTCACTCACTGTTTTAATCAAGTCACAAACTCTCTGAAACACTGAGGTTAAAGATGTCCTTAATTTTTTCATAAAAAACCCTATCACTAAGGCTCCTCCTGTTCCAAGACAGATGTTAGGGAACCCTCCACAGAAAGCATGAAGCCCCTCTTGCCCATACATTTTCCTAGAGCAGGCAACGGTTCCTTTATACTGATGCTCAGTCCCCTGGTCTGCGCAGAAATGATAAGGGGAATTATTACATTGCACAGGAAAAGAAACTTAGAGGCCCAGCAACATTTGTCTGTCTTTAGTCAAGAACACTACAGCACTTTTTCCTAACGTTTCACTTGCTGCAAAGCAGTGCTCCTTTAACCAGTAAATATTTACCTGCTGTAATGCTCTGTTAGCTGGTTCCAAAAGCTAAATTTAGAAAAGCTGTGATCCTTCTTCTGATGCTTCTTTTAAGCTGTCCTGGTCAAGTAGAAGGCTTAGCAATTAAATGAGGTCACTCCGGTCCTATGGGTGCTCTGAATTGTTTCAGTGCTATTAAAACTTCCACAGCTTTTTTTTTTTTTTTTCCCCCCTTCTATAGTGCCACAGAAATATTTTTGTATTAAGTAGATTTTGGCTCCTTAGTAATCAATTGAGTAGTGTAAAAATGTTAAGGTCTTGATGATAATGTGAAAGTATAGGAAGGCTAAGAAGGAATGCAGTATATTTTTAATATAGCCCACCTTTTTTTCTGAACATTTATTTGTTCAACAAATGAAAATAAAGCAAAAAGGAGGATTTGTTAGAGTCTTCAGCACCATGTTCACCAAAACTTAATTCAGGTGCTTATGGGTGAAGGAAATAAAAGAAGCCAATCTGTGAATATTCACATGTACCCATGACTACACTCTGCAGCTAATAAAATAATGTTTTAATTTTCTTAAGAAGACACTGTTACATTCTGTTACATCTTCTGTTAGGAGTCTTGGTATGAGATTACTATATTCATGATCATAATAGGTACAGGAAGCATATCTACAACTACAACAAAAATTCACAGAAGTCAATATAAATAAGCATGGTAATAAAGCTAAAAAAATGTTAAAATGTTTTGGTTTGAATTGACATGAATATATGGAAATGAAATTATATTTTGCAGTAGTTATTACTGCTTAGCTGACAGTGATCAACTTTGCTGGAAGTTACTGTGCTCATTATTTCAGCAAGTTAGCCCATCTGGCAAATACTCTTCTAACTGAAGAAATAAAAGGTGCTATAATTAATTTAGAGCTTTGTCTTGGAGTTTAGTGGTAAGAAATTGATAAAAATAACTCTAATCAGCTTTATTTGTACTTGAAGCTTCAGAACTATGTAAATGAAACAAGGAGAACACAAGAAATATTAATACATCCACAACATACTTGCATCCTCTCACTCTCATCCTCCTGTGTGGTAGTAAACCCCTTATCTGACTTCATATGATTATAATCATTATATATATATATATATATATAATTATAAATTTTAACAATCTTGATACTATTCTCAATCCTAGTGGTAAATCAGCCACCAGAAATACAGGAAATTCTTTGATAAGTTCTCAGGAAGCACAGCACTCTCATGAATAAAGGCAGCATTGACTGTAGGCCTGCTGCTGATGAAGCAGATAAAGCAGACTCTGAAGACAGTGAATATTATTTGGTGTGAAAGGCAGAAGTCAGTAGTGCTGGTGGTGTTTGTTTGCCCACTGCAAGGTTCAAGAATTTCTGTTATTTAGGACAGATTACCAGAGGCATGCAGGCATGACCTAGGAATCTAAGCAGCTCCTAGGATTTTTTGGAAAGCATGTAAGCAAGTTCTGTGCCAACATATTTTTGCATTTTATTGTGACTTTCTGGAACACTGAGGGAAAAGTGACACTCTGGAAACAAAATGTGGAGACACTTTTTGGCAAGCTTCCTCTAGGAGAAGGGCCTGATTTTTCAAGAGCATGTTTATTTATTTTCCTATTCATTTATTTAGTGTTTGAGGATGATCTTCACAGCAAGAATTTCTGTTATTGAATGTACTTCAAATGCTACTGAACTACCTAGTAAAATTACCTAGTAACTATCAACAAGATCCAACATCCATTGCTAATAATATAATGTCACACCCATCACATGCTGAGAAATAATTCTCAGCTTGTACTGAGCTTTGAAGATCACAGATTCTGCCTCACACCTGAAGATCAGCTGTGTGCTGGATTTTTCTAACTGCATTAATAAAGGTTATTAGTCCACCCTCAAACTTGTCTTATTCCAAATATCTGGCTTCTGAGTAGGAAAGAGAAAACACCCTCTCTTTTTACTAAAAGCATTCACCTTGAACTGAACACATTTTTACCAGGGTTCCACAATACTATTACTTACTTTTTCCTGTTTTTCTGGATGTTTTCACCTTTTTTTTTTTTTCCTGAATGAGTCTTGCCTGCTGTAAGGCAATTAGCACATCAAACTTCAAAAACCTAGGAAGTAATTCCCAGAAAAGGATTGCAAGCTAGATTGTATCTGTATTCTCATGAGTTCTCCTGACAGTGTCAAAAGGATAAGATGATGTTCCTGAGCAAGTAACCAAAACCTGTGCAATGAAAAAAGGAAATAATTAATGGGGTTTAATAGAAGCCTGTATGTTAAATCCAGCAGATCCCAAGTATAATTTTGATCATTGCTCTTGTTAATCCTACTGTAAAATGACAAGACTCCTTAGTGTGCTCTATACACACTCTAGTATACTCTATAATACTCCATTAATGATAGACCACAAATAACTAAAAACAGATACCACACATGATCATAGCTAAAAAGCTGAGAAGCAATTTCACATAACATTTTCAGAGGGTGGTATCAGACATAGCTCTGCTGACTGAAATGGCTTCACAAGTACTTGTGTAGCACATGCAGACCACAGCAGTGTGCCCAAAATCACTTTTAGCTGGTTCAGTTACAGCAACACTAGTTACAGTGGAATGGAGCCCAGCAGAGCTTATCTGCCCCAATATTGTATGAGTTGGACAGAGGCTTTGCAGCAGCCCTGCCCCACCTCCTGCTCCTAGTTGTAAAAACAACCAGGAGAGGGGCAGCTGCAATCTAAAGATGCTCAAGTGCCAGTACCACCCTCAGCACCAAGCAACTGACATGTAGATACAGCTTAGAATCATAGAATGGGCTGGGTTGGAAGGGACCTCAGAGATCATCGAGTCCAACCCTTGAACCACCATTGCGGTTCCCAGCCCATGGCACTCAGTGCCACATCCAGGCTCTTTGGAAATATCTCCAGTCATGGAGAATCCACTACTTCCCTGGGCAGCCCATTCCAATGCCTGATCACCCTCTCCAGAAAGAAATTCTTTCTAATGTCCAACCTAAACCTCCCCTGGCACAACTTGAGACCCTGCCCTCTTGTCTTGTTGAGAGTTGCCTAGGAAAAGAGCCCAACCCCCCCCTGGCTCCAACCTCCTTTCAGGGAGTTGGAGAGAGTGATGAGGTCTCCCCTGAGCCTCCTCTTCTCCAGCCTCAACACCCCCAGCTCCCTCAGCCCTTCCTCACAGGACTTGTGCTGGATCCCTTCACAGCCTTCTTGCTCTTCTCTGGACCTGCTCCAGCACCTCAATCTCCTTCCTGAGCTGAGGGGCCCAGAACTGGACACAGGACTCAAGCTGTGGCCTCACCAGAGCTGAGCACAGGGGCAGAATCCCTTCCCTGGACCTGCTGGCCACGCTGTTCCTGAGCCAGCCCAGGATGCCATTGGCCTTCTTGGCCACCTGGGCACACTGCTGGCTCATGTTCAGCTTCCTGGCAATCCAGACTCCCAGGTCCATTTGTGCTTGGCTGCTCTCTAGCTTGTCTTCTTTAACAGGAGTTCCTTTGCACTTTGCAATCAAAAGGTTTTCATGTGTGTTGTTTTTTTTTTTTTAAATAATCCAGTTAAGCAAAAACTTATGCATGTAACCATATTATCTTCCCCATTTCCTATACTGCACAAAACATATAAAAAGATCCCAAGACCCAGAGCTTCAGCAGTGGTTATGCTGCTTTGCTCAGTACTGTACTTCTGAAGGAACCAATCTTCAGTGCAATTCATGGAATGTTTCTAAAATTTGAGTCACAAGCTCATACACATGTAAGCCATCTGGAAATGCTTCCTGGAGACAGGAAGGAGATTTGAAGAACTATAAACACTGTGTATTTACATCATCTGTGTTCTACATTTTCCACTTTAAGAAGGGAAACAGCAACATTAAACTCTTTACATACAAAGTGACTGCAGTTGAAGAAGGACTGCTTAAGAATTTGCATGCAATAGAGTGAGATTAATTAAACTTTAATAACTGACATCATTCTTCCTGGTCAGCATCACCAGAAAAGTCTGTGGCAAGAAATCTCTCTGGCACTGCAGTAAATAACTGTCAGTGAGAGAAAGCACAGAACATTGATTTTTGTTTTAAATTATCAAAACCTAACCAAAGAAATCCTAAAGCAGATAACCTCAGACAGACAAAAATAAAGCAGAATTTCCAGCTATTTCCACAGTAAACAAATTAGATATGAAGAACTTAGTTTCCATTCTGCTTTTATGAGTCTTATATAATTTGTCAAATGCCACTATCAACATTTCATATTCCATGACCAAGATTTCTTGTAATTCCATGAAAGACCTCCGTGTCTTTCAAGAATCCATCCAAGTTAAAGGGCTTTTCCCAAGAACATGGAATCTTTTTTAAACATTAATTTTATACTACACCAAGTACATTTTACACTATTCCTTCTACAATTTCTACTTAGGTATGACCTATAACAAAACCCACGGATGTTCCTTTTCATGGCCTTTTATTTTTCAGGCATTTGGTACTGGAAATCTGTTTATTCTGAAGCCAACAGATGTTTGCATTCAGTGTTAGCACAAGAAACTCTAAAACTGCAAGTGAAACATCCATAATGCTAAGAACTAGCTAAGATTTTAAACTTCCTTACTTATACATTTCTAAGGCTAGGGATAGCTATAGAAACTGCAGTTTGGAAACCAAAGAATATGTCACCAAACTGTGTAGAAACTGTTTTCCTGAAGCAGCCTGTGTAGGCATTTTTGCTTCCATAGGGGGTGCTCAGACTCTGCAGGAAAGCAACGACAAACGATTTACAAAGGTATCTGGTAACACTTGGCAGTGCTTTTGTAATTCTATTATTTTTCTAAACTAAAAGTCACCATCCCTTGGGACACTGAGAACTGCAGAAGAAGTTAATGGAGCTGAGGAGGTTATGCAGGAGAAAATCTTATGTGGATCATGAGAAAAAAATGTAGGATTTTCACAGACCTTAGACTAGCTATGTCACTTTGCTAAGCAGGGACAACAAAGTGATTGCTGTAACTTACACCCCTGCACTTCATGCAAACATCTTCCTTGTCTTGTGTTACCATGGAAGAAGGCAAAGCCTCCTTGAAGACACAGAGGCCTCAGAAGTGTTTGTTTTTTTTTTTTTATTTTGATCCTGCTTTCCTAACATGAGGATGCCAAATAACTACTTTTGTCAATCTGTGAAAGGAAAACACTAAGGGTATTTTATACTGTCCACAAATACCAATGTGCATGACTTTGCTACTACCAAATATACCAAAAACCTCCTGCAGGAATGTTACCAGCAGCATCCTATCCTCACCACCTCACCTGTACTCCCTCCCTTAAATGCCCAATGTCACTTCAAAGGCATTTGTACAAGATTTTGTTTTTACAAGGTTTGGGAGAGAGATCCTTTTCCATACAGATACACACTTATGTCCACACACACACAGGTTCTGTAAAAGCTGTAAAACCAGCTAAAAGCAGAGCAGCAAATACTGCTTGCTTTTCTATGCTCCTTTTTCCAACTATAACGAAATCTAATATTCAACCAACACATATTTTAGACTTCTAAAAATTATGCTCAGAAGTCATCCACACTATTATGTATTTTTAATTTTCAAACAGAATATACCTAACATCTCTTGGCTTACAGAAGGGGAAGAAATCTAAAGCACTATTGATGTAACTCAGTTTTGCATGTCTCAAACTGAAATCCTGTCTCTCATCTTTCTAGGAATCATAAATTCCAGAGAGGGCTGAAAAACAAAACCTGCCATCATATGCTTAAAATTCAGGCCTTTTACTGCTTGGAATTAAAGCAATTGTTAAGTAATCCAAGACAAGCTCTGAATCACTCTGTGAGAGTGGGCAGTTACAAGCATTTGATTGACTACTTTAGAACTACTCTAAACAGTGTAATTTACTAGTGAAAACAAGATCTAAAGACTGGTCATGAGAGCCTGTGGAACAGAATTTACTTTCCTGAATACTTAAGCTTTTTGATCCCACTGTTTAAAATGGAACTTTAGTCATGCATTTTATGAAAAGCACTCACAAAAAGCAAGCAGAAACAGCAGGGGAAAAAAATGCACATGGAACATGCTGAAATGCTCTGCAGATGACCAGGCTGGGGGTAAAAAGATTGTAAACTAAACTCCATTAAAAAAACCAAAACACAACCTTAAGGAGCAGCTTGTCCATAGAGTACAAACATTTTAACAATTTATAGGAAAAATCAATTTTGTAGAAGAATTCTGGTTTTCTAAACATCTTGCCTTCAACTGATACAAACTAACATTTTCTGTATTATGCAGATGTGAATTGTGGAAGATCCAGCTAAACAAATATTATTTGAATAAACAAAAGAGAAAAACACTTTGCCTTTGGCAAATATATACTTTTTATTATGAATATAGTATAAAATTAGCCAAGTCCATGCAGAGGTCTTAAAACAATCACCTCCCTGTCCCCCATCTTTTTATGCCTTCAAAATTGTTTTTTAAACAAATAAAAGTATTATTTATAGTTAAAACTCATGAAGTCAAATAAAACACCAACCACACTATAGTCCTTGAGTGTGCCAGAGACCACACTGGCAAAAATGATAAGCCCTTAGTTGTGTGTGGCTATGGGATTTCTTGTTTTGATTCACACAATGTTTCACACTTAGCATTTTTCCTGCCCTTAGGGATGCAAAATTTGAAATAATTGGAAAAAATGTTTTTACCCTCTGTTACCAATTGCCAGATACTCAGAGAGCACCTCAAGGATATCAGCCTAGAGTTTTATATTACATGTTAGGCACTGCATAGAGTGAAGGTAGAAATTATGTGATGTTTTCTTCTAATAAAGCTAGGGACAGCATAAATAACCTGACAGTATATGAAAGTAAGGCCTTGGGTTCTCTGGATTTAAGTATTCAATTGATGAGAACATTAAAATAATCACTGAAGTTTTACCTGTGTCATAGCACGGTAGATTTTTTTTTTTAACGCATTTCAAAGATAGGCCATGGGAGGGCACCACAGCTGAGTTAATTTCTGTTTATACTGAAGTACTCGGAAGAGATGAGAACACCAGGCAGGATTGCTGAGTGCTCAGGAAAATCATCTATGTCACTAAGCCGAAGGAGAGTTTAAAGGCCAGTTCAACAGCAGCTTCTGTGACTGAGTCATGAAAACACACATAACACTCCTGAGGTTTTGGATGTAGAATGAGTCTCCTGGAAAAAAGAAAAGGAGAGGAGAAAAGGAGAGGAGAAAAGGAGAGGAGAAAAGGAGAGGAGAAAAGGAGAGGAGAAAAGGAGAGGAGAAAGGAGAGGAGAAAAGGAGAGGAGAAAAGGAGAGGAGAAAAGGAGAGGAGAAAAGGAGAGGAGAAAAGGAGAGGAGAAAAGGAGAGGAGAAAAGGAGAGGAGAAAAGGAGAGGAGAAAAGGAGAGGAGAAAAGGAGAGGAGAAAAGGAGAGGAGAAAAACATTAGCCTAGTTGTTAGCTTTTTCTTATCTATTGCAATATATTTGGATGGTACTCTGAGATTTAACTGACATGGTAAAAACTGCTCTGAAGACATATGTCATTACACCTCATTTTAATTATTTCAAAATGCTGTCATTTTTAATAGTTAATGCCCAGGGCAGTATGCTGTTCTGTCATGCAAATAAGGCTGAGCTATCTAACACTAACAATATGCATCATTAAAAAAAACCCCACTTAGTTTTAAGTTTAAATAACAACACAAATCACAATCCATTTACAATGACAGCAGCAGAACTTTAAAGAAACTCCCTTCCCAAAGTACCTCAAAGAGACTCACAGGTTGATTTGATCTTCTTAGTAAAAAACCTCACACCAACCGAACCACAACAATTTTTCACATTACTTTGTAACACTGAATCCTTTTTCTTTAAACTCACCCCACAACCCAGTAACTCATTGTTGGTGGAGATTTCTTCTGATCAGTCCAGTGATCAGGAGAGTACTCAAATAAAACTCCATGTTCTGTTACCAGATCTAAGTCTTCAGCTGCATCACTGAATTCTGAAATCCCACTGCCTGCTTTTTTCTTTTCCTGTAAAACAATTGGATAAATGTTAGAATAGAATGAAATATTTTTACATAAACACTAGCAATTGTAACTATGTGTTTTTTCCAGGAATCTCTGATAAATGATACTGTTGTCAAAAAGGCAGAAGATGTAACTTCCTTATGTGACTCTTTTCTCCACAGATTTATCACTTTGGCATCACCATTTTTTTCCACTGTTACACAACTTGGAGGTAGACACGTGCTCCCTATTTTTTTTCCTTTTCCTTTCCTTCTAGTTGATCTATTCTCTGTTTCTTTAATAAGGCACCTGAGATAATGCAGCTTCTTTTAAAAAGTGCATTACAAAAGCTAATACTCTCACCTGTCTTTCTCTGCATGCCTCCCTAATTAAGAGCTGTGATAATAAAAGTCCATTGAAGAAATATGGCCAAGCAGGAATTTCTTTTTGTAAACAAACAGTTGAAGCACTTTGCTCAGAGGGTTTTCTTCCTCTTACTCAGTTTAAGTGCATAAGATGCATTGAAAATGAAGATATTTTTGTGTACGAAGTTGTACCACACAGATAACCCCTGGTAGTGAACTATTTAAATAATGGAGAGAAAACAATCTCAAAATACTCAGTGGAAAATGTAAATAGAAAAAGAGAAACAAAGTTTCCATACTTGTTTCCTCATGGACTGCTGAAAAACTGAACGAATTGAAAGACAGCAACGATAGAAATTCTCAATTAACTGAGGGTGGATGGAGCCACCGAGCCGTGCTACTTCTTTGTGAGTTGGAGTAATAAAAATTCCTTGCATTGTTTCCAAAGATAGGTAGTGGAAGAGGGTGTTCTCAGGACCAGATGTCAACCTTGAAGAAATAGGAAAATTTCATATTCAAATAATTTTGAAAGGCACTGAAGTTAAAAACCATACACTTCTGTTTCTGAAGAGAGAATTATTTTCCCAGGGTACAAAAATGGATAGAGACATCAAAAGGTGCCTCCTACACAGAGGAAATCCTTCTAACTGGACTGCTAACACTCAATTTCAGGTTTTGTACTCAGTGACACCAGGGAGGCACAAATATGTGTGGTCCAGAAACTCTTTTATTTAAACTTTCAAGACTGTGTGTATGTGGGACATGTGCACACATTCTACTGACATATTCTTGAGAAAATGTCTAATGAAGCTCTTTAAGAGCTCCACTCTTGAGAATTCTCACTTAGCAAAGTTTGGGTTACAATAAAATAATGCAGGAGCTTCTGTGATCTGGGCATATTAAAAAAAATGATTCAAATATGGCCTTAAAAATGAAATACTCAAAAATAATTTCTTACTTGAGAGCATTCAGCAGTTCTGTATCTTTCTCTGAAAGGTTCTTTTTGAGGTTTCCTAAATGAAATGGATTTGGTAGGGTATGTTTTTTTTTAGTGGCCTGAAAAACAAGCAGATAGATTAACTAACAGAGAAAATGCAGCTAACAAAAGAATAGATTCAAACCAACAAATCCCAAATGCAACATTTTTTTAAAAGGTTCAAACAGTTGGACCAAGTTCTGGAAATCTGTCTTGTAGCTGATATTAGACTAAAATGGGTTAGAAGCAGTTGCACAGTCATACAGTGATTTGTTCTAATAACTTTTGTTTACAACATAAGTTTACCACATTTTGGTGATCATCTCCAATTATTTCTGCTGATGTGGATAAACCAAATATTTACAAGTAATTAGAAAGTAAAAAAAAAAAAAAGTGGTATCTCTGAGGCTGACCCAAAGCTTCCTACAGCAGCATAACTCTTTTCTACTGAACTCAGGAGGTTTTAGATTTATTCTTTTACTGTAGGCTTTAAAAAGAAAAAAAAAAAAAGTTACTTGAGTGAGATCTTTAAAGAACTTCCCCCTCCCCAAGCCCACCAGAACCATATCTCTTTGTTCTCAGACCTGATCCGCTACAGCCTGTGGATTACTGCTTTCCTCTTCTGCAGGACCTTCATTCCCCTGCTCAGCTCCTCCACTGCTTCTCGTGGGGCTTGGCTTCCGTGTCAGTAAGGAGTCACCAAACAGGGTCCTTCTGCTTGCTGGGGTGGTTACTGGTTTGGAAGCATTTTGTAGCTTATTTGGGGTGGGTGAGGTGGTCAAGCCCTCCAGTTTGTCACGTGTTGCAGGAAGGAACCAGTCAGCACAAGAGAGAGGTGGAATGGAAGGAGAATCCAGCCTTTCCTCTATGCTGGCATCTATTCCTTCCAGTTGTAGGATGGTAGCTTTGACCTGATCTACATAGATACAGTCTGGTCCTGGATTCCCAACAGCTTTTGATGCACAGCCTCCTGCCTCCAGCAGGACACACAGCATGAAGTGTTTCTGGAAACACAAAGCAACAACACAAGCTCTCAGGTTAATATACAGCATGTGCTGGATTACATTCAGGATCATGTTTATACCTCATTTGATATTTGGGCAAAATACAACACTGTATTCAATGCTCCCTTCCTCATCTCCAGAGGAGTTACTTATTTTTTCTTGTCAAATCATATCCAAGGAGATATTTCACTTATGTTATTATGTTGATCTTGCAAGTCTAAATCTATCATGTACAAAGTCACTAGCTGTTTATTTTCAAAACAGTCCACATTTTAAAAAAACAAACACATTTCTGAAATGAGTTTTCTGAAAATACAAGATCATAAAAATAAACATATTTTCGACCAAAGTTAAAATGCATAATAATACCATAGTTAAACTTGCAAGCTTCACAGATGTATAAAAAATGCTAATCTCTGAGAAATTCTATTCCATGAACCAGCTGTAATACCCATATTTTGTACAATTATTACATAAAATTAATGGAAAGTCTTGGCCTTACTGAAAAATACACACAACAACAAACCACAGGATTTGCATACTGCAAATGTTAACTTACCAAGCCAACTATGAGTAAAAAGTATCTTGCTTCAGGTTCCCTGTATCCTGTGAAACTTGAGCCTTGACCTGTCTGGATATGATGCTGTGGGAACACCTCACGCCAGATCACCAGCTGCCCCACCTTCTGCTCTGCTGCCAGAGGCAAGAGGCAGTGGTGTCTGCAGTATAAACCCACATCCAGCAGATCCTCCTTTGCCAAGTGGCTGCCAATCAAGTAGCCCTTAATTTAACACAGGAAAGGAAGCATCATTAGTAAAAAACATCCCACTACCACATATTGCTTCAGAGTAAGTTCCATATAGCATATGAATCCACAGGAACTGAAATGGTTAAGTGTTCTGGCCAGAGACTGTGGGTTTGGGATACAGTTGTACAACAAATAAATAACACAGAAGTTTTGCACCACATTTGAAGAACCAAAATGCTGACATACAAATAAAGCATCAGTATATATGCAAGTTGTCAAAGGCTATCTGGGAAATGCATGGCTTTAACAGCTTGCACAACACCTACAGAGTTAAGGTGCTGTAATTCTCTTTTAATTCTCTCCCCCCAAATACTGAGCTTTCACTGGAACTGGTGACGCTTCTAAAGACCATTGGTACAACATTGTTTCTAGCACTAGGGGCATTAGATTTAAAGTGCTGTCATAGCAGAAGTTCCACTGTGCTGTATATAATCTCCTAACACTACCAAACATAAAGATCAATGCATGATAAAATTCTTAAAATCTAAGTTTCTGCAAAGCAAAGGCTGTCACTTTCCTCCTTATACCTCTGAATACACTGTGGACATTAAATAAGGATAAATAAATTTATAAATGATGCCAAAGAGTCAAACCAGTTTTTCAGGGCTGTGATTTGAAGACAGATTAAAGACAGATCAACTGAACTATTCAGTAAAAACTGCCAATCAACAAAAAATTCCTATTAGAATAGACAGTCTCTCACCAGATCTGACTCCTATTACTCTGTCTCTCCAGTCCTTGCATCTTATGCAGCAAGATTACCATGAGAGAGTTTCAGACAAGTATTTCATGCTTAAGGACTATATAGTACATACCACATCCTGACACAAACTTTTCCTGTTATGGTGTTTGAATTTTACATCTGTTACTAGAAATACACTCTAAAAACACTCATACTGTTTTTCATGTTTCTGAGGTTCTGGAAACAGTTACTCCATGACAGGGGAAGATTTCCAGATGTATTTTCCTAATCTTCAGGTCTTAATCACTAATATTACCTTGTAGAAGAGACAAGAGCCCATAATCATATATAATCTTCTCATGTCATAATAATCTTCAGACTGTAGGAAAAAAGCATGGTATAATTTTTAATTCACATTTTTTGTTTTATTTACCAAATGCAAGTCAAACATTTCTAGTCGACTAATAAATACCTTAAATACTTTAATTTTTGTCCACTTATTATCAGCATGGCAGTTAATACTGAACAGTTATGTGAAACACCAAACTTTTTAGCATCCATTATTCATTTTTGTGTCACTACAGTTTTCTCTAACAACTTTCAGCTCAAAATAACAATTTCGTATTTAATTATCTGTCCATAAACTATTTTTGTTAGAATATGCTAATTCTCAGAGTTCTTAACAGCAAAATAGTTGAAGCATAACTATAGACACCAGAGGCTACTGACACCATCGTAACACTTCCATGCCAAAGAATTTTTTCCTAGTATTTGACATTATACCTAAAATATACCCATTAACTCATCTTTTGATCTGAAGCCCAGTGCTCTCATGCTAGCAATACTATCCTTGCATGGATATATTTTAAATAAATTTTAAGATAAGAAGATGCAATCAATTTCTGTGCAATAAACTACAACTTGTAAACATTACTGGCTGTAAGTAACCATCCAGGCTACTCAGGATAGTTTATTTAGTATAGGTTTTTTGCAAGAAGGATTTGTATTTTAGATTTTCAGACTCTTGAAGTGTCTTTTGTAATAAAAATTAATGTATGTCCCAAATTGTTCTGCTAAATGAGTGATCAAACAAATTATGGTTTTGCTCAATTAGCACCTATAAAGAATATAATTTAAAACCAGATAAACAGATGTTGTGGAACAGGTTAAGAAAGCTTTTTCATTAGAAAGTAAAATTGAAATTCCTATGTTTACAGCTCCCTGTACTATACAATGCAGAGAAGAATTTACTGAAGTATCACTTTCTATCTTTTCATTTAACAATATTAAAATACACATAACTTGTAATTGCTTTCTGTAAACTGCAAAATTAAGTTCTCAGTGCTCCATAGAAGTTCTCAGATTTTTTCACAATTGCTTGGGAAAAATGCAATTATCAATATAAAAAAAAAGAAACGTAACAACAATTATCTATGTTGAAATGAGAATGTCCTTGTACATATCCCATGGACTTAAAAGTACAGTTATTCATGTGTTTTCATTACTAATACTATAGAATTACAATAGGGTTAGAATGTTAACTGTGGACAAAGAAATAGGAATAAACAGAATGGGTAAAATAGAGCTATCTTAAACCAAGAATAATACAACATCCCTTTCCTTTGACTCCCACTTGATTAAAATAAGTAAATGGGTTTGGAATTAGTGCTTTTATTAAACTACTGAGTATGACACCAAAGTAAAGAGATACTGTGTAAAGCAAGCAACCAAACAAGTGTTTACCAGCTCTGCAAAATCAGCTGCTTCCAGATCACTCAGTGCTGTGTCTATTTCCATCTAAAATATATAAACAGTCCATCTTAATAGAGATTTCCAACACTTTAACATACAGTAATAGCTTATTTTGCTAATAAGCAAAACATGAGGATTTACAAGTACAAACACAATGGATTAAAATTTAACTTTTAATTTAATTTTAACTACTTTTCAGTTGTAAAACCAAGTATCAAGAAGCCCTCAAAGAACATGGTACCAGCCACTGCAGCTCCTGACATAAATGTGCTACCTAATGAAAAGCATCTAAACCCCATCACTACAAACGTCTTGGGCTCTATTAACAGGCTGTCTCTAATTGAAACACAGAAATGCCAGCAAGGTTGTTGGCAGTTGACAACCAGCCAGTCTCTCAGCTTTTCTCCAGTTAACATTTAAATGGTTTTCTGTCCAACAGAGAGCTGACATTTTCAGTTTTATATTCCTCCTAGAATGTTAACATTGTCACCAAAACTTGACCAGAATTCCCATCTTTGCAACAATAAAAATTTTCAAGAAAATGTGGATGATCCAAGACAATTTTGGATATCCTTATCATAAATATAATATTGTTTTCTAGATCCCTTTAAAACATGCAATTTTATCAGAAAGAAACCACCTCCTATTTGGAAGGAAATAAAAATCTAGGAAAGCTTTGTGTCATGTATAGGTCTTTATTGTGATTCTGTCACAGCCATTTATACCTCTTATGCATGGACTTCTGGAATGTTTTCTACCTTGAAAAATACTTAAATGGTCAAAATAAACATAAATCTACAAACCAAGGAAGGCTTTCCCTATTGTATAGATGCTAATTGTTAGGAGTGTGTATATTTATTGTAAAAAAAAGATGAATTCCTAGCCACCAAACTGCACTAACAACAGCAATCTTTGCTGTGGGAATAATTGTGTCTTTTAAAATAAGGATCCTGTAGGAAAATGAGTGGTCTGGGATGGGCAAAGCACTTCCATAAATTACACAGTAATTACACAGTCACAGCAGAAGATACCTGCATCCCTTTTTCTGGCCTCTTGTGCACAAGTTTTTGTAGAGAGCTCTGGAAGTGGTGTTACCTTGATCTCCTGGGGCAGCGTCAGCCAGCGCAAGCCTGGGAGATTGTCTAAAAATATTGCACTGCAGGTGTGATGGTGCTGAACACCTGGGCTGGAGCTGGGCTTCAGTCTGGAGGGCTGGAGGGCACGCTGGAAGAACAGGTTGAAAAAGTGATCCAGGCGAGAAACATTTTCCACCTGGCAAAAGGCACTAAACAAACATGAACTCTGGGTTAGAACAACAATGAGGGACTTGAAATGTGTTTATAAAACCTTCTGTGCTATAGAAGTCACTTCATGGAATAATATTACATTTGGATTTTTGTTTTTAAAATTCATTTTAAAGTTCATTATCCACTAGGATAATACACACACAGCACCTATAAACAAAGAAAAAAAATATATTGGTATTGTATAATAGATGCCTTAAAGTGACACCTTCATCCTTTTGGAAATGACAATCAACATTTTTCTTTATTTTAGTAATTTATTCAACTATTTTTGGTGTGTTACAGATCTCTTGTCTTCAAAAGATTCAAAAAGCATCCTGCTGTTCCAAATGGCCTCCTGTACTTCTGTGCTTCACTCCCCACATTCAAAGGTAAGTTTTGTCTGAGATACATTTAAATAGTTGCAGGCATTACAAGTAAACATTCTCCTTGTCATGAAGTGACATAAGAAATGTTTTAAGGAAAAGGTAAGGTCTGACATTATGCAAAATTGTTCTTTCTAGAAACTTCTGTGCTGTTCAACACAGAAAAATGAATACAGGTATTAGGCAAGGCATACACACTTTAATTCTGAATTGAATGTAAGCATATGAACAGCCTTCCTTGGCCATTTTATTTCAGTTACAGTCAGAGTGAAAATTTCCTGGGTGATTTCCAAATGCAGAGACAGACAGTTACTCTGCCAAATAAAGCTGGGAAGTGTGGAGTGTTGATCAAAAATCTAAGACTGATTTGTACTGTCTGTACATTTTACAGACAGTGCTTCAGCTGTGCCACTGACAGCCACAGTGACTTAGATTATGTGAATGATTTAAACTAATCAAGGACAAAACTTTCTCAAGTAACAAAGGCTGATATAAAAGCATTACTAGTGCTAAGATTGAAACAAAAAGGCAAGAAAAACAGAATCCTGATTTATTCCTCAAGTGCATACAGGAACATCCAAAGAAACCTCATGTAAACATTAAAATTAATGCTACTGTGTTCTTCAGTGAGCATAAATGAAAAAATTAGTGATTGAAAATGCCTCTGAGAAAACTCACCTCTCCAAAGAGCTGTACATAAATGTCAAGGTCCTGACAACATCTTCAATCATGTTCTTCAGCTGAGAAAGTGGCACACTAAAAAATAAATTCAAACACACACCTGTGTTTATAAAATCTTTGCTATGAGTAAGGATAGGCATTTCTGAAGAGCTCAATTCTTAACTAGTCATATACTGCAAACACATTCAGTAGTCTCTAATCAGGACTTGACTTTGCTTAACACTGAGAATTACTGTTTTCTAGCCTACACACTTGACTGACATAAAATGAGACATTATTGAAATAGAAAAGAAACTAATAATGGATGCATAAAAGGTGTGAACAAAGACAATCAAAAAGTGGAATCACAGGAATAAAAACGAGTAATAGTTTTTCAAAAAGTACATTGTAAGCCTTTCTTGCTTTCTTGGTAGGCAGAGCACAATTTGAGGACATATAATAGGAAACAATCTAAAAGGCAAATAAAGCATTTTATTTAAAACTCACTTTTCTTCAGGAAGGCCAATTACAAGCAACTTGTCATTTTCTTTCCAGTAAACAACTTGAACCAGTTTTTCACATAAGAAAAGGGAGGAACTAGAAAAATGAAATCAGAAGTACTTGTAACACTGTGAAGTTAGGTAGGACCACCATCTGTATGATTTGTATAGGTTTTATATGCAAAGCCTTGTGTGCATGCATAGCCACATGCATGCAACTGGGCTAGGCAATTATGTTAATTACTACAGAACTCTGATTTCTAGACCAAACATATCTCATCCATATTAATGTTTTCAAGTACAATGGCAATCAGCCATACATTATGCACTAGATAACGTCCTGGTTGCTGCTAAAAACAAGGTGTGTACATAACTTGAACACTAAATTTATAGCAAATCCCATGTTACAAATTTTAAATAACAAGATAACACTGCCACACAGCAAAAAAAAGGGTAACTTTAGTTTAAACTTGAACAATTCCAGAATTTAATTTTTAGGATATGTCTCAATGATTAACTTGCTTCACTGATTCACTTCTAATGTAAAATTCATGGTATTGAATATTGTAATTTCGTTTCATTAGTTAAGAAATCCTTCAGTATTTCTGCAGGTCACCAGAAAATATTTATCCCTCACGTAACCAAAATGCTTTCCAAATAAAGCAAGTTACATAATGCAGTCAACTATAGCCCCATTCCAAAAGATCCACAGTACATGTGCACACATAATAATAGTCATTTACTCTTTACTCTTCTGACAAAAAAAAACCTCCAGAGAGCTGGGAATTATCTGTTTTTAGGAAGAGATGAAAAAGTCACTAGAGACACAGAAGTGCTTTTACATCTCCACATATCTGTACCACCCCTACACTACTCCAAATAGTAAGTAATCATTTTTATGATTCTTACTAGAATCCTGGTCTGTGGATACAAAAGTCTTTCAGGTGTTACAAGCTGAATGTGAAATAAAATGAATTTAAAGGAATAGGCAGTCATGAATTTAAATGAATTGTATTTTATCTTTTTAAACATTTTTAAAAATTTGAAGCTGCTGCAGAATTTCCAGGCTGCCATAGTACAGTGCCACAAAATTTCAGTTTATATAAAGATGTTTTTTAAGAGGTCTAAGAAGGGATCTAAGAACAGTTTTACTGAACTAAAAACCCTAGTCATTGCCATCCACGAAAAATAAATTCACTGTATATCCAGTCTGAGCAATCCAACTTCAGGCATGCTGTTCTAGCTGAAACATTACTACCTAACAGTGGTAGTCTATTTTGTTTTCTCTGCTATGACACAGGTGTGTTTTTCTGTACATACACATAAAATAAAAAGTAACACATTACATTTCACTACTTTTACCTGATAATCTGGGTACCAGTAACACTTTCCAGTATGTCAGATAGTGTGAGAAATATTCCTCTGACACTTCTCAGTTTTTGGGATGCTTCTGATATGGGGTACTGATAAAGAATTTCTTGCTGTGAAGAAAGTTAGATGTTAGTTGAGCAAAGCAAAACAAACAACAAAAAGCCCTCAAACCAAAACAAACCAAAACAAACCAAACAACATCACAGAAAACAAGATATCAAATTTTTTTTCCTGGCACTGATTTGCTGGTTTTTTTTTTTAACACAAAAGGTTTTTATCACATAATATCAAAACATGAGTCTGCATGGGCCCACTGTCAAGTTCCAAAATGCATATGAATGTTTCTGACAGTTTTAACTTTATAGAAAAGCAGGACTTATTTAGAATCATTATTATATGAAGAAACATAAAACAATACAAAGCATGGCCCCTGCATTTTACAGCTTAAAGTATACTGTTACCAAACCTGATTCCAAGACACAGCTTATATTTCTATGGTTCTTTCAATAATTAAAGTGTGACTTAAACAACCAAACATTGTTCACATGTTCACAGTATATAACTGATATATCCACACCATAAATCATTTTATCACCAAACCTCTGGCCATCTGTGTCAGCACACTCTCAGAGAAGTCATCTCAAAACTGAAGTACAAATCTTTGTGACAATTACTTTTCTTTTTCAAACCAGTGCTTGAAAATAAATGTTTCATGGAAGCATTAAAAAACCTATTTCAGCAACCACAACAAAACTAATAATCCCACAGTAATTTGAGATTCCTCACGTTTATTGTTTTCTCCCAGGTCATGATGGGCCAGAAATAATGCATGTTATATTAAGCACACCCAAAGCAAGGAGCACACTAAATTATCTTTCTACACAAACAGAAGAGCAGACATGGTTAACTTTCCTGTTTATGTCTCTAACCATACCCAGCCAGTGCCAATACCCATTGGAAAATTTTCCTTCATCAAGCTTAAAAGAATGTAAAGTTTCATTACAGAAGGACCTGGCAAACTCTTCATTCTTACCCAATTTAATTAGCTCTATTTTCAAATACCCATTTGTGACAAGGATTTTTTTCTTTTTCAAATCAACCCCTCAGCTTGAAAAAAAGCCCTGCCATTTTCTAACTACAGCACTACAGAGAGCTAGAAAGAGCCTTTTCTTTCTTTCTCCTCACTATGAACCAGGGCCTTTGCACAAAATTAATCTGGGAATTATCTGTACACTTTCCAAGGAAAAGAAAAGACAGCTGTAACAAAAGCCCACAGCTCCAACTTACACATATATTAATGAGTTAGCAAAGGTCAGCATACAGTGCCACACAGGATCAGCTGTCCTCAGAGCAGGGTGAAAGTTCATAGACCAATGGAATTAATAAATGGAAGGAGCTCATTTCTTAAGTGCAAACTCTTCCTCATCCCAAAAAACCTAAACCAGGATAGTATACCTAAACTAAGGGCTTATCCAACAGCTTCCCTTTTTTAACTTACTGATTTATCAAACAGCCTAAATAATATTTAAAAAAAATAAATTAGTGCAGTCTTGAGAACCTAAGAAATGGTTAAAAGAAACAATACATGAAAAGTCAACTATGAATTCTTAAAGATTAATTAAGGAGCTATAAAACAAGAGAGAAATGCTACAGGAAATACATGTCTGTATGAACCAAGCTGTCTCAGTATGCTTAACACATACTTCCAGGAAGAGCATCATATAGGAGGAATATGAACACTGCTCCTTTTAAAACATGGTATTGCCAAAATTAGTTCAGACACATGAAGATGTTGCAGCATATGCTGGTAAAAATAGTGTATGTTGACTAAAACACCTTGACTAAAACATAAAAAATACAAGAACAACCTTAGTCTCTGAAACCATTATCCTATGGGACACTCCCCATGCATGCACATGTCTAAATCATCTCTAATACTGCTTTCCTTTCTAGTGGAGGAGATGGAGCTTACAAGTGTTAGAGCTCATTAATTCTATTTTTGGGTGCCAAAAGCCCACATGTAGGAGAATTAGCTACCAGTTGTAGTTGCCATTGTTTACATGGATGGGATCTGCATAGCTTTGCATTTTGGTAAAGAAGCTTAGTAAAGACCATTGCACATTTATTGACAGAGGTGTGTAACAATAGCAGAGCTTATTTGAAATACTTCTGTACACTAAACCTAGGCAGTATATCTACAGGATAAATGTGATTCACTGATCACCAAATGAAATTAAAGACCTGTGTCTTGAAGAAGCTGACATCTTGTTAGGAAATGTTAGAAAGAGCTTGATTACAGCAGCAAAACATCTCTCAACATTAGAGATTATTTGGGGCTGCACAACTGCCAGAACTCCTCAGGAAACAATTCTTCCCTGGTATGAAGGGAGAACAAGTGCATTACAATCCCTCTTTCACCTCTGATCAACATTCAGGATTAATCCTGGTTTTTGGCGAGCTTAAAGAAATAATGGGGCAAGAAAGCAGTACTCCATTTACTCTGAGTACAGGAATTGCAATTAGGCATTTGCATATCTATTCAGCTACCAACAGAGGAGAAAGAATTTGTAAAGTATTTCATAAAGTTTAGGTGACCAAGAAAACACTGGTCTTTGAGTCTACAGGCATTCTCCTTATCTGCTCTAGCCACACAACAGAGTTTTGGGCTACAAACTTAGGACTGCTGAAAAATAACTACTTGCAATATATGTGAGCTTTCATAAAGCATCTTAAGCTTATTTAATTCACCATTTAATGAGCTCCTAACTTGTATTATATCAGAGCAGAAAAATACTAGAGTATTGTATGTTTTAATGAAAGCAATCTCTGGGTGGGAACAGAACAAACATGCCTTAGTTGCAATGCCACTAAAAAAATTAAAAATAATTCTAAGAGGCACTTGTACAAACTGTTGTTTGCTGAAGGTACATCCCATGCAAAAATGGCAGTTTCTTAAACTGCACTGGAAGGAATTGCAAACTAAAGCTTAGTAATGTTAGTGTCTTGCTGCAAGACACAATAAAGCATACATTACCTTAAGAATATGATGTCTAAAAGGCATGGTTTATATTGCAAAGTCAAGTACTTCAGAATTATGAAGTACTAGATTCATGGTTGCCTAATAGGCCTTAATTATACACACCTGTCTGTCCAGCTTGTCCTCTGCACAAAATGGGCATCTTTCAGAAAAAATATACTTTAAGACAATGTCATGCTGCTTATATACGAAAGGGTTGAATTCAAGTTGTCCAGATAGTCATAAATCTGTCATTTCCTCGTTTTCAGCACTTGACTCTGCAAACTTCACAACATTTCTAACATGATATTATGGTATCAAGTAATCTTCTAGCATTCTCCTCCCCAATCCTGTCTCTATAAAATAAAATTGATGTCCCCTCATGTGTAGTTGTAATACTTTCTCTATTACACATCACCAGCAGAACCATATAGATTTCTATCTGCTGAAAAGTAGTCTAAAGAAAATAAAGAAATCTCAGGGAATGAATGGAGCACTGAATGGATGGAAGGATTATCCAGGGAAAAGAAAGCAAAATGTGGTCTTTCTGCTCCCCTCTCCGTCACCATCTCATCACCCCAGTTACTGGGGACTTGGAAAACCTTGTGCCTCATTTGATGTCTCCACATAACAGATAATACAGAGCACTGAGGCACTATTCTAAGCCCAAGGAAAATTTACAGAAGGGGAGAAGATTATTTTTTCAAATGTCTGTTAATAAAAAGTTGACTTTATCCATTTGTCGTTTTTGAATCAGGCAAGAGGCCAAACACATCCCTCTACACTGCTCTCTGTCTTCCCTGTATTCTAACTGAAGTATCTGTAGCTATAGCTACACCATGGACAACTTCTGCACAAACTTACAGTGGAGATGTACATAGACTGGCAAAATTTTTCTGAGGAAGACAAAAGGGAAAGAAATGTGAAAGGAAGCTTTTCAAGACAAAGAAGTAGTACTTTGGTAGCTCAAAAATGTTGCCCAAGCAAGAATCTATAGTTGATTGCAAACAGCAGACACTGGAAAGTCCTCTAATAAAACACACATTAGCATTTTAAAACAAGAGGAGCCAGACAGATTATAGATGTGGGCTGCCAACAGCTCCTGCTGGGGAGGATTTTTTTGACTAAGTAGATTTCACAGGGTTTCATAGTTTGAGAGGCGTATTGAAAACATCATAGGGAGCATCTGAAAAACAATAAGAAGCTTCTGAACTTATCTCTGTTTTGTCTGCTAACACCTATAGCCTGCTCTTTACATAAGGACATTCAGCAGTGCTGAAGTGATTTCAAGTCCAGTTAGTTTTTTAGCAGTGATACTAACTTATTGCCCTGAAATGTCAGGCCTTACTTCTGTCAAAATAGACAATTTGCAGACTACTTAAAACTATTTATTTAGTTATCTTGTTCACATTGAAAGGCATAGCACTTGCTGTTGTTGGTTGTTACCTTTCATCTTCTGTTTTATATAGTTAGCCACATACCTCATCCTTAGATGTTTCAGAGTCCAGCTTCATGGAGAGGAACATAACCACATGTGGCACCTCTTGCATAGCCTGCTGAAAGTCTGTACTGTCTTCTCCCCACAAGAGCTGAACTAGATGGTTCATACTTGACTGTGCCTGTTTACATCTTTGCTGAGAAGTTCCTTCAGGCTCAATTACTGATGTTTCAAATGTAAGTTTAACCTATTAAGACAATTACTGTGAAAGTGAGGCAGTACTTAGAATTACATCCTAAAATCAGATGAAATAGAGACAGTGTAAGCCCTTTAAGTTTTCTTAGCTTTAGTAAGCGTGCAAAATTCCTGCTGTTTCAAGAAAGCCAAGTATATGTTCAGCATTGCATAACAATCTATTCTCAAGGACAAAGCCAACTATTACATGTTCTGTGACCAATGTGAGCAAACCTCTGGTTTGGTGTGTTTTCATACTTAATTCTTATGGGCTTGAGAATTGAAAAATATACTTACTGCTCTGGCTTTGTCTGGACACAAAACCTGTTATCATGCCTTTGAAACATACACAATATCTGACTTTCAAAATGTCAGCACTTTCATAAGGATATATCCTCAAGGCTCTTTCATGAGCAGTTCTTTCCTATTCTGAATGCACTGACAGGTACTGCTACTGAGTGTAAATAATACACAGATGTAATTCTTGCTGCTTTCAGTCTCCTATTTTAAAACCAATACAAAAAAACTCAGTTTGTCTTCTTTTAGAGACACAACCACATAGCCCTGTGGAATAATTGCTGGAGGTGACTTAGAAATTAAACACTTAATTTTAAGTAAAGGTACAGCATTGAAGGAGGGTGGAATGCAGCTCATGTGCAACAGGTTTGCACCACTGTAATTCCCTAGGCAAGCCCAGATGCTGGCAAGATGAGGGGAATTTGGTGTGCTGGCTCTAAGAGAAAGTGTGTGGAGGGCAGAGTGGAGACCCCACATCCACACCCTGTAGCAAACAGTGGATCTGAAGGTGCTGCTGCATGTTTGAAACGCTGGCCCAACAACCTGGCACCTTTTGACAAAATACCATCCCTTAGGATGGTGTATTTATGCAAATAATATAACTAGGGTAAAATGGCTTAAAACTGCATCTCTTTTGATATTTTGCAGTGTATGATGGATGAGAATATATTAGCCATTTTGCTTGTGTGACAGCATCTCAGAAACAACAACCCTCTGTTTCTTCAGCACTTAAGGACAGTGTTCTACACTGCAAAAACCCCAGAACTCTGTATTTTACTTCTCCTCTGGTCTCTTTCAGCAATCACTCTTCTGGCTTGACTCAAACTGCACAGTAAAACCGAAATAATTGCACTTTAATAAAAGGCTTTGGAAAGCCAACATGACAAACAGGCACACACATTTCAAGTAATCTCTGTCTACTTGACAGATTTACTGGCAGTGTAAATGTTAACACTGCATTACAAGTAACTGCTGTATAAAAGGGTGCACAGCATTTTAGGAACAAGTAATACGTATACTCTAATTTAGCAAGGATACCATTAAATAAACTATATAATCTCTGCTTTTTTAATCATTCTGTATTCAATAACAGTTACAGCAACTCCATACTTGGTCAAAGACAGGCAAGACAAGGTTTGGAGCTCTGCCAATACCTGACCACAACTCTGGTAGCTTAGGAAAGTGTCATACTGTCAGATATCCTGGAAAGCTTCCTGAACTGCTACTCAATCTTCGTGCAGTTGGAGCTCTAGTTCTACAGGCACTTACACTACACAAGTTGCAAACAGAAGCATGTTTAACAAAACCTAAAATTTCCACTTCTTATCATCTCTGGACAGTAAAATATTTCTATTACCATCATCTCATATTTTAACTGAAGAAAAACTAGCAAGAGGTTACAGACATATGTACAAGGCACTATAATTTTAACCTGCTCCATTTCTTACCTTTAACCTTGTCTTCTTGTCCACCAGGAGGGGGACTGAAGCAGAATAACTCAATATACTTTATGTTACTAACATCCTAGGTAATTAACACTCTGCTGGTCTTATTCTGAGGATAGTTATCTAAGTCTTTATTAGTTGTTTACCTTCGTATTACAGCTCCAAAATTATTATTCATATAGAAGATATGTTCAGGAGGCTTTGTGGGAAGAGATGTTGTTTATCAGGTCACATTAACGACACAAAACTTCACACAATTTAACTCTGAAATTTCCACTCTTAAGTTTCATAGAAGTCAACCAATATGTTAAAAAATTAAATATATGTTCTAAGAAAAAGATTCCTTCAGTTCTGTTTCTTGAGGAAAAAAGGCTAGAAACAATACTGATTTTTACAGGGGACATTTGGAATAAATGTTAACTACTTTACCTGCATAGGACCTGGAATGCAAGACAAAACCCTCTCTATGTTTTCAGAATTCACATCAACATCATTTACAGCAACTAGAGCATCTCCTGGAAATAAAACAGACAAAAGCATGAGAATGTTAAATGGTGTTACAACAGTACTGAGCCAAACAATGTTTCATTTTTAAAATAATGACATAGATGATAACAACTTCTCACATCCACAGTAGCTAAGAACAGCTTATATTGTTCTCAATCATCCAGTTAGTACACAGCTGATGAAATTATTCCTGCTTTTTTAAAAACAAAGTTTAGAAATCCTTGGGACTGCCAGTGTTACTAAAACATTCATTTCTGAACTGTCTACAACTTTGCCAATGTACAGTACAGGACTAATGCTCCTGTTTAATATCCACTCCCTAGTGATAAGCCTAAAAGCACCATTTCTAAAAGTGGATCTTTGCATTAAGCCAGGGGATGCTGATTGGTAAATGAATCCCATTTCCATACTGTGATGGGAAATGAACATTTTTGGTGGTATTAAAATCAGAATCATCTTGTTCACATGGGAGAAGACTGAAGACACTTTTTTTTTTCCCCCCCACAAAATCCTGATATTTAGTTTCCTCTGTTCTTGGTAATGACTTGGTGGAAGTACTTACAAATGTTCACATATTCCTTTCCAAAAAAGGCAAAGTATGGAACACATTCTACTGAAGAAAGCCAGATCAATTACTTGCTTTATATTTTAGCAGGCTGCTTTTCCCCCAACCAACGCTGTTATGCTTCAAGAGGAGATTAAAAGAACATTAATAACATCCCAAACTCCACAGTGAGACCATAGCAGAGCTTACACAAGCTGCTATCTTGCATGCCCAGCATCTCAGCTTTGGAGAGCATCTCCAACAAGCATACCATGTATGGGGATTCCTCCTGAAAATCTCTCCAGTCTCACAGTATTTTGGTCCTTTCAATGACATTATTCTGAAAGGAGCCTTTGCATGGTCTGCAAAAATTGTTAAAAACCAGAATTTACTTTGACTGTCAGAAGATGACTGCAAGTAGATGGATTACTGTTTTCAGCTACTAGGCTATGCTAGAGATCTAACAGATACATTTAGCTTCCTAGCAGTGTTGGCCTTTGTTTACCAAGGATTCAGAACTCCAACAGCAGTATCTGCACTTTTACTATTAAAACTAGCTAAGTCACCACTTACATATTATTTGGAAAAAACAAGTAGCCCTCCCACATCAGAGTAACATCAGAATTACTGAAACCCATGGAAAACCATTTGTCAGTAAATGGGGTTGGGATTTGGACTTCTTAACTGAAGCTTTCAACAGCAGCCTGCATCTTTAGCATACTTGTTCAAAACTGGATTATTCTAGCCCATCTTTACTATTACCCGAGATTAATCCCTGTCTCTGGGTGGTTTTCACATTATTTTTGATAATTGTGCCTGTTGATCAGGAGATGAGAATTCATGCAAACTGTTCAGGTATTTGGTGGGGACAGCAATGAGAACAGAAGATAATTTCAAAGAAGGTAACAATAGTATATTCCCTTTGGGAAAATTTTTTTCCTGTATTTTCAATGTCATTGAAATTACTTTTCCATTTGAACTGTAGTAAAGATGATCATTAGTATTTATAAGAATTGTCTCCTGGTGTAAACTGGAGAGATTTCAATTTAAAGGGCGGGAAGGAGATAGAATGATCTTTTCTATCACAACCCTTATTTGCCTTGATCTAAAGCTGAATATTTACTGGAGCTTTTAATCTTTGAAGACACACTCAAAAATGAAACCAAGTTTTATATTGCAGAGCATATTTTGCATATTGTTAATAATAAACTCAGGAAAGAATTTTTTTTTTCCAAAAATACAAAAGACACTTAAAAAACATGAGATAAAAGCAAATGTATTTCATCTTAACCAAAATGAAAGCGACAGCAAGACTTTAAAAACCAGTGAGGGCTTTCTTGTTCTCAAAACTTAAGATGGATGCTGAACTGCTAGACATATAAAAAAAAATGAACTGATAAACAACACATGGATAGAATGACATCTTTTTACAGAGTTACAAAGCTGCAGTTTTTTTAGCTTGCAAAACTGTTGGATTTACTTTCATATGGTCAACGTCTGCATTCTACTTGGTTAATAAACTACAGCAACAAGACTTATGACTTCCATATGTAATCTTAAAAAAATTTAAGTCTAATGCACAAATAATAAACAGATGTTTTAATCAAGAGAGTTCAGTCTCCCTTAGGATTCAATCACGGTAGCCATTTAAGTGGTAACCTTGTTTATCACTGACAAATTATAAATATTTTGGTAATGCCAATACAAAGTAATCAGTAATTTGGTTATTATTTAATGTATCACAAACCCAAGTCTGGGGAAAAATAATTTAACCAATGCTCAAATTTGAAATAAGATGGGAGAGTTGGGCTCAGCTCAGTTGGGCTTAACCAGCAGGAGTCTGGTAGTGGGGTGCTACAGGAGTAACTGGTGTGACAGGAAGTGAGGAGCTGCCTCCTGCTGCTTGTAGCCACTTCTGAAGCTCCTGTGAGCACCAAACGTGCCCCCTCTGCCCAGACATATTTAAGAAGGAGCAGCATTTGCTATGGAAAGGGTTGTGGCCCACAGAGGGGACCCACTCCTGAAGGGCTGTGGCTGTGGAGGAGTCCCACTGCAGCAGAAGACAAGAAATAAGTAATGAGGGGCAGAAGGGAAACATCCCAAGCACAACTGCAACATTCTGTGTCACCCATTATTCACCACAGGGGTGGGACACACACTGCTAACATGCAGTGAAAACAAGGGTAGCTGAGACTAGGAACAGGGGGAGGAGAGAGAGGTCTTTGATCAAAGCTGACCTTGGAGAAGGCAGAGAAAAAGGCACTTAATTCTTTAGGGTCTTGTTTTCATCTTGTCAGCACCTGAAACAGGGATCTAAGGTTTTATGTTAACTGGCAACAAATTAAATTCAGGAACAGTTCCCTGAGTGCCCAGAACACATGTTGCACCCAGAAGACACAGGATTATTTTAAAAGGAAAATAGACTTAGCATTTCCTCCCCTTTACTACAAAAAATGGTCAGTTAAGAAACTGACATGAAAAAGCAAAAAAAGAACAAAGTTATACCTATGCACATACAAAGATGGAAAGCTAGAACCTTCCAGCAGGCATCATACTGTACTAGTCAGGTACTCCTCATCTCTGATGGCTCAAGAAGCTTCTGACTTTTGTGCAAATGCATCAATTCTAGACTGACCACAGAAAATTCTTTATTCATGGCAAGATTCCTAAAACTTACTTTTAACAACAATAAAAAGCAAAGTTCTTCTGTATTTTTCTTGACCTTTCTGTCCCACTTCAGATCCTGTGAGCTCTGAGAAGGCTTTCTGTTGAACTACAGCTGTTTTTAAGTCAGGCTTTGGGTCTTTACCAGAGCTAACCCATCCTCTGATGTGCAATGCAGAAACAGTAAACCAGAGTTTTTTGACCATCACAAAATGTCTTTATTCTATGTTCTTTATGCACACTGCACTGAAACCCGAGCATCTGATTTATGCAAAACATACCTATTTCTAGACACCACATAAAAATTGCAGAGTACCCAATGTTTTCCACAGATATATAATTTGAAATTTATTTTTATATTAAAATTATAGATGTTATGCTGTTGGCACAAAATGCAGCTCATTTTCCCAGTTAAGAGCTGAATAACTACAGTATGCTTAAAAGTATTTCTTTCCAATGTGCAAAACCATGGCAACACTGGTTGATGATAGGCTAGGACACACTAAACTGCTAGACTCTTTAGATCAATTTAAATGTTCTGTTTAAGATAAAACAAATCCCCATAGCTGTTGTCCTCACTGGCTCTGGGAAGCATTAAAAAAAAAAAAATCATAATTTTAAAAGAAGAGTCCAGAAGTTAATTATTCAATTTGCTTACTTACCAATCAAGATTTGCCCTGTTTTCACTGCTGAACTGCATGGCACCAAACCATGCACTACAAGCTTCTCTTCACTGACTCCTCTGGAGACTTTATCCTTTCTGCCTTGTTTTTCAGCTCTCCTGCTGCTCCATGAAGACTGATGGACAATCCCTACTAAGGCCTCCAGCAGCCTGTACTGCTTCTCTCCAGCACTGCACACTTTTCTGGGATTTACATGAACATACACATCTTTGTATTTCTGCTGCACAGTCACACCCATTTTCTGAGCAGATTGGTGTTTTAATATGGAAGTAGGACCACAGCTTCCACTGCCTTTCTTACCAGAATGCTTTGGTAAAAGATTCTTCTTTTTTAATATTTTGGTCAGTTTCTTCAGTTCATACTTTCTTGCTTTTCGTGATCCCTCTTGAATAACTTCAGCTTCATTTTCATGAAACCTGACATGATTCACTGCTGGTACTTCTGGGCAGCTGTTCTGAAGCAAAGTTTCTTCTTCACTTTCACTCACTTCTAAATAAAATAATTCCCCATTTTTCTGCACACCATCCAACCATTCTGGCTCAAGGTCACTGGGGAAGAAAGAGGAATGGTTAGAGAGCTTTGGTAAGGAAGACTGCTATGCTGGCTTTGTGGTTACCTGAGTAGGGAGAGGGAGGAAAAAAATGGGGAAAAAAACAGGAAAAAACCATGCTGCCTCTTGAATATTGAAAGTTCAGCTGCTCTAAGTTTGCCATGAGGGTAAGAGATGTCCTTGGGATTGAAATGGCAAGGAATGGCATCCCTCTCAGACCCTAAAGTAGTTTCTTTAAATGCCTTACAGGAAAACAGACATTGCAAAAAGCAACGTTGCCTTTACTGAAAGCAAAAAGAACCCACCTTCAAACCAGTTCTTTCACATAAAAAATTCAATTAGTAGTTACATTCAATAGCCTGATGGTGCTTTCTCTCAAGAGAAAAAATGCCACCCTATTTGTTCCCTCCCTCCCTCCCTTGGGCATTTATAAGGATTGTACTGCAAGCACTTTGGAAAGACTAAACGTTTAGAATTACCTCAGTATACCCGAAAACCTCAAGCTCACATGCAAAAAACAACAAAAACGTCAAGAGGCAGCACTAGAAAAAGTTGTGTCAGCTGGAGTGCATCACTTAAGTCACCAGCAAAATGGTGCTGCAGAGGAGAGCCAAGGCAGCTACAGGATGCATGAACAGGAGAAACATCTGCACAGCACAAAACATTTTTTGTCCTAATTTGGCAATTGCCATGTGTCACCCACGTCCAGTTTTGGATAGCACATTTTAAGAAAGATGTAATAACTGGAACAAACCCAGAGCACAGAGACAAATAGTAAGTAGTTTATAAACATGTTTTAAAGGGAAAGAGACTGAAGGAAATTATACTTCTTTGGCTGACAAAAAAAAAACAAAGAAAACAAATGGCAGCTAAGAGGCAACAGGCTAAAGGTCCATTCCCCCAGCCCAAGATAAACCTCAAAATGGTACTACAGAGGGATGAGGATCAGTAAGGGCCAGAGTAGAAGTAATTAGTGGCTGAATTTACCTAAGTGTTTAAGCATAAATGAAAAGAGCTTTTTGATCACATACACATAAATAATAAAAAAAAAACAACAAAAAACCCATCAACTGATGCAATGAACAGCTGGGATGTTCTGTATGGAAGGTTTTCAAGAACAGACAAGAGAAGTTCATGCTTCCTGACTAGATGACAAACAGCTATCCCTTTATCAAGCTGAGTCTGCACTGGTAAAAAACAAGTAAGGAAAAAATAGGAAGAAGACTTACATAATTATTGTAATTAATTGTTTCAAGTTAACATAGTAATACACGTTATACTAGAACTAGTTAATTTTACTTAATAAAGGATACAAATTTTGTTTAAAATTAGTACTATATAATTCAAATAAAATGTTAACTTCAACGTACAGATAAATGATACAGCTTCAAAGTTTAGTTAAACAGAGAACATTACACAGAAACAAACCAGAAAACCCAGGGATTCAGGCAGAAATGTGCTACAGTCAAGGCCTGTCTTATTAACAAAGGAACAAAACACAGCAGGTTACATCCATCTCTTGGTTTTGTCTCTCACCAAGACAGAGGTATGGGACAACTACAAAATCAAATACATTTAAACACAATTCAATCCTTTCCCACTTAAATCTTCTTTTTCTTTTCACTGTACTAAATAACGGAACTAACATGCCACATAAAATGCCATTAATTAGACTCTGAAGTACAGTTTGAATGATCCAGCAGAGATGCTTTAATGTACGGCAAGGATAGAAAGTAAATTTTTATTCCAACTAAAAAAATAATAAGTTTAAACCCCAGTGACTGCACACATGGTATTAAAGTGTGTATTGGTATTACAGAGCTGTCTCCTCACCTACCACTAAAAAAAGAGTCTAAAAGTCACTAAAATCGGAAGACTGCTAAATGCAATTCCTAGTGCGTGAGCCAAGCCTCTTTTTCCCTTTCCCAGGCCGTGTCCAGCTGGGATACAGGAACCAAGCCAAGGGCTGCCCGCTGCTGCTCCCCACCTTCCTTCGGGGGTTCTGCCAGAGAAACGCAGCCTCGCCGAGCAGTGCCAGGAGGCACAGCACCACTCCGAGCAGGGATGCTCCTGGTGATAAGGCACAGCCTGCTCCAGCTGGGCACTCCCAGAAGAACACGAACTCAAGGAAGGCGCCTGCCAAAACCCTTCCCGGCATCGGGCAAGCCCAAGGAGCGCTGAGTGCTCGGCACCACCAAGCGCTGCTCAGCAAAGCTCCCGCGGGGCGTGACGGCCCCGAGAGCGGTTCAGGAGTGGACAAAAAGCCCCTTTCCTCGACGCTGGGGCAGCTCAACAGCGCGGGCCGGAGAAGGGGATCGGGGGCTTCCCGTCCGACTGCGGCCGGGGAGTGGGCGAGAGGCCCACGGGCCCACACACACCCCCGCCGGGCTCACCCCATCCCGCCCCGCGCTTACTCGGAGCTTGCGGACAGCGAGGTGGCGCTTGAGCCGCTCTCGTCGCTGCTGCTGCTGCCGTCGCCGCTACCTTCGCCGGTGCCCGCACGCTGAGCGCCTTCTCCCCTCAGGGACGGCTCCGTCCCTTCCTCAGCGGCTCCGCGCCCACCGGCTCCATCCCCCCCCGACGCCATGACACCCGCACCGAGCCGCGCCGGGCGGGCACGTGACCCCATCCTGCCCTTCTCATTGGCGGCCCGGCCGGGCGCCATGGAGACGGGAGGAAGCCTGCAGGGACCTCGCGGCACGGCCCGTGCCGCCGCGTGCGCCGACCGTTAACGGTGGCGGCGGCGGCTCCAACCGTCGTGAGGGAACGGAGTCCTGTGAGGGGAGAGCCCTGTGAGAGGTTGTGAGGGGAGAGCCCTGTGAGGGAAGAGCCCTGTGAAGAGAGAGCCCTGTGAGGAGTTGTGAGGGGAGAGCCCTGTGAGGGGAGAGCCCTGTGAAGAGAGAGCCCTGTGAGGAGTTGTGAGGGGAGAGCCCTGTGAGGGGAGAGCCCTGTGAGGGGAGAGCCCTGTGAGGAGACGCTGTGAGGAGGGAGTCCTGTGAGGAACCGACAAGCAGTCAGCTGTAATAGGACACGCACTGCTCGGGATGAGGTAAATATTCGTTTTAGAGCAGCACCTGGCAGAAACGCCAGCCCGTCCACCTTCTGTGGCTGGCAAGAATAACCATTAACATTTCAGAGGGCCCAACGTCCTCGTTTGCTGTCTCAATACAAACAGCCGAGCCTCAGCAGTCCCCTGAAGGTCTTTCAGAGGGTCAATGTGCACCACGTAATGGGGAACAGGCTATTTATTAAATGGTCCGATAGCGAGGTCTCGGCGGCAACAGCCCCATAAAAGAGACTGGTAATGAAATCAGGCCTGAGGCCAGCCTCAGAGCATTGCTTATAATTAAAAAACGTGATTTAAAGAAAGAAACATGGGGTAAATAGAAATTCTCATCAAGTCAAATGGTTACTAGTGGAATACTTGTGTGCTTTATATTGTGCTCCATTATAATTATTCGAGAGGTTGTGAGAAACCGGGAGAACTTCTCTTGATGTTAGTCAGGAGAGCAGTTAGGTTTGGGTAAAAAGGCAAGGAAAAAACGCAAACCCAAACAAGAAAGGTTATTTGGCAACTTGGAGCAGTCACTGCAGGCTGCAAATGCAAAATCATGCATAGTCAGGAGAGAGACAGAAAAAACCTGCTCAGTTCTCAGGACTTAAATTGTTCACATCAAAAAACCCAAGACCCAGAGCAACCCTGCAGACAGCTTGCTGTGTAACTGTGTCAGTTCACTTACCAGGACATGCATGGTGAATAAGGAAAGGGATGGAGAATAATTGTTGGAACATCTTTCATGCATTGAATTTAATCCCTGCTCAGTGGGATATTTGCCCAGCTTCAGCAGCAATGTTTTATAGTGCTGGAGAGCTGTGTAGGACTCACAGAATTCTGGTATGAAATTCCTGTCCTTGAAACTATTTTAAGGGAAGTGTTCAGAAATAAGTATGATATCAAGTGAATTAACAGGCAGAAATGTTTTGGACTGCTATCCATGTGATTAAGGCTTCAGCTGAAGTAGTTAAAGATACCTACATTAAATTAGTTGGGCATTCTGAAGTGCTTCTACAAGGCCTGGTTTACAGACAAGCCACTGTTGTGTGGATTTTAAGACTAAAATCCTATCCAGAAGAAGAGAAAGAAACAGCCTCTGTCTGAAAAGTTGTTTCTAATATGGCTTCATTCAGTCTGGGACATGATATTTAGATAATCTAAGGGTTTTTTCCTCTCTGAGCTGGCAACTACCATTTCTCACAAAGTATATAATGCATGCATGGTATATAATTCTTCAGGGGGAAAAAAAAATCAGATCTTTGGTTGTTTCCAGTTGTCAGAATGTGAGATGTGAACCAACTTCCATTCTTTTTATCACTTCCAGAAGAATAGTTAGAAAAACTACTTTACAAATACCTCACCTTCAAAACAACTTTGTGAAGGAAAAAAAAAAAAAAGTCTACATAAACAGCATTTTCCAAAAAGCCAGATGAGTTCTGATTTTCTAAGGGGAATAATGCAGGAGTTAGAATTTTAATAGAGGTAGGTGAGATACACTGCTCCACCCTCCCTAATTCTGCTTTTATTTGCAAGCACTTTTAATACACCAAACAGCATACTCAAGTGTTTCCACAAAGAAGTGATAGTCTGTGCCAGATGGTTCTGTCCTAGTTATGTTAAATTTCACTGAGTTCAGGAGTTGGTTAATTGTTTCCAGTTGTTTGTTCAATAAGTGAGAAATACTGGCTCTCTAAAAAGGTGGTGGCAGCCTTACAGTACTTGCTATTTTATAGGGATAGTCCTATCATGAAGGAAAGGATGGAAGATTTTGGTCCATTGAGAGAGGTAGTTAGGAGTCACCTAAGTATTTTTTTTTTCTGAAATGAATGTGGAATTTTTTCTGCTGTGGGAAAAAGTACAGCTTGCAAGACATAATATATCTCACACAGCAGGATCTTATTGTAGTGAAGACAGATTTTCTCACACAAGCCCTCTTGAGAGGAAAGCCTCTCATTTCTTATGCATAAGTATTAGGAAAAGACTTGAAATGATTTGTCTTCTGGCAGATCCTTTACACTTAGACCAAGCAGTTGGGTTGTTGCTTTGCACTAAGCAGCCCATGAGCCTTCTATGCTAGGTTGCTGTTATTAACAAGCAAACTGTAAAAATTTGCAAAATTTGCCATAGGGCATCGTTGGCACCAGTACTACTGCTCACCCTTACTGGACAACTGGTTTAATGAGCATTTGAAAGTGGATAGTTAAAATGCACTCTCTTTTGCCTTAAGGTTGTTCTGATTAGCTTCAAAGAACTGAATCCATGTGTGGAAATTCATTTCAGAACAAGAGTTCCTTGGTACTTTTTTGGCTTAACCTGCTTCAAAAGCTGTTGTGCTTTAAAATAACAGGCTACCTCAACTCACATTTATATTCAGGAGTAGACTGTAATTATAAGAGGTCAGTGTACAGGACACACTAATGTGATGTCCTAATCCTTTCTAATAAAGGTTGAAAATAACTAGGGAGTAACTCTTTTTTGGTAGTGTTGCACAGATACTTACAAACCCCTCCTCTAACCACTTTCCAACTTAAAAGCAGTAATATTTTTTCATTGTTACATACTGCGAGATGATTTTTTCAACATGATGATGAAGAAATGAGTCTGAGTTCTAGTCCTTCCCAGCAGGGAGATGGAAGAGCACAGGGAAATTTAGGAATAATGTTTATAACAAGGAACTGCTTGAAAGAGTCCAGCACGGAGCCTCAAAGATGATGAAGGGAGTAGAACGTCTCCCTCATGAGGAAAGGCTGAGGGAATTGGGTCTCTTTAGCTTGGAGGAGACTGAGGGGTGGCCTCATTCATGTTTACAAATATGTAAAGGGTGAGTGTCAGGAGGATGCAGCCAGGCTCTTCTCAGTGATGTACAATGAGAGGACAAGGGGCAAGAGGTGCAAGATGGAGCATAGGAGCTTCCATGTAAACATAAGGGAAAGCTTTTTCACTGTGAGGGTGACAGAGCACTGGCACAGGCTGCCCAGTGAGGTTGTGGAGTCTCCTTGAGACATTCAAACCCCACCTGGACACGTTCCTGTGTGACCTACACGAGGTGACCTGCTCTGGAGGGGGGTTGGACTTGATGATCTTTCGAGGTCACTCAACCAACAGAGAACCACATTCTGTGCTTCTATGACTGACAGGACTTGGTCCTGTGTGGTTTGGTGTTGTCAAGCCTGATCTTAGCAATTTTGAAGTGATTCACTCATGATATGCCAGATGGATTTCACTGATTCACATCCAGCAGCCATGTTGGGCCTGATTCATGGCTGTGATTGAACTCTTCCCAACACAGGGCTGAAAACTGTGAGTGTGAAATGCCTTTGGCATAGGGGGCAAATTAATGCTCCCTCTGCTCTAAGTGAATGCTACCCTACACTTAGGAGTGCCCAGTTTATGCCCACGAGGTTCCAATGCACTATTCAGGAACTCTATCAGATCCCTGATTTTTCAGCAGCCTCCCCTTTTTCTTCAGGGTCATTCCCCTTGCTAAATGCCAGCATGGGTGAGAAAGAGTGCAGACTGAAGTGCTATCTCTGCACTGTCTGAACAGTTCTCCAAACTGTAGAATTACCTAACAACTGGATCTGCCAGCTTTCTGGCTCTTTTGCACAGCATAGGCTTAAAACCAGGCCATAGTAACATTGCAAGGCAAACCTCACTTGATACACCAGGACTATACCTGAATCTGTCTTCTTTCTTACACTGTCTGTGCACCAACAGCATTTTAAGTGTGCCTTTGCTTTCCTCCCCCCCTTCCATACTTCTAATTACAGCTCTTCATTATTGATAAAGAAACAAGAAAGCCTAAGTGACTTCTCATAGCTTCATTTTTTCCTCTCTGCTTGCTTTCAAATCAAATAATATTTCCAGGAAGGCCCTATCAACAACTGGACAGAGATAACAAAATATATTATCAGAGATAACATGATACATTAAAAGCAGATAAAACCAAGAGGAAAATATTTTCATCATTGTTTAACAATTCTGTTGCTTGCTGCTAACACCTGTTTTACTCAAACGTCTGAAGAAAAACTAACAGAAGAGCTACATTGTAGACTTAACAGCTATTGATTCTTATTTTTTTTTTACTCCAGTGCACAGCATGGGGCAGAAATAAGTTTCTCCCTTGAAGAAGTGTAATGGCAACAATACCGCTTTCCCCTACTCCACCAGTCTTAAGAGACAAAAGGCACAGGCACTCCTTAACTAATGTTTTTGTGATTACAAGGCTTACATAGAACTGTATGAGCAAGATTGTGATTACACGATCTGTTCACAGCTCTTCTGACATTACTGCAGAGAAACCATCCATAGCAAAGTGGCATGAATGGGCCATATAGTGATACTGGACTGTTATCTGAATTATTTACATATGAGCAGACCAAAGGGAAAATGAAGGCTATCTTTTTGGTCAAAGAAACACAAATTTTGTGGAAAAACACCCTAGTGCCCAAGAAATAACACAGCCTGGTCTTTCTGA
This sequence comes from Calypte anna, assembly GCF_003957555.1. Lineage (NCBI taxonomy): Eukaryota > Metazoa > Chordata > Aves > Apodiformes > Trochilidae > Calypte > Calypte anna. The sequence continues at coordinate 1,835,361 of NC_044249.1, read as the reverse complement.
CTATTTAAGCTTTCTGTGTCAACTTCCCTCTATGCAACTGGATTATAGAAAGCAGTTTAGAAGAAAAACAACAGAAGACAGCTGTGAAGAATATGGGAAAACTAATTCAGCACATCTCATTATTTTGTAAAACAGAGAGTTAAGAGGTCCCTGTAGCATGAAAAGCAACTGCAATTTCAAAAAATATTTTTCCTGCTGTTTTTACTTCACAAGTCTATTTTAGCATCACCTGCTATGCAGGGCAGGCATATCAAGCATGAAAGAAAACTGTTCTTTGCAGTCAACATTCAAATGTTTCAAGTACAAATAGTACCTTATTACACCAAAAGTATTTATACTGATATAAGCAATACCATGGGGCAGCATGTTTTTAATCCAACTTTTAAATGGAAGATTTTCTGAAAAAATGCATGCACAGGCATTCAGATACCAGAGGCACCCTGATAGCATGTGGGCACATCTACTTCTTATACAGTGGCTTCAGAGGGCCGTGCAGGAGCAGGCTGATCCAGCATGCCGTCCTTGCTGAGCTCTGTTTCCATCCTCTGTGTTCACAGGAACAGAATTTAAGTTGAAGGGACTATTCAATTTGGTGCTTTGAGCTGGAGAGATGCTAAGTTAGTGAGTAGTTGTTAGTTTCCATAGCAAGAGCTGTTTGCAGTTGGCACTCAGAGAAAAGTGTACTTTAGCTTGGCAGCAGGAAATAAATCCATGTAGCTGAGAAAACATGTTAGGAAACAGGCACTGTATAGAGCAACTTGAGATGAGCTACTGCTGGATACTCCTGAATGGGATGGTGTTTGCTGTGTAAAGTTTAAGGGGCTCCCAGCCAGTGCAAAGATAATGGCATTGAGAGGGGTTTTGAAGTCCTGCATTGACCTGTTGAGTGAGATCTTACTGTGGAGATTTCTTTGTGGAGGGGATACTGTGGAGAATCGCACGTTAGGGATGGTGAAGGCAGAGGGAAAAGCAGCTGCTTCTTATGCAGTCTGTCTCCTGCACATCTGCTTCAGGAGTGCCCATCTTGGATTTGTGTGCGAGTTAAGATATTTTCATTTTCCTTCTCTTAAGGGAGAGCTCAAAGTGCTTATGGAATTGATGCACCAGAGTTTCCCTCTGCCATCCCGTTTCCTTGCATGCATAAGAAAGCCAGACGAAGCCGCTGAGCTCCCATGGATTCCTACACGGGCTGCAAGGCACCCTTCGGACGTGCTCTAATGGAGCTCCCCTCACCTGCAGGGCCACCGCTTCTCGGGAAGCGGGAGTATCTTTAAGGCGAGCCGGTGCCCCATCCGCAGCCGCCCTTTCCCCTCCCGTGAACACCGGGGCAGCGCCAGCTGCTGCCACCCGCAGCCCACGGCACGGCAGCTCCCCTGCCATCGGCCCCCCGGGGAAGGTGAGGAGTGGCAGGGACAGGGACAGGGCCCTTCTCACTTCCTGCCCCAACAACAAGAGCCAGGGACTCTCTGGAGAGCCGGATAGAGAGGTTCGACACTGCCCCGCCGGCATCTCTGTCATCCCCCTGCCCGGCGAAGCCTCCCGGGCCGCCTCCCCGTCCCCGCACTGACCTGTGGAGCAGGACGCTCTGCACCGAGTCCAGATCCTCCAGATTTCTGGTGACGGGCCGCGGGATGCTGTACCTGCCTGCCCCGAACATCGCAGGTGCCCGCGGCCCCTTCATCGCCGCCCTGCTGCCGCCTCCGCCTGCCCCGCGGCACCGGGGACTGCGGGCGGCCGCGGGCAGGTGGGAGCCCTTCACCCCGCCCGCCTCCGCCGCGCCTCCCGCGCGGGTCCGGAGCCCGCCGGCGCCACTCCGCGGGGCGCGGGGGAAGCGCGTCCCACGAGCTGAGAGCCTTGGCGTGCGCCGGGGGGAAGGTGGGATGGGTCCTGAAGGGAGGGTGCTCTGCTGCCGCTGTCCCTCCCGGGGGTCTGTCCCGGACCTCCGACGGGCCGCCGAGGGATAGCAGTTTATGCTGCTTGCTATTGTTTCTCTCGGAACGTAGCGAACTCTGTAAACTGAAGTTTCACATAAATGCAATGAAATTATTCCTAACTGCAGTCCTAGCCCAGAGCTGCATCCACATCTCCTATCATGTGGGAAAATAATGGAATTGCCCACTGAATCCTATTTCCTTAAGTATTAATATGAAAAATTATCAATCCCCAAAATGTAATCCAGTCTTTGTTTCCCTCTTCACAAACCAGTGATTACAGGCACTTTCAGATGATTAATGAGTTACAGGACTCCTTACTGGTCTCCCATCTGCAAATTCTGACATAGTATGTTGAGTGAACAGGGATGTGCAAAAGGGATTATAAAAGCAGCTTGACCCATTGCTTCATCATTTTTAAAAATTGTACTGTCATCATTTATGTTCTCTGCTCCCTTTTACAAAGCAATCAGTTTTCTCTAATGTTTAGAAATTTTCAAGATGTGGTCCTCTCCCCCATAGGTTCTTCTATAGGTGATTTAAGATCAATAACTCATAAGGTCTTGCAATCTGTTATTAAAGCCATCAGTTTTAGTTTCAGTTACAGTGTCTGAGATAATTATAGCAACATAACAATGAAGTTGGTTCCCAGACAGAGGAGGACTATTAGCATGATACAGAATGCATAACAGATTGGAAGCCATTGAATATTTTAGGGCCCAACTCCATGGGATTTTGGCCATTTCATGTAGTAAAAGCCTCAGCTTTCTTGAAGGCTTTGGCTTGATTATACAGTGACAACAGCTCAGTGTGGAAAGGGTGAATACAGAATCCCCATGGATCTGTGGCTGGGAGTCTCACCATGTAGTGTGACTCTGAAATGGCACTATATTACAATTCCTTTCCTTTCCTTTCCTTTCCTTTCCTTTCCTTTCCTTTCCTTTCCTTTCCTTTCCTTTCCTTTCCTTTCCTTTCCTTTCCTTTCCTTTCCTTTCCTTTCCTTCCTTCTGGGATGTACAGTATCACAATAAGCATAATGCTTCTGCAGCAGGCACTGAATGAGGAACTTCTTGCAATATCCACATTTCGATTTCAGAAAGCTCATGAAAATTACATGGTGGTTGTGTTCCCGTGGTTCTAGAAAAACATTTAGGTACAATCCATGTTTCTAGATGACTGCACCAGTGGGCAGTGTCTGATCTAAAGCTTAGAATATTTCATATACAAATGTTCCTGGAAATATGGATCTTATGTCTGTTGGATTTTTCCTTGTGTTCACAGTTACAGCTACTTTGGTGTCTTGACACCAGCATCACCCATGTCTCCTATGGTTAGTGAGCTCTGTGAAAGTGGGGAAGAGCTAGTGCAAGTAATTTTAAACTGTTTGTTCCCTCTTGTCTACATACTGAATTGGAAAAAAAAAAAAAAAAAAGCATAGACCATGTGATGATGCTTAAGCTAGCATCAATTAATCCCAAAATTTTGTGTTGCTTCTCTTGGAAGTAATCAGCCTTCAGCAGCGCAACATCTGACACCAGCATGATTAGGAGCCAGAACACTGTATTTTCCTCAAGCAAATGAGAGGCAGAAGTCCCCACACATACATACTGAAGCTATAAATTTTAGGCTAGAATTTAATGTAGCTCTGGGACCTCAGCAATTTATCTAGACTGCAACGTTCCCATCTCATTTATGAGAATGATTTGATTCCTACAGATTGAAATTTCACTAAAATATAAAGTGCCATTTCATTGGATTTTCCACAAGATTTTAGCTTGGATACAATAGGCCAGAAAAAGGAAGGTCACTATTCCGTTTAAAGTCTATCAGCTCTGGTATTTAACTCCAACTACATACAGAGAACATGGCATTACAGTGTATTTCCAGAACTGATTTAAATACATGAAACTGGAGAAAGATTAAAAAGTTCTGCAATGCAGAGAAACAGAATCACTGGAGGAAATTTTAAAAAGTTAAGAGAGCAATCACAACAAAAAAGAATTTTAACTGGTGTCCCACATAGAGAATAATTGTAGTATGCCTCAGCTCCCCTTCTATGTGTGGTACTTTTACTGCCATTTGATCTGCCTTTTGAAAAGCCCTCTGCTTAAAGAACAATTCTAGAGTTTCTGATGTAAAAGTAAAAAAAAAAAAAAAAAAAAAATTATGATGCTGTGCTTATGGCAGAGATTGTTTTGATTCTGAGATTGTTTTTTTTCTTACAAAAAGCAGTTGTTAGGCTCTTGATTATGAAAATATTTCCGATGCTGACAGGGTCAGAAATTTTTGAATTATAACCCTCTTTTGGAAAAGACAAAGAGGTAGTAAAGCTGTTTTTATTATATTTTATATAATAGCCTATAACAGTTTTTGTCCTGGTGACAAAAAAAAAAAGCTTTTTTTTTTTTTTCCTGCTCATTTATACCCATGAGTAAGCAAGACTGTACCTTACTGTACACAGTTCCCAAACTAAAAGATATGACAAAGTGTTGTTTGAGCACAAGGTTACTGTCCTGACTATTCTACCCTTCCTCACCTCTTTGCTTTTGAAACTACCCCTGTAGGCAGCAGAACAGGCACTGAGAATGCATCTGACCAGCTGCAATTCACAGTCCTGCATTTTTATTTAATCTCCCATCATCTACTCCCATTTTTTTTTAGTTGTGCCAAGCTATGAACTGCAGCAGCTGAGTGTCAAGTTCACATATCTATTGCATGAAGCCATGGGAGTGAAATGGGTCCAGGAATGATGAACCAGAGATCGCATTTTCTACTCACCTCAAAATGTAGAGATTTGACACCCTAAGAATTTTTTTTCCCCCCATCTGCTTGGATCATGTGTAGATTACCTTTTACTTTTAAATAGGAGACTGTATGTCTTTGGATGCAGTAGTCAGGCAGAGTCTCTACACCGTAAACATCCATAAATGAAACAGATCAGTTAGCACTGGATTCTTCTGTGTTATATTGCCTTTTCTGCTAAGTGGGTTTATTTTCAAATATGCTTTTACAGTCCTGAAAACTTAAAAATAACTGCAAGGATTCATAAAAAGCAATGATTCTTCAAGCCTATACTGGTTTATTCCTGCTATTACTTGAGCATCTGCTGATTAATAGTGCTGGCAGTCTTGTGAGTTGGTATTTGTTGTCCGGTATCAGGATAGGCCCACCAGAAGACGCACAGTCTTCCATTTCTCCATTTCTCCATTTCTCCTCCTGTTAACTCCTACCAGCACTGCACAGCAGAGGGCAGAAGGTTGGTTCAGCTCTGCTGTGTTCTCTGATCAGTCCTTTGCAGTGAGCAGGCACCAAGCACTGGGTGCAGTTGCCATCTTTGCCTTCAGTTCAGCCATCCAGCAGCAAGAGAGAAAATCCACTTTATTAGTCAAATAAATCTCTCCTAATTCTGTATCTCATCAGAACCAGCCACAAAGGCAATGCTTTTGACAGACTGGGGAAGGTGGCTGTACAAGAAACCCTGAAAATAAGAATGGTCCACAAGTAAACCATTAGTCTAAGGAGTAAATAATCAGCTGATAGCAGTATAGGATGTCATTTACTTCACATCAATCTATCAGCTTCCCTCTGCAAAGATGTTTCTGTTTGCAGAGCAGTGGGAATGGGGTGGTGACATGTGGCTACTTCATCACCTTTCAAATAATTTGCTGTATGCTTAGTACTGCCTTTAAGACAATTTCTGGTACAAAGGAAAGTCTAAATATTATTGGAAAAGTTATCTGAAAAAATAATAATTATTGCAGTATTGCAAGGACTGATAAAACACAATTAGTTTTTGTTAAACTGAAGCTGATAAAGATCATGTAAATTTGTCTAGAAATATGGTTTGTGTCCATCTGGTTTTCTGAGAAACAGTTGAGAACCATAAAAACAGGCAACTTAATTTTTATGTGAATATCTGGGCAAAGTATAAGCATATCTGGAAAACATACTCTATTTAAAAAAAATAAATCCTTCATTGTTTTCATACCTTCATTATTTTCAGATCTCATAATTAGAAATATATCTAGTGGTTAATGATTTGACTTATGCTAATTAATACTTGAGGTTGGTAATGCAGTTTATGCCACAAGCATCAATAGTAACCCATGACAAGACCCATTCTGTCATATATTCATGTAATAACAATGTTGAGATTGTGTATTAATCTGAAGAAAAGGAAAATTATGGAACATTGAGTACAGCCTGTCAGTAGTTTAAAAGTTTACAAGCAAGTACATGTACTTTGTGCTATCTTACAAGCACAATGTTTCTAGATTGAGCTGACATTTCTTTTTCTGTGTGTGAGACTCTCAAAAAGCATATTTAGATTTTTTATGGATTAAAAAAATTATATAACTCATTTAATAATGAGGTAATTTGGATTATTTTACAACCTAAGTGTGTGCTGAGATAAAATAGAAATTGCTGCCTAAATATAAAAATACAAAACATCAAAAGCAGTCACAATTTATTTATAGCTGGAGAAAATACATTTCCTCACTCATTTAGTTCTAATCAGAGATTATTCTTTTAAAATGTAAATAATTCAGTAGCTCACATAGTTTTTTTTTAAAGCAGAATAGCACCACCTGGCGCTGAGCAAAGTTTTTACGATCAATTCTAATAATTTTTTAGATATTATTGTTGTACAGCTGAGGTACTGCCTTTCATAACTCTTACTGCGTGTCAAATAATTAGGAACATAATCTCCAGTAGTAATGCTTCTTAGTCCTCTTTCTTATAGGCACTTTTCACCCTAAAACTTCACCCATTATTTACCAGTTTCTAGGGACTATTAGAAAAAGTTCTTTGTGTAGCTTAAACTCTGTACATGTGAAAAAAAGTTATTTATTAATATCTGATTTCTAGACTGGTGTAGATTTGAGAATGAAGAACTACATCTAGAAGTGAACTTCAGCACTCTGAAAGCTTAGCTGCTCTCTTCTAACCTACCTTGCCCTTCAATGGTAAATAAAACCACTTGGGAAAAATGCTGAGCCTGATTTTGTTCCTGCTGGAACTATTGAATTCTGAAGCTACTGGATGACAAGCTGCCATAAAGTTTATTATATAGTGGCAAAGTAGTTAACTGCTGCTCATTGTAAACTACTGTGTGGAACCTGAAAGAACAAGGTTTCTTTCTCCTTGGTTTTCTTTCTCTGTGTTGCACTTTACCACTGGTTCCTCCCCAGTGACAGGTAGTTAGTTACATTATGATCATTTGTCCTGTAAACACTACTTTGTATGTCACACTGGTTTGCTTATGCTACTTTTGAAAGATGCCTTGCTTGCTATTTTTTTAAGTAAGATAATTATTTTTATAAAACCAGTACATAAATACAATAAATACTAATGCAATCATACAATAAATACTAATGAAGTCATAAAATAAACAAGCCAGCAACTAGGTAAACTGTCACAAATTATTAGGAGACAGTTCTTGAGTTCATCACAGCACTGTTTTGGAAAATTTTTTTTGTTTTAATTTTAGGTGTTTGATGTATTAAAACCAACAAAAAATTATTTTTTCAGATCAATGAGGTAGAACTATGCACCTCAGAAACTGCTGACCAGGAGGTTAGTTTAAAGAGGTCCTAAGGGCTTATCTTTATGAGAACTCACAGCAGGAGAGTAGAGATCTCTCAGTTACCAAGCCAAAATCTTTCCCAGTAGGAGCATTACTGTGTGAGATTGTGTGATCCAGGATGGTTACCTTGGGCACAGTGCTGTAGTGCTACAGATCAGGAAATCAAAGCATTCACAGCTCTAAAAAGAATTGTTATTTCTTACATAGCTGCTTGCTAAATGATGCAATCCTGCTGTTAATATAGTCTTTATGATTTCTGTCATTTCAGGGACAGCTTTGTAAATATACTGTGTCATGCCTTGGCTTGATTGCCTCTTGTATTCCAGCATCCATGCTGCTTCTCACTGTGTACTCACATAAAAATCAGGACAGTTGTGGAGTTGTTCAGGACTGGATGATCTCTCTTACTGAGATAATGCAATTCTAATTAAACTATTGAGGAACTTCAGTTTCTTCTGGTGTCTGAAATCTCAGCTATTTGCTTGCCTTCCATCTTAGCAAGGCATTTTGTTCTGTCATAGTCTTCTACTACCTCAATTCCTTCAGGACATAGGGGCCATAGAGCTGAAAGGAGGCTGTGGAGCTGTGGGGACAGAGCTATCTAATCCTGCACCCCAAACCTCTCAAAGGTTGGCTCCTCACTCCTTATCTATAGGTAGTGTCATGGCTTCTTTCTTACTGTGTGACTGCAGACACATCACATTTCTTAGGCAGGAATGCTGTAGAAGGTGAGAATCCTGATACTCACTGTTCAAACACTGAAAACATTCCACAGCCTCAGCTGAAGACATGTTTACTTAATCTTCTATGCTTCATGATATGGCTGTATTTACAATGGGCTTGGGGTTTTTTTGTTTCAAGAGAAGGACTTGCAAATCCAAGTAACCAACCATTTCAGACTATAAATTTTGATTTGCAAGCAAGAAACACTAGAGGGCATTGAAAGTTCTGTGCACATACATCTGGTAACTCCACAGTGCTCTGCTTTAACAGCAGTCTTTTCAATGTGATTAACAAATAAAAGATTCCTAACATGATGGAAAAAGCTGTGGAGGCCATGTGCACACTGAAAACAACACTTTATGACAAGTACTCTGATTGCTTTGGTCAGCAAATGCACACAGCACACACAATACAAACCAACAGAACTGAAGTTGCACATGGATTTTTCTGACAAGGGAAACAAAGCTGTATTGGTACAGTCATTTCTGCAAATGGAATTGTACAGCTTGGGAGTGGCAGCTGGTAGGGTTATGTATTCCTGACTATCTCTCATCTGAGAAACTGAACATTTTTTTTACCCCACATGCATTGTACAACTTCTGTTCAAAAATCAACAAAAATATTTATAATTTCACAAGAGCCTGTTTTAAAGTGAGTTCTAAACTACATAATAGAGAATGCATGTAAAGACAGAGGGGGATTTTAGATGCAATTTTTCAGTGATAAGAGTAGAACTTGTGAGGTGGGTCTTTGATTTTCCTGCAAAAAAATGCAGGTTCCTCAGAAACCTTTGTGTCCTGTAACACATTACTGATCTTTCTTCCTGGAAATAATAGTGCAGGAAATGTTATGAGGATGCAAAGAGCTCTCTACACAGAACTGCATATGTGGGGTATAAAAGAGGAGAAATTTGCTTACCCTCTCTTCTCTCTGTTTCAGCTATCTGTGTGTCAGATCTGTCTGCACATGGCAGGCTTCTAAGAGGGCAAAGAGCAAATGTGGCCACAGTGCCAGAGGGAGTGATGCAAAGTGGTGCCTCCTGCTGCTGCTTTGATTCCTCCCAACTTTGCAAACCTGCTCAGAGCTGGGCACCAGCACAGGCTTGGGTCCAAAATTCTGGGATGAGTTGCTCTTTTACCTGTGTGTAGTTCTGTGTCTAATAAAAATTATTAAGTCTGGATGGTTTTTGTTAGCAATTTTGCATATTGCTAAACTACCCAGCCCATGTAGCTATTAACACCATCTGTCACACCTGAACTGCTCTTAGGGATTCCAGAGATTTCCATATCAAGAAAAGGACACACTACTCCTTTTTATGAATCTGTTTTCTTTTGGAAAAAAGGAGAGGAAATGAAGCATAGTTTATACAGGACACATTGATATTATTACCAGCCTTATCACTGCAGTAAACAGAGAAGTAGAAAGCCAACTCCAATCAAACTTTGGCATCCCATGACTTTAACCAGGCCCCACAAAGGTGTATTTCCATTAGAGAATCAAGACACACAGCAGACAGAAATCCTATGGGTATGTTCTATATGAAACTCCACAGTGTTTTGAAGGAGAAATTTAGGCTTTATGCACTGAAAAAGGAAAATCTTCTGTTAATTTGGAAAATAAAGAGTCTAATTGAAAACTGTAATATCTGATATCTCCTGCACAAACCACCTCACCTTAAGCTTACCTAGAGATTTTTAAAGCACAAGTGGTTTATATGAAGAAAAAATTCAAGTGCAGTACAGCAGAGCACATATCTTCAATTTAAACCAGCATGCCAATGCATTCCAGAAAAATGTACAAAGGAGGAATTTATGCAGATCTGGTTTTATTGAGGTCCAGTTATGGAGAGATGTGTAACAGGCCTTCATGATTATAATAAATCTGTGATAAGTTATGCAATAAAAGTCATACTGTAGCTTAGGGCTATGTTTTCTGATTGGTAACTGATGAAGTCATAGTATGAACTTACTGGAGAGTGCTGGAAGGGTAAAGTGTAATCATATTGTTTAGATTATGCACTGGTTTCCAGTTTACAGTAAACTATAAAGTTCACCCATTCTTTCTCTGAAGTATTATTTCAAACATTTAGAATATTCCTGCTTGTATTATATGTGGACATTGCTTTTATAAATACTTCTTAAAAACCATAATTTAATAGCTCACTGATAATTCTAGCTCTGGAACTGTCTATTGTATTGACAAGTACCACAGTGGTGCTGTGCATACTTCATCCTTAAATTTAGATAATTGGATTCTCAACTTTAAGGTTTGTCATGAAGAAAAAATAAAACTTTGTAATTTATATTTTTTTCCGTTCCATAATCAGTAGAACTGTGGAACATGTGCAAGTTTTTAAAGAATAGGTCAGAATCTGACTAGAAGGTAGGGCTTACAGAAGAATTTCTCTGATTCCATCCCAAGCGTTGAAGAATGGAGTGAGAGCACAAGTTGAGGATGGTTTTTGCACATCAAAATACTAACTAGGTACTTTTTTGGAACCTTTTCAGTTGTGGTTGTGCCCTTATCACTTTCACCATTCTGCAGGGCAGCAGAGGCAGCTCTTTCAGCTCTGTGAAGGGAGAACACAAAGAATTGCCCTCTAGCTGGTTAAAGAATGCTGTAAAGGTTAAAGAATCATATTTCTGGAGGGTATCCCAGCTTGATCTCCTCCACAAAAGAGGCCAACAGCAACAGCAGGGTGTTACTGATTAAAGGTTTGAAAATGCAGAAAATACCATTTTACAAAGCACTAAAGAAAAAACCACATATTGTACAATTTGAAAATACATTGGAGCAAACATCTGAAAAAGTACCTACCTCATCAGTTATAAGAAATTCTTTTTGATTTTACAACTCATTATACCTAACAACAACTTGCAGTAGAGCTGCATTTTTGTATTTGAAAGCTTTTCAGTTTTTGTCTGAAATAAAGACCACCTTGTGCTTTTTAAACTAAGTCCACTCATTGAAAAGGTTCTGCATGCCAGTATGGCTGAAAGGAAAAAGGATAAGGAGCTGGGAAAAGCAGTGTGCTTGGTAGTGGTGAAAATGCCTGTGTAATACTTCTGTTCCATGCTGCAGCCTGATCCCATATTATTTAGTGTTTGTTTATACAGTTGTCAGAAAAAACACACCAAACTTGTTCTTCTGTGGAAGGCAAAAACAAAAAAGTATTTTATTATTTCAATGGAAGTGTTTGGACCACAAGGACAGACCTTGGTAATGGAATATACCTACAGCATCAAAAGATATCTGTGCTGCATAGAACAGTAAGAACCATATTGTCAGAAGAAAGAAATTGAAACAGTGGTCACTCTATTCAAGCAACTCAGTTGTATTAAACATTCTAGCTCCACGTTTTTCAGATCTATAAACAAGGTTATAGGAAAATAAAATCTTTGCTTATGCTCATAATGCCAGGGAATACCATTCAGGGCTCTGGCCATTAGTTCTGGCTTCCATATCCGGATGTGTTTGCTTTCTTCCTTTGGGAGCTCTGACCAGCTTTTGAAGATCTTTTCTGTTTCTCCCAAATGTTGGGTAGGGGACCCTAGATGCATTTTATTATGTCTGACTATTGATTTATACGTATGCAGTAACTTTTGAAACATCACTAACATTTCAGATCTATTTCCCAGCCTCAGACTATCTTTTTTTTCACATGTACAGTTGCTCTCAGGGGATTCCCAGGCTGAAATCTGTGAGCATTCTTTATTATTTTTCCTCTTCCATTTCCTTTTTTTCTCCTTCTTCTTCTCTTTCTTTCTTTAAAAAAACAGCTAAGTCTGATACGTATCGTTCCTTATTGTAACTATTTGATTGATTAGCAATACTGCTACATCTGAAATCCTTCCTCAAAATGCATGTCTGATCCTGCTTACCTATTAGACAGGAAAAAAAGGATATATTGGAAAAAAGTGAGAGGTCATTATTACAATGTTTATTTTTTTTTAACTACTGAATTGTGGACACTTATAAATTGTAAATAATTTGTTTTCACATTTACTTTTTTTTCTATCAAAGAATAATATGTGTATTTTTCTTTTAAACTGGAAAGTTACAAGGGTACTGTATTTAACTGTAGAAGTTCTCAGATGTTTATATAAAAATTTCTGTATTTTCTCCACCAAAGGAAATGTAAAGCATTACATTTCATACTACTGAATTATTGAAATCTCTCTTTTTCCAGTGGGAAGAGTTATATTTGAATCCTCTCAACTAATGAGGCACTTAGCTGAGCAAGGCAGAACAAATTGTACACATTCTACAGCTGAAGAACTGATTGCTTCTTGTCTAGCAAGTAAGTGTAAGGAATGGCATCTCACTGCTCCTACACATCCTTTATTTTTAGCTCACTCAATATCGTATGACTGTAATAAAATATTCCTTTAGCTGTTAGAATCAGAATGGTGTTAGCAAGGCATGTGAGAGACTGTTAGCCACCAAAATATAAAGAAGGTTGAAAAAGACAGCAGTGATGCAGAATGCCTAATTCTTGCATTATGCCATGCTTTTTAATTTCTTCCTACAGTGAGGAGCTGATAGATATTTTAAGATGTTCAGCCTTTCTCCTAATTGTTTTTCTAAGGAAATGTGAAAGTTTTGCTGTCTCCTGGCCTACACTTTTCTAATCAGAGATAGGCAGTAGAGTCTAATCACAAAAGTATTTTGGTGCTTTCCAATGAATAGATTAAAAATAGAAACACTGAAATAAAAGTGATGAGAGACAGAGAGGGGCAGGTACAGTGGGGGCAGGCTAAGCCATTTCCTCCTGACATTGACTTGTGTACTGGCACCTGGAGCAACCAAAGAGACAGAGACAGACACAGCTCTGACTGCACAGCAATAATTGGTACAACTGCCCAGGACTCTGAAGGAGCTGAAGGAGCCCTGCTAGAACAGTCTGAATTGCCAGAGCTGTTCCAGGGGAGAGCTGAGCATCCCCTTAGCTCTGCAATTCCTGTAACCCTGGAGAACACTGGGCAGTTGTGATGTTTCACATCTTGTACTGGCTGCACTTTGAGTTGTTTCAGTGTGTCCATGTGCACTGAATTTGATTCTTCAAGGAACAAATACAGTTCTTAATTTTAGTAAGTTCATCTATTAATTTTCGTGGTGCTGTACTAAACATAATGGGTACATTTATAAATATATATAATAATTGATTACACAAGCTTTTGTATCTCCTCAGTGTTCCTATCAGATATGGAAAGCTGTCAGCATGCAATGGGATCCTGTAACTTTTCAACATTACCTAATGAGAAAAATTAATAAGAACACAAGAACATGATATGGATTTTTATTTTTTGGAGATGATGTGCTTTGGGTTGAAAAAATACACAATATTCCAGATATGTTCTCCAGAGATCTGGAACAAGAAATCCCCTTGCTAACATTGTTATATTTCTCTGGCTGTTAGTGCTTTTGTTTTCAGTTACCCATCCAATCATTATCATTTGCAGATTTTTATATTAAATACAACAGTTATAAATGCTTTAATTTTATATTTTATTCTTCAGTCAAGTCCTCCAGCTGGCCAGATTCCTCCTGTGTAAACACTCTGGTGCTTTTGTTTAGAAGATGTATCAGCATGTGCAAGACAATGGCCAATGAAATCTCCATTATCCCAGTTTGACAGGGAATGCTTAGGAAGGTTGTGTGTTTTTAATGAAAAGGAAAAATCAAAGATAGAATAACTTGGATCTTTCTAAAAACAAAAGGGATATATTTATTTTCTCATCAATACTAAATGTCAGATTGCTGTGGTGACTGTCAGCAGTCTCAAACATTCCATCACCTCCAGGGAGTATCAAATATAGAACAAACAGTTCAGTATAAACTGAAGGGCCATTTTCCTATCAGAATAGTGGACGCTTCTATTAAGTTAATTTATTAACAGCGAAACTCAAGTCACAGAATCTCAGATGAAATTCCAGGCAATAATTCATAATTTTATAGCTTTTTATTATAATTATTCCCAAACCTTGACTGTATTTATTTCTCAAAAATACCATAGCTAACTTCCTTTTCTCTCTTTTGTGACCCTTCTTCCAGGCTTGGTACTGAATCTGTTTCTTCCCTCAGTTCCCTTGCAGACTTTCTAGCAGCTTATCTCCCTCCTGTCTCTTCCCCTCTTCTACTGTACTACTGACACATGTTCATTCCTTGTTGTTGTTCTAATACTCAGCATTTGCTCTTCCCATTTCTCATCTTTCCTTAGATCTCCCTTTTCTTGCACATTAAGATGACTCTTCATAGTACTAGGCTCTTTACAGGCCCTATTAAATATTTTCCTCTGTGTTCTTCTCTGCTAAATATTTTAGTGTTTCTTTTCATTTTAAATGACCAGGAGGAAAAAATTCCCAGTAAAACAATATTCCTTGTTGGGCAATAGCCTCCATTCTCACCTTGACAGACTTTTTAATGACAGAACTATTTTATGTCATGCAAGTAACTGCAAGAGATAAGGTTATTGTGTATGTGAGAGAAAATCTAGTCCTAATAGTATTACTAGAGTACAGAGTACCTTAAGGGCTATGTATGTGATCTCTTTTGGCTCCACTGTGATATCAGATCTAATTCTTTATGGATACAGAAAGGCTGAATTTAAATTGTATAAATAAACCAAATTTCCTGATAAACAAAAGAGAAACATTAGCTCACAAACTGTTAGGGTCTCAGACTGTTTGGGTTGGATGATTTTCTGGACATTCTTAAGCTTGCCACGGAGAGCTATCGGATTCATATATAGAGTGATGAGACCTTGTATAACTTCAAGATACAAATTAGAACAGATTGTACTTTCTGATTGTTGAATGCTTAAAATTGTACTGGGACAAGATAGTCCTAAGAGGAAAGGTCAGAAAGAGATTTACATGGTGAATACTATGCCCATACAGGTGTTGGCATACACTGGGGATAGGGAGTTATGACCCTATATACAAGGAATTATGATCCTATATTGTGCATTGCTTAAAACTAGTCACAATCTGCTTTAAACAGGTCAGAGATAACATTTTCAGCAATAAAACCAGTGCATGATGTGACCTCTTTCCTTGGAAAAATATTTTTGCTTCGTCTATTTCATTCCCAAAAATTTTTCTTATAAGATTTTACTAGGACAAAACTGGACATAAGTTACTAGCAATTAACAGCCTGTTTGATCCCCTATACCAAAGGCTCTAGGAAAATTTATCCTGCAGTTGACCCTATGATGTCAGCAGCCACTCCATGTGTTCAGGGGTACTCAGCTCTAACATTTATTTGATCTCAGGCCAGGCCTGCTGATTACTGAATGTCAAGGAAAACAAGAAAAACTGAGCAGATAACACAAAGTTGTGCAGAGGAGGGGTTGTTTCAGAGAGAGTTCAAAAAGAATATTTTGGATGTGAGTCAAGAAAAAGTAGAGATTATTTGGAAAAGAGTGTAAGACGAAAGGACATGCCAATGAAAAGGTCAGAAAGGAAGTTTAAGGAAAAATCAACTTGTCTTAGATATTTGAGAACCTTGAATTAATATACTAAGGGCTTGGTATTGTTGCAAGGAATCAGCAGCTTTCCCAACTAAATCCTCTCAGTTATCATGTTTATGCATGGTATGACTGAAAAATTCCTAAGTCCTCATTCTGATACAGCAAGTCTTGAATACAACCTGTGCTGGATCTTACAAGACAGTTCTTACTGAGCTGCACTGGAAGAGTAAGCAAGTGTAACCAGATAGAGTATTTGAGAATCCCATCCTCTACACCTCCCTTCATAGTTCAGAGGCATCAGATTGATTACACCTGGAGAAGACAGTGCTAAAATACCTTAAAACACCCTCATGGCTTCAGTTAAGGATAGTCTGATAAGAGCTTCTGGACTGAGAGCAACAACAATAGAAATGCTCTGATAAAAAGCTTTAAATTAATTTCATAAGATCAAACATCTCAGTTGTTGAAATCTTGCTGTCATCTGTGAGCAGACTGCGTTGTGTTGTATTTAACATTCAGCTGAATTCTACATGGGATTTAATATTTGTTTGTTCTAAAAACACAGCAATCTGCCTCAAGCTGTTTGGTAAGACACAACCTGGCATATTCAGTTCTGTAAGGGATTCTGAACTAGCAGCTGAATAACAACTATTTAAAAACCAGCAATCCTGCTTCAGACTGAAACAAAACAAGAGACTTCAAGGCACTCACTTTACCAGGTTTTATAACTATTCCAATTACCAAAAGAAGGGAAAAATAAAGGGGAGGTTATTTCTTTGGATGGTGTTGGAGAAATTCCTTTTTAACATTACAACAAAGCACAAGTGCATCTCTGTTATACTCATGCCAGTTTGCATCATCTTTCCATCACATAGAAGAGAAAGTTCAGTAGCAATGCCACTTCTGTTTGAAATGCATTAAATATAGGGACAGCAGCCTTCACTCTTCTTTTTGAAGGAAAAGAGTTGGACTAGATGATCTCTGAGGTCCCTTCCAACCCGGCTAGTTCTATGATTCTATGATTCTAAGCTACAGAATTAATTCTTTAAAAGCACATTTTAAGGGTTTTCATTAGAAGTTGCCTTCTTAGAGTAAATATTTGTATCATTTATTAATAAGACATCTTAAAGCTCAGCCTGAACTGTGCATCTGGGGTACCTCTGAGTGTGACAAAGGGCACCTGTTGTTTTTAAGCCCATCTGCAGTGTAACAGCACAGCTGGCTCACCTCAGCCACTGCCTCTCCCTCTTCTTATTCCAGGGCTGAAAATCTCTTTTCCAGTTCCCAGCAGCACCTTAGCCTGGTCCATTTGCTCCTCCAGCAACCATGATTACAATGTTCAAAAGAAGCTGGGGTAGCTAAGCTTTCAGTAAAAATAAAATATGGCTCTGTTACATAAACACTGATAAGGAAAAGAAGTAAAAAGACAAAATAATAATATCATCGTTTTAGTTGGCCATTATTTGGGACTATATGTGTTTTTCCACTAATGAAAGCTTTTTTTCTTTTGATTTTCAGCCTTTGAGGAAATGCTTTTATTATTTTTAGGGCTTGTTAGTGATTGCCACAGTAAAAATATGAAAGAAATGAGGTAATTGAACTATTTCCTGTCTAGAGGTGATTTGGATGCAGAGTTTTCATTTGGAGTCTAGAAATGAATATTTTGGTTAAGATTCCTGTGATGACCTTGTCAATAACTTGGGTATATTAGGTAACACACACATGTGATGCTAAGAATGTTCCCAGATTTTATGTTACTGAATGCTACTGCAAAAAACATCACTGGTCACCTGACAGCACTGGAGCAAATTCACTTCAGAACTGGAATCTGCCTTTGTGACTTCAAAAAATTAGAGAAAGTCTGTCCTTAGGAGAACTACAGAATCATGGGAGTAAAGATGTTTATTTGGGGTGGAATATCAGATTATGCATTTGCTAGAGAATATTTTCAAAGCTGGTGTAAGTGGAACTGATAAAATAAGTATTTATTATGAAAGCTACATTGTGATACAATAGCCTACACTAATTTAGGGTACTGAGTTACCTTTGTACATATTCCTCATGAATGAGAGTTTTTGTGTCCTTCAATACCTCAAGAGAGTGTTTTCTGATTTGGAAGTAGGAGAGCAGCTCAGGCCCTGTTTCTGTGTGCCCAGACCACAACCATATGCTTAATAATAATGAGCAATGTACCTATGATTCTTGTCAGGTCTTCACGATGATTATCTTAATAATTAGTTACAATTATTTGTTTCTTTCATTAAATTGTTGTTGAGGATTTTATAGTACAGGGCTAAGCTTTGTGAAGGGCTTAGAGGGCACAAAACTGGAAAGGCTTTCTCTTCAAAACAGGTTCTTCAAAAACCTGTTAAGTTTCCCAGAAGAGGAAAAGCTTGGGTTGTAAAAGGTTCTGTCCCTTAACTCCTGTGGTCACTTAGACTCATCATGGCTGTTTTCTTTTTGACAACCTAAACTGGAAAGGAAAGACTATGGGCTAAGTATAGGTTACCCTACTGATACAAAACTGTCACTGAGAGTCATTGCAGTGAAGTTCTAACTTGACTAGGAGAGTAGAAGAAATGGGAACAGATTGACACTGTTTTCTCCTAGCATCTTGTTTAGTATGCTCTAAAACTGCTGATCAGACATTGCATGATGGTTTTGTGAAGTCTGTTGTATTGCTTGTTGACTGAACTACAGATTAGACTTTTCTTGAATGAATAGGTTGTCTGTGTGTATTAAAGAGAGGTCAGAGTCAGAGGAAGTAATCAGTTTATTTAATTAACCATTCTTTCAATCCTATGTTTCACTACACAAGCTCCACCATAATGATGGCAATTATTTTTGATAGATTATAGTAATTATTCATGATGTTCTACAATGGTTTGTGATAGAAGCCCTCCTTGTGCTGGGGAAATCTATGAAGATTGTGCTGAGTGGTAAATTTGATGATTATACTTACAGTAAGAATCTGTCCAACACATGAAATGTAGCTTTAGGGGAAAAAACCACCAAAAACGAGCAAACACGACAAAAAACCCACAAACCAAACCAAAATAAAACCCAGTCTGAAAATGACTTTAATTATGTGCAGTTTTGTTCACCTCAGCCACTGCTACTCTAAGTCACAGCTACGTAAGACACTATTTTTGGTATCTCAGTTTCAAGTATTGTTATCCTAAAGGTTTTTCTTGGTCCCACTTGACTCCCCTACTGCCTTCACTTTTGCAGATGTTAACTGTTTGTAGTCTTCTAGTCCTCACTTTGTGACATGACATGTTTAATGGTTAGTTCTGGGGATGTAATTTCTTTGTTGAAGTGTCCTGTGGTGCTTGCTGAGTTAGTCCTTGGAAAGTGACACTTTCTGTTTGTTCTCTGTGTTAAAGTATTTTTCTGTTTATCCTTGGCAAACTTTTTAGATAGTGTAAACCAGCAGGCTGGGACCTTGTTGAGCTGATAAAGTGATTTACCACTACCTCTTTCAGCAACGACTTCAGCTCCTTTGGAAATATTATCCACACACTTCCTCTTTCCTTTTTACACCCATTTTTTACTGTCCTGGCCTCTCTTTTATACAGATATTTTTTTTTCTCTGCTTTTTATCCAGAGAAAAAAGCCATCTCCAAAAGTGTTTTTGAAGTGCTGATGCTTGCTTTGGCATCTTTCTTTTCTTGACCATAGATCCACTTAGCAAGCCTGTGGATCTAGTTGTCTGGGAGCCAGCTGCAGTTTTGTCATGCCTATGATATTGCCATGCAGAGAAAACAATGGCACAGTCAGGATGCCTTCTTGTGATGGACTCAGGACACAAAATATCTGAAATCTGCTCTCCAGTTTAATTTGAAATTGCTGCTCTAATGCTTTTTATTTCAGCTTTTCTAAAGTGCTCTTTGATGGAATGGCTTTCTCCTAGTTATTAAACCAAAAAGCAAGTGCAGATTTGACAGGTTTTTTACCCTCTGATTTTGGGATTGGCTGTGTTTGTCTATAGCACTTAACTTCATTGCCTATCTCCCCACCCTTTATTCAAAAATAGATCATAAAATGCACAGACTTTTCCAATTAAAAATAATTTACTAACTTTCTAGATGGAAATTATTGCACTGAGACATTAGCCACAACTCTTTGTTGTGCTCCTACAAAAGACTGCAGCAGATAATGTTTTGCAGAACACTGGCAGTACTTTTGTGGTCATGGTTTTTGCTATTGTTTATGTAATTGAAATTAAGATGATTGCAGTTTGGGAGTTTGAACTAGAAGCCAAGAAACAGAAAAGCCATTTTATTACATTTTGGACAAATTGTTTGTCTTGTACACAATACAAAAAGGCACGGAGAAAGAGAAGGCAATCTGGCTCTTGCCCTTGCTGTAGCAAATGTTCTGTGGGGTAAAGATGCCTGGGGCTTGGAGGGAAAAAACCTCTGGGTTTCTCTTCTGCATTGAAAGCTGGCAAGTGGCTCTAGCCTACCAGTTTGTTTGCATTTGGAGTTTGCTTTAGAAAGAGTGAGACTTCAGGGCTGTGGGGAGACTTTCACCTGGAACATTGTTTTTCCATGTGTTGCTAATGTGCTTAGTTACTCTGGGTTGTAAAGAAGACTAAAAAATAGTTTTGTACTCAGTTGTACTAGAGTTGTAGTTGAATTCTACTTAGTTACTCTATAATAGAAACTCTAAGTGAAACTGTACCAGACAGAATCACTGTATGTATGACATTTCCAGTGTACACTACTAAAGATTAAAAATGAGAAACTTATATATCCTCATAAAAATAAGTATCCCATCCTGACAGATCTTCTGAAAGAGAAAAGGGAACATTTGAAAGAGGTTCATTAAATTGTAACATGCACTGTCAGATCTGCTTTTATGCTAAGAAATGTCAGCTCATGTCTTTCATTATTCATATAGCTCTACCATAGCTCTTCATGCTTTCTTTCTCAATATAAAGTTATTTTAGAAATATAATATTAATGGATTATTAAAAGTTTGGCAGCTGCTCTTGGGGATTAATAATGAAGAGATGACATTCATGGAAGGTAAAGATGCATCTCTCTCCAGTGAAATTATTAAAAGAAAACCATATACAAGTCATCCCAAGTTAAAACTCTCAGAAAAATAAAAGAAAAAATAATCAACTAATCTATTTGCAGTTTCCTAACAGGTAATTAAGTATCTTGGAAAATACGTGATTTTCAAGATAAATCATATTAAAAAAACCTAATTTTCATCTCTGGCAGGCTTCCTTCTGTGGATAAGAAGCAGCACATGTCACAGCACTTCAGTAAAGCTTTTGACACTGTCTCAGATGACATTCATATAAGCAAATGAGTACAAGTTGGTGTAGGTTACATTACTACTATGTGAATGCTGAATTTGCTGTAAAGTCACACTCCATGGACCAAAGGTTCTCCACAAAACTGAAAAATATGCCAAGTGGAGTTCTTCAGGGGCCTCTTCTGTGTTCATGTGGAGGAAGCAATCATAGATTTAATAACAGTGTTAGAATTTGTTGATGATATTAGAATTTTAAAGTGTCTTGAGTAAGTGCAGCAAAATGTTGAATTATGTAAAAATACAACTCACTCGCAGTGTGTACAAACCATTGTATTTGGGGAGCAGTAATCAGAGGCCAGGTTTTTATGAAATAATAAAATATCTAGCTGCAGTCTGTACCTAAGATAGATAAACATGAACCAGGTGTCAGAAAAAGCCTGTCTTCAGTTTTCAAGACCCGGTCAGAAGAAGGTGTATCAGTGATGGTTTGTGTCTGACCCTGCCTGCTGGTGGAGGGGTGGATCAAATGGCTGTTACTACCCATAGCAGTTCAGTCTTGCAGTCCACTTCTGAAGCTGGACATGTGATCCACATTGCTGAGTATCTTGAAATATCCATAAGGGATGCATATGCATTCAAGAGAAAACTGCATATTTTTGACAACTGCACCATTTCTTAAGAATTTATAGGATAAATGCCTTCTATATTTGGAATCCTACCTCCCTTCCTCATTGAAGAGGTCAGACCTAAGAACATGTGTGCAGTGAATTTTCTAATATTTACAGGAGTACTTACAGATGTTTGCATTAAATGTAAGCCATAATAATTCAGTTCATCCTAACAGCTAGGTTATGTCAGAAGTCCTCTGCTGTGACAGGGAAGGGGGAATTGCTCAGAAGTGCTTAAGAATCCTCTCTTCCCTCCCTTACACAAGGCAGGTTGTAGCTTGATTGGCAGCAGCTGCACATTAACACCACCTTTTCAGATTCCTTAGCACTCAGTACCACATTAAGCAGTTCACAAAACCTTCTCACATTTCCTTCCTGCTGTGTCCCACTTAATTCAGTGGAGAATACATGGACATACGCTGATATTTTGTGTACTGACAACCCCTGGGAGTTCTTACTGACCTATGTATTGCTGCAGTATTTGGTTCAATGGCACTTAGTCTGTCAGTTCAAAAGTGGAAGAGGAAGTTTAAGCAGGAAAATTGGGTGCAGAGAATAATCAGGACTATTTTAAATATAAAGTGTCCAAATGAATTATTTGCAGTAACGGAAATTTTTGGAATTTTTGTTATTTTAAAGCTGAAATAGGCTAAGGAGTTTATAGTTTGAAAAGGTGAGAGAATTTTGAAATGAAAGCTCTGTAACTTAAAAGTTGAGATAGTGTGTGGTGTATGAAGTAATTTCTATTAAAACATTATCAGATATATTCACTTTATACACGAGTCATCCCATTTTGGAACACAAGGGAACATGTAGGAGTAAGACTAAGCAAATACTGTTCCATAGTGGGAGGAACAGTCATAATATTTGAATTCTAAAGCACAACCTCTTCTGTTGTTTCTTTTGCAGTTTAAATGGAAAGGAAGGCAGGCAAGTGCACACATACCAGGGTGCATTGCAGATCCCAGTTAGCACTAACTGGAAGTAAAGCTCCTGTTGCCTTCTTCCAATGAACTGGTGCTCAAATAAACCTGAGGCCTGCATGTTATGTCCTCCCCTGAGAAAGCACTACATTTTTTCTTGAAATAATATTTTTACCCTTTTCTGTTAGAAACTTATGGACGAAAAAAAAAGGATTCAAGACTCAAGCTTCAGAAGAATTGGAAGTAAAAGTATCATGGCACATAAAAGTGACATTTAAGACTAAGTTATGCTTTACATTTTAAGATAGGTTCTCCAACATAACCAGCAACCAACTATCTGTGAACTTGGGCTCTGCTCTGGCCCAGAGTCATGGCATCTAGCTTGTATCAGCACAGAATATATAAATATATAAAGTGTCCAAGTATATAAATATCAGTCCTCCGAGGAACAGGGAGGAGGTACACCTGCACACGTCTCAATCATTACATTTATCAGAGCTATCTGAATCTAGAAATGAACATACCTAAGACAATAAAAAAGCATCAGTTTTTTCATTAGACATGCAAAAGTGTGTGTTTTGGCTTTTGTTGCTTGTAACATCTGTTGTACAGCACTAGATAAATCTAAATATCTGTATACGTTTATGAAAAATATGGAAAATTAAGTTTTCTTTCCAGTATTGTCACTGGGGAGAGTGGAAGGCACATAATTTCATATGTAGTCTGAAAGCTGGCAAAAAGAAATGCTGTGTCAACTTGCTTGTTTTTGTTTAAGTTAAAAGGAATTTATTTTCTTTGTTTGTTTAACCAAGTAAAACACCAAGTTGTTAGACTGAGCATGTCCATGTAAGAAAGAAATTTAGAAGGGTCAGAGAAATTTTAATAATACAGAATGAAGAAAGGAATGTAAGACTTGTGGAGCCAGATGGTATCTAACTTCACCTGCTTTCTGTTAGGCCAAATCCCTACCCTAATCCCCAGCTTTAGACTTCTATTTGGGCAGAAATATTTTTGTATTTGGAGCAGTGTGATTCTGGTCTAACCTTGCAGAACTGCAGAGCAGCCAAATGTTTCCAAACTTGGGAGCCTGAAATCCAGATCAAAGGTCCACAATAATAAAGAATAAATTTGGGTAGGCATCCTCAACAGCACTGGCAGAACTGGGTTAGGGGGTTAGGGTTCCTCAGTACTGCAGGCAAAATTCCCTTTTGTGGAGTTGTGGTTCTGGTAGGAACGGTGAAAAGCAGTTGGATGGGATTGATGGAAGCTGGAACAGATGAGCCAAGTGCAATGAGAAATGCTGAGCAAAGCAGTGAAGTTCAGAAGGAGAGAGAGAACTGGTAAAGGGTTTGAATGAGCTAAGAAATCCAGGAGTATTTTCAGGGGTTCTGAAAGGCTGGGTTTTGGGGTTTTTCTCTCCTGCCTTCCTGAAATTCTGCAGCCTTCCTTGCCCCTTGCATCCGTGCTCTTGGCTGCAGAAAAGGAAATCAACTGGGAGGCAGCTCCTCACTCCTGTCATTGGAGGCAGCATCAAGTCTGGGTTTTTAGGGCCCCAGTGCATGGAAAGTGGGGAGCAGGGCTGCAGACTTCACCTCCCTCAGCACTGTTAGTCCAGGTAACTTCCCACTTATGAATAATAATACTGAAATGCCAGGCTCTGTGAGCTATCAGGATATTGTTGGGTAATGCCAGATTGCTCTTGAAGAGTAATTCAGGCTGACACTAGCTAGCAGGATAGTCTCCTTTTATCTCTGTGTACTTATCCTTTCCTTCTCACCTTCTTCAAGATGATTTAAATGATTTTGTCACTTGCAAGTATTTCTCTGTGGCTCTGCTTGTGCTCCAGTCATTTTGTCCAAGGATAAACAGTCTCTATTCTTCTTTTGATATATGCTTGAGCTGATGTGAGTAGGGGTAGGAACACTGTCTCTAAGTTTCCAGTCACAAAAGTCTTTTCATGATTTTTTTGAGTTTGCTGCATTTTGGACCTCTTGACTTGCACAAAATGAACAACAAAGTTTAAGACAATGGTATCCTCATAACTTTAAAACAAATATTTTTGCATCCTAAGCTAACTATGTGGAAAATAGTTATCTTCAGGAGGTACTGAAGTAGCTGAGTGCATAAGCAAATAAGAGCAGGGGATGGTAACCAGGGAACTGGAGGATGTTTGCACTCACTTGACACCCAAGTGCTCCGTGTTGGCCCTTAGCCATGGGGAATGGGACTGGGTGCCATTTATTTGTCTGTTCCTTTCTCAGACTGCCTTTAATTTTATGGTCTCATTCTTCCTTCCTTGTCTCTCTTGACAAACCACTATGGCATCTGTGGGAGTGGACAGGAGCCCACAAGGCTACAATCTATGGCTCTGGGCTTGCTGCCAAGGTGGATCACCATTCCAGTTATTTCCAGCTGAAGGTTTGGGTTTCCCACCTCACCAGGTAATAACCAGAGGAACAACCTCCCTGCCATGTGCACATCCAAGACACACACAGACACTTAACTGGCAGGAGAGCCAGCAATACACATGAAATCCACCCCAGAGTAATATGGTAGCTTCTGCATTTTAAGTCTATAGGCTAAATACAATATTTTTTACAGGTTGTGTGCTTACAAACTGAAGTTTTCTTTATCTCTGTGGATTTTGTACATCACAGTATATCCTATGAAGTTAAAGAAAAAAACTGCTGTACTTCCAAAAGGCTCTTGTTCCATTTGTGTTAAAAACAAACAAACAAAAATGTCAACAGAGACAGTAACGATTTATTTATTTATTGGTGAACTGCAAGCCAGTGAAATGTCTGCAATAAAACAAATATCCCAAAGAGCACATGAATCCAGCAATAAAACTGTTTCCAATCAGGCAGCACAGTATGTGGCACAAGCCTAAACTCTGCTCCAGCAACCTCTGCAACACTCAGGAGACTGCTATGTTACAGCCTCTTTCCTGTAATGGGATCCAGAAAAAGAAAATATAAAAATTGAAAGTTAGACACCACGACATGAAAGCACTTTTATACAAAATCTGAGTGCTTAAGTCAAGAGTCTGAGGGAGTCTGTTTTCCAGTGGTTGTTACCTGTCAGATCTTGATGCAGCATTATTCTCAGTAGTCAGCTTGAAACATAGAAAAAGCAGTTTTGTGTATTGAAGGATGCTGATGAACATGACTGAGAGAATAAAGCTATAAGCCAAGTGACAGAAGAGGTATCTACTGTATGGAATGATTAGATCTTTCTGTCAGAGTAATTCTGGGGGTTGTTCATCAAAATAAAGCTCAACTGCTAGTTACTGTTTATGAAGATTTTTTCTAATTCAGTTCATCCCTTGGAACTGGAGAATGCCTTGAATTCAATAGCCTGACAAATCAGGCAGTGTCCCTCTCTTATTCAAGAGTTCTGATGCCACGAGTACATGGCCTGGACAATATCTTGCTCAGTTACTTTCATGGATTTGCTCTAACCTGAAATTTTAAGAATGTTCAGCTTTGGGAACAAGGGAAGCACAGAGTCAGAAACCAAACAGCTAACTGCAAACTGACATCCTTATTTAATCAGGGAATGAACTTCTTTATTGCCTGCTGAAGCAGATTTAGAAACCCATTTGTCCAAGTAGCTTTCCAAATTGAATTAACCTTATTGATGTCTTCTATTTTTTGCTGATAAAAATCAACCTGGAGGCTACTTCAGATGAATATAATTTTTATGTTATAGTAATTATAATCTTCCACTCTGGCTGCTTGCAAAAAAATGATTCTTTAAGTGGAACTGAAAAATAAGATCTCAAGCATTAAAAAGTAGAGGGAAAAAGCAGTTACTCCTTTTTTGCCAAGAGTTTTCTGCCATGACTTGAGACTTTTCCAAGGGTGGACACATTTCTTTCTGTTCTACATTTCTCTGCACATTGTTCAGTGTGAAAGTTCCAGGAGGCCTCAAGGACTCATGTCACAGGTAAATGTTTTATACCTCTTTTTGTAAGAACAGCCCAACATAACAACCTCTTGCTATTTTCTGCAATGATGAGTTGGATTTGGAGAGCATTTTCTCTCCTAGCTAGCAAATAATACTTTTACAGTGAAGCTGTACTGAAGGGGAAAAGATAATCCCTGTAGCTCCTCTGTGTGTGTATGTTTGGGGTCTTTTTTGTTTGGTTGGTTTTTTGTTTGGATTTTTTGTTTTTAATTCAGCCATTTGGTGTCATTTTCTTCTAGTAAAGATGACAATCTGAATTTTTATTCCCCCTTATGCTAAGTGAAAATTCTTTTCTATCTGTACACTTTTGGAAAACGAGGTACTGTGTGGTTTTCCTCTGTCAGGTCATCCCAGTCAAGCTTCAAATCAGTTTTACTCCTGTTGGAGCTGGCACAAGAGAGAGACTTTTCAGATGAGAAAAGGGACTGAGTTGCTGGACTTGAGTAAAAGATTTACTGCTGCTAAGGGAAAGTGTCTGCCAGTGCTGGCTGAGTCTGTTCCTTCCTCTTCTATATATCTACAACAAGAACCAGAGTGGTAATTTACACAAAATATTTACCAGAATATTGTGTATTGCCTCAACATTCCTTTCCAAAGCTTCCCACTTAGAAGCCATGTGCTAAACTTCTCTTTGTGGTACCATCAGAGCAGTCTTTCCTTGGGGCAAGAGAAGTAAGAGTTATGGCACACAGTACCTAACACTACTTTGACCTAAAAAAAGTTAAAAACTTAATTTTTGAAAGTAGCAAGTAGTGATATATTGTAACTCTGTCTGCACTTCACCACATAGAATTTCCAGATCACAGCATCTGCTCTTGTAAAGCAAAATAAAAGTGGTAAAGATGTCTGTGCTGGTTGGTGTGAATAGATCCAATTTCAGTAGCAAAAAGCAATTTGTACTAAGGAAGAAATAATTCTTATTTTACAAAACTACCTTCTGGAGAGGAACTCCACTTTTTTTTCTGTTTTAGCAATACATGTTTTTGCTTCAGTTGACATTGGCAGATGTGGCTGGGTGTACTGGCAGAGCTGTGCTGATCTATCACTATTCAGATGATGATTTTCAGCTGAGGAACAGGAACTCTTGGGTAACTGTGGAGCTGATAATCAACAGCAACAACAACAGAATTAAAAAATGTAAAAAGCATGCACAAGGCTTTCAGGACAAAGTGGAATTGATGTCTCTGTCGTATATTACAGTTTAGAACATCTGCTGAGCAGAGACTTTTACCTGATACATTTTTTTTTTGGAGATGCTGTGTCAGTTGTTACAGCTGTGTTAATGCCAGAGGCAATCAAACTGCCCCTTCAGTGGGTGTGACCTGACATTGTTTTCTGTGGCTTAAAACAAAGCAGTGAAAGACATTCCCTTTTGCTAATTTTCCAGTGCATTTCTGGGAAATAAAACCATGAAATGTGCCTCCAGAAATTGGTTCGATGTGGCTTAGCCCCTTGTTTGCGTGTTCTCAGTTAAAGAATCCTTAAAAATCTGTTCCTTTTGTGCACAGGTTGCCAAGAGAGGGTATTTTTAACCCTCTTTAGGAAACCTTGGCATTAGGTAATGTCATTGGTTTATCGTTTGGGGGTGAAACTCTATTGGAACTGAAAGCTCTAATATTCTGAAAATGTATGCTGAACTCCAATCCTGCTTTATTTAAAAATCAGTTTTAGCCTCATTGAGGAATTAAGGCCAGTGTTAGTTTTGCTGCTTTGGGACCCATTAGAAAAATAAAATTGAGTGTTTATTGGAGCTGTAGTATAAAACATTTGTGATCCCTAGGAAGGAGATCTTAGGTATCCTCAGTATTTCTTCTCTCCTGTCCTTGGCAGTGGTCATGGAATGAGTTGCCTTTGATGCTGTTCATCTTTGAATCAACCCTATGAGTTTATATTCCTTTCACCTTCAGTGTGCCAGCAGTGACCCAGCAGCAGCATCTCTGCAGCTCAGCTTACAGCCTTTATCAGAATCTTTCAGTATTTTGCCCACAGTGGCATCAATTACAAAGCAGACATTGGTCCAGTTGTGACTGGCACGTTACCAGAGCAAGGCATTAAAATATCCATCTGCTTTTGATTGCTTGCAGGATGTTCTTCATCTGAACTGGACAATAGGCTCTCATTTTTAGGTCTGAATTGCCCATTTACTGCTTTAGGGCAAGCTGGCATCCCTGGGTGAAAACTGCAGGCAGGCCAAGAGGAACCAAGAAACAAATGAGGAATGGATGAACCGAAGGACTAAATTAATCCTTCCCTCCTCCTTGCAACAAAAGGTAAAAACCCCCAGAAGTTAACTCAGCCCAGGCTTCTGCACAGCTGCTTTCCTATTTAGCAAAGCTGCTGCAGCACATCTGACACAATCAGGGCCCCAAAACAGGTAACAGTGAAGATGTCTGCACAAACCAGCCTGATTTATGGCCCCTAGCAGGTAAGAACATCTGTCAAGCTCTGGGAGCAGGAGCTCCTGGAAGGAAATGGCCTCTCAGCTACAGCAGAATTAATTTTGGAAGTTTCCATTTTCCTTACCCACATGGTTACTTTTGTTCAATATAGAGTTAATCCCTCACCTCCCTTGTGTTGTGCCTGTATGGTGTTTAGGTTATCAAATCAAGTTTGCCACTGAAAAACTGATTTTTTTTTTTATGTCTGGAGTCGATGGAGATAAAGCATGGGCTTTATTTTCTAGACTTCATTTTACATGGGTGATTTTTGGCAGTCTCAATCTATATAGTTAATCGTCTAGCTCTTAAATATAAATATATTTATATATTTTTAATATATATATATGTTTAAGGGAGTAGCACCACGAGAGGGCACTCTGGCTCTTTCATTGCTCTAAGTTTTTACATCTAGTGAGTGTAAAAATGAAAAGAAAGTTTTCAGAGAAAAATACTGATTTATTTCTTGTCGTAGAAATAAATATATCTCTTGCTTTTCAGTACTCTTATCACAATCTTGGTATTAAATGTGCCCAAAGATTACATCACTTTTTGGAATACATTTGTAAGATGTTAAAATGAGAAGATGCACCACGTGTCTTTTCTGAAATTTCTTGGAGATCATTTTAAAGTAAGACTTTTCTTCTATATGTGAGATATTTCTTGATAATTGTAAAACTAATAATTTTACCAAGTAAAATAGACATGATCAACTGGGTTTTTTTGTTTAAAGACATCTGCCAGTGAGCCCTGATGATCACTTCACTCAAGAGGCAGCCCATCCCAGTTACCAGACAGTGTGTTTAGAATTTAACATCTGTATTTGGCCATCTTATTTTGGACAAGCAGTGTGCTGATTGAGAGAGCAGAAAAGAAGCTGTGCTGTGTTTTCTGTGATTTCCCCAGCCCACCCCACTGCAAGCTTCAGAAAGGTGACTCTTGTCTGTGCTAGTGATGTGCTGGACACTGATCACAATTAGTTTCTTCTCGTGTTACTGTAATAATGGACCTTATGTAGCCTGTCTCAGTTTCTCCATGATTTTCATCTGCTTTTAGATCTGGTATGGACCCTTATGAAAAGATTCTGCTAACAGTGCTTTCTTTCTGTGACTTGTAGTTCTAGTGTGACTCTGTCACTCAAGTGAAGGCAGCTGACTGGACTTGACTAAATGATAAAGAAATATCTTCATTTCATGAGCACTTTGACCACTGTGACTTAGGGACTGATTGTAACAGGATCACCATTATCTTGTAGCCAGAAGTTGGGTAGCTGAAGCACATGCCATGTTTTATGTCTGCTCCTCCCTTTAAGTAGAGCAGTGCCTACACACAAAGACAGTCTGGGTAACACATCTCCCCAGTTGTTGCATGCAGGCTTAGCTCCTCTTATTGAGGCTCTGACAGGCAGAAGAGTCTCAGGCAGTCTCTGACTCAGCCCCAGATCCCATCTTTTGCAGATTATAGACTCTCTTCTTGGCCAGTCACCAAGAAATGCTTCCCTGCAAGCCTGATTCCTATTACTAGCATAGGGGGCAGAACCCACTGTTAACCCATCCTTGGCTGGAGTATGGTTTGCATATGCTAACACCTTGGTTTATTTTCTTTCAAAACTGGTGATTCAGCATGTGTGCATCTGTCTTCGTACATATTAAATGCATACAGCCAAAATACAGGAGGTTTTCTTTGAATTTTTTTGAAAACAATTTTCATTTTTGACAGTGGCAAAAAGTTAGCATTATTCTTGTTGAAGAAATGGTTAAAATGCATCTTTGGTGCCTTAAGTTCACAAAACAAAACTGAGTAGGAATGGTGGTGTTGGACAGAAGGAGTGTTTTCCTGGTCTGTGGAGGGCTCACAGTTTGAAGTTATTCCCTCAGCATAAATATGGCAACATGTGTAAGCTACTCCAGATCCCTTACTGGAATGTCAAGTCAGCAAAATTCTTCACTTTAGAAAATGATTGTACAGTGGGACCCCTGTAGAGGAAATACTTTGTGCCTCAATAAGACAATATGTTCAGTGACTTAGCTGCTTTAGTGGTGTTCCTCAGGCAGGAATTGTGGTGTATTTCTGTTCCTTCCCTCTAGAAGAGCCTGTCCTGACCTTGTCCCAGCTGATCCATACACAGGGTAGGGAAAATTGTATTTTCACAGGATTTTTCAGTGTGTTTGCCATTTGGAAGAAGTCGTGCCCTCTTCCCAGGTTTGATCTCCTCCTCACTATTTGCTGGTAGCCAGAAGTCTCAGTCAAGATTGATTCAAAACCCAATTGCAGATTAAAGATCAGAACCAACCTGAGAGCTGGGATCTAAACTGGCACCAAAGCACTGAGCACAGAGCTGCCTGGAGTTCTCCAAGCCACAGGAGTTTTAGTTATGAAAACTCTAATGATACGTGAAGATAGCAGAAAGTAAGAATGTGGTAAATTGCTTTTTGGAGTGATTTCATGGAATACAGAAAAATTAAAGATCTAAACTGTAATATAAACATGTCAGACAAATGAGAACACAGGAAATCTGAAGTAATATCCCTTTGGGATACTGGAAATATTATGGGCTATGCAACTGCAGCATTCCCAGAAGAGTACAGTGGCATTTGTGGAACCACTTCTTGACATTCTATTGATTCACTCTGCTTTGTCTTTTTTGGTGTTGGATATCTTTGTTTCTTTCATCCAGTGTTGAAGAAAAAACTTGCAAAATATTCTTACTAGAGTAACGTCCTGTACAAACTTGAAAGGCTGTCTGTAACAGAAGTTCCAGTTTATACATATTTGACTCACCCTGGAAAACTTTGATATTCTGGTAACTAGGTCCCTTTGGCATCACTCTTCTGAAACTGTAACAGAATTTGTGGCTTCCTTGGTCAGTCTCACACTCAACTTATATCCTGTGTATACAGGCTAAACATCTGGGCATCTCTGCCTACTACTTTAAATCTCCCAGTTCTTGACACTCTTGTGGCATCTTGATTAAAAAAATAGCTCCAACCACAGCTAGTTCAGATTCATAAATATTGCAGGTACATAGTTTTTCAAAACAAATACAGGCTGCTGAAGACTGTTGCTTTTTACTTCTTCAGCTACTGATATAAAAGACAGGATGACATGGAGTGACTGTCACAAAGCAGCTAAATAAATCTGTATATTTAGAGGATTATACAAGATCAAACATGTTGAAATAAGACTTTCAAAGGCATCTTTTCCATGCTTCCTGAATCTCCATCCTTTCTTTCATCACAGGAAGAAAGGAACAGCATCTTAGTTATCCATAGTCAGAACAATGATACTGGAAGTTCTGGGAGGTCAGTTTGTCTTGGGACCTCCTGGACAAAAATTTGTGTGTTCTTAGGAAGAGAAGTGGTGTCAAGGAACACCAGTGAAATGTACAGAAAACTTTTTAAGACTTCCAAATTTTGGCAAAATTGTTATACTCTGAATAATTTGCCAGAATGCAGCTGGGCAAATCTGTTACTTCCCATATGGAAAGCAACTGCTTAAGTAAGTTATATAATTATACACTAACATTGCTTCTGTCCAAAACGAGGGCTGTTAGAGATACAAGCCAGGATTTTTTTCTCTTCTTGATGTAACTAGCTTTTCTTTGGTGTTATTCAATTAACCATAAGGAAGGAAACAATTCCACTCCTTCCTCTTTCTGCCCTCACCATTCCCATATCTGATGATTTACCGATCACTGTTCTGGAACATGAATTGGAATTTTTTGGCTTTGCTGCTGTATGTTTGTTTTCTTGACAGGAGACTAATGAAACAATAAGTAGTTTTCTGCTGGAGGAAACCCTCATTTCCCCACCCCTAACTTCAAAATGTAGATTTTAAAGTTGATACTGTAATTTAAAGGAGTCAACATAAATAAAAAGAAGCAAGTTGGAAAACAAGCAGATCTTCCCCTCATTTTGAATACAAAATCTTAACAGTATTCAGCACTTTTTGCTTGTCTTTTGAACCCATTATAAATACTTGCCTTGTACAAGAGAGGGGCACATTAAAAACTGCTATCTCCAGAACTGGGAAAAAAAAAAAGTCTGTATTAGAAGACTATAGCCTCAGTACCATGAAGCTATACTGGAGGTGTTAGTCTGAGAAGGCACCTGGCCCTGCAGGACCTCTTCATTGTCATGTCAAGATAACTGCATGGCTTTTTAGCTGGTGATGGCTGAGGCACTAAAGCACATCTGGATTTTAAGTCAACTGATTACTTGCACTTTACCTTAATAGTTTTATGTAAATTTTGACTTGGCATGATTTTGATCTGGGTTAAACCAAACCTAGCCAGAAGCTCTGCATGCTTAACATGAATCATAGATAAATATATGATGAATCCAGCTACTCATGGTGCAGCCATAAATCTTGTGCAGGCATGGGTGATGGAACACTGCAAGAGGAGGCTAGGTGGCTTTTCCTCATGACAGGTCCAATTTATGACAACTTAAAATGCTTGTGGAAGTATGAATGAGCTTGCTTAATTCCAGGTTGGAGTTTTCTGAACCTGGGGAAGAGGAAGTAGACAACTAAACATGCTACCAAAAAGCTTTCTGTGGAAACATAGCCTTGGCTTAGCATTTGAAAGGAGATGAATTGTGCCTCTTAAAGAGAAAATCTGCATTATGGAGCTGCGTGGAGACAGAAAACCCACAGATCAACACATACATCAGCATAAGATAACTTTATCTATATACAACAAAAATTGTATTCAGCTTGTGTAGTTTGAAGCAATTTATTTTCTAACACAGATAATCAAGTGAACTCTTCTTTGCAGTTGCACATTATTCTTGTATGAATTGTGATACTGGAGATACCCCTTAGTTGGATAAAGTTTCTGCTCTGCCAGGAAACTGTTTGATGGACGCAGTTTACAGCAGCCCCATCTAACCCCATAGGGCTGCAGTGCCCACAGTGTTCTTGCTTGTGTTGGCTCCTAGATGTGTGTTGGTAGAACCCAGAACACCTCAAGCACCCACAGACAGTCAGGACCTTGCATGACTCAGTGTGTGAAAGAAAGATGTGGCTTTTGCACTGGGTAGGAGATAGAAGCATGGCATCTTTCCACCTTGTACTTAAATGCTCCTTTGCCACTAGGGAATACAGGGAAAAGGTCCTGTGGAGTAATCCAGTTTTACAAGTATCTTGCTGCTTTGTAGTCCTTCAGAGTTACTGCCTTTCTGTGTGACAATTCCCCATATGAAACAAAAGCCACTGGATACAGAGCCAAGAGCCAACCAACTCAGCAAATTACTTTAAGACACTAATATAAAGCACTCATTTTGCTGCAGGAAACTTGGAAATCAATTTCACTGAACACCACCACTGATTCAAGACATGGCATACAATACATTTGCCACATGCTAACAAGAAAAAAGAAGATATTTACTAAAAAGGATTAAATGTGACTGCATTTTGTATGTGAATGAAGGAGGCTGCTCTGCTGCAAGGGAGAAATAGGCAAAAGTTGGGCTATGGTGTTGGGTGGGCTACTTGGGGAACTCTATCAAGGCAGTGTGAGGAGTCAGACATAGCAATTGTTATCAGCTGGAGGTAGATATATGTATATTTTTTTTATTTTATTTTATTTTTTTTCTCTTGACAGAGACCTCACTGGACACGTTTGTTCTGAACAGCCGTGGACAGCCCAGGAAAAACTCAGGCACCAAATTTGCTGCCCCCGTGCTACCAGGTACACAGCTTTATAGATGTAAAAAACACCCACAAAGCACTAAACAGTGTTGTTTGCATTTACTGATCCTTCTGCTGGTAAAATCCAAGTGGGAAAGCCTGAGGAGGAATTAATGAAGGGTTAATTGGCTGATCTGTTTACCTTCAGAAACAGAGAGATGAATGTGTTTAGGGTTTTTATAAGAACTCCTGTCTTCCCAAACTTTTGGTTTCAACAATATTATTGAGTTTTTGTGAGGCGTAGTTTCCTTCAATTTAAACCACTGTTTTTCAGGGGAAATTTAATTAAAAAACATGTATGTCTTGCTAAATGGAAGCCTGTTGCTACAAAAACAGTGGAAGTTTTCTGAAGCCAGTGCTAGTCTGGTTCTGGCATTAGTGAGGGAATTGCTTTTAAGAGAGTTCTCATCTTATAAGGGTGAAACAGAACCAGGATGTATAAACTTAAATTTTGGTTTAGAACCCCATTATTTTCCAAGTTGAATCTAAATTTAACTAACAATGTTCTTACTTATATGACTAAGCTGCCAGGGCTTTACAGCCATCTAGTTGGGTGTACTGATGTTATACAACCCTTTGTAGTTGCTGATCTCAACAGGAGAGCTGCAGAGGGCATCACATCCCTTCAGGCAGAGAAAGGTGCTGGTGAGAGGACAGGAAGCTCAGCAATGGGCAGAACTGGGGAGACACCTCCAGTGGTGCTGGTGAAGTTGGCAGAACTGCAGCCTCTTCACTGTCTCTGTCCCAGCTAAGTCTGCGTGTGCTGCATCACTTTCAGACTGTGGGAAACCTTCTTTTGAAGTGAAGTTGTTGAAAAAAACCCCAGATTTCCTAGACAGCTGTGGTTTAGGTACTGAAAACAAGATAGGTTGTCCAGGGAAATGTTTGAGCTCAACTTAGTCTCATTTATGTCATCCTAAACACGTATATTTTCTAAAAACTTAGCTTCCTCAGCATTAGCAGTGTAGAGATATTTGTTTTATAATGGTTTGATGTTAACTGATGCAAGTGGCTTTGCTTTATTTCATAATATATTTTACTTTCCAGTTATTCATTTGGAATGAAATTGACTTCTCAGATGGAATTTGATCAATAGCAAAATGATGCCTCAGACTTTTAAGGATCTTTGAGAACTACTTATCTTTCACAATCTTGAAGGGTTTTTTCTCTCGTTTTTTTTTGTTATGCTACTACAAAGTTACAGCTCTCATTGCATGTTACTCAGAGACTATTTCCTAAGAAATAAGAACACAGCTGGACCTGAAGTACACAAGTGTCAGAACATCATTTTCTCCCTGGCAACCAGGAGCAGCTCATCCAACAGACCAGGGCTCTTGAACATGGGGGTCACAGGGCTTCAGAATCAGAGCAGTAATCTCAAGGCATCTGATAAATCTTGTGGTGTTGCAGTACACAATGAGTTAGTATGGTTTAGTGAATACATGCTGTAAGAAATCTGGGCATTTCTCCATTTCAGATCTACTTGGCTCAGAGCCTCTGGATGGAACAGAACCTCCCCCCTCCCCTTCCTTCAAAATCAACTCAGGTCAACGCTTTCTTTGTAGAGGTTAAAATGCATGATTTAATTACCTCCCTGAATTCAAGGCAGCTCTGGACACAAGCCCTTGGGAATGAAACAAAAGGAAGAGTTATAAAACATGATAAAGAGAAAAATATGAAACACATTATTTGTCTTAAAACATTTTTAATATGTAAACAATGCAGAGGCTGTTGTGAATAATGGCTGCAAGCCTGACAGTTATCCTCTGGGGCCACGGATTCCTCCCAGGCTCCCTGCTAAAACATGAACAGGTTAGAAAGGAGTTCTTTTAGGTCTTAGCACATACTGGTTTGTTGGTCCAAATTTCTGTAATCAGTGGGGTGCTCTGTCAAATATATTTGACAAAAAATATATTTTTCTTGACAAACCCAGAAACAAAAAAATGTAGATGGTATTTTTTTCTAATTCCTCTTCTAGCCGGTGCAAAACTGAGCTTTTCCATCCATTTTGCCAAAGCCCATCATTTCTCCACATGTGGATTAACAGTTAGGAGACCTCAATCATCTTTTGGTGACACAGACCATGCAGCAATAGCATGGGTGCTCTGGTGACAGAGCAAGTGCCACAACTGGTGGCTGGGTGACATTCTATGTTGTGAGTTGTACAAGTGGGAGAGCTGATGATTATTTTTAGGACCTCCACAGCAAGGCCTCTTTTCATTCTTACTGGAACTAGTATGTATTTAAAGGGCTCTTGAAATCTGTCACATTTGGTACGTAACATTTTCCTAGTACTGCTAGTGACACCTTAGACAGCCTTTCCTTTTGCTGGCAATTTCCAGGATTTTGCCCATTATGAGAAATGGTGGTGTCTGAGGTCTTCATTCATGGTCTCTTCTGAGTAGCATTAGTGCTGGGAGGGAGGAGAAGGTAGGAAGTGGAATAAGCCTGCTGCATCAATTACAGTTTTGCAGCAGCCAGTTTCCAGGAACCAGTGATATTCTTAACTCTTCAGATGCATTTAAGACAGATTTTCTTTTCTGTTCTTCTTTGTGTTTGTTTTGTTGATTCCAGGTTCAAAAGAGAGCTCATTGCAGCAAATGGGAGCCATATTAAAGTGAGTTAAAAATAAGACTTAAGGATTTGCAAGTTTAGGGCTTTCTATTACAAGAAAAACAATAGTCCTTGGTGCTGGCAGGATATGGCAGGAGAAGCTATCCAATGAAGATCCCATTTCCATAAGGGGAAATCCTAAAACTCTTGTGTTCATAGTATCATAGAATCATTTAGGTTGGAAAAGACCCTTAAGATCACTGAGTCCAACATAAGCCTATGCTGTAAGCTTGGTGCCAAGTTGGCCACTAAAACCTGTCCCAAAGTGCCATTTCTATGCAGTTTTTAAATATCTCCAGGGATGGTGACTCAACTGCTTCCCTGGGAAGCCTGTCCAGTATTTGACAATCCACTCACTAGGAAAAAGAATACAGATGTCAAAAAAGGGAATCAGATGGAAACTGATAAAAGGCCTCTGTTTTCCCAGGCATTATTCATACTACCTTTTAGTGGATATCAGGCAATTATTTTGTCTGTCCCATCCATCTTTGCAAACATCTGCAAGACTCTCTGGGGGACTGACTCTCTGGGAGAGTGACCACTGCAGTGGCCTTAGGGACAACTAAACAGCTAGTGATATCTACTGGTACTCATCATGGCATCATCAAGGCTCTTTTCTTGCTCCCTTTTGTGTTCCTGTCCTTTACCACCTCCCCCCACCATTTCCAGCGGGACCTGAGGGAAGGCAACTCTACAACCATTCTGCTAAGCTTGTGTCATCTGTGCTTCCACCCCGATGAAGGAATTAATTATCCACTGGGGACATTCCTCTCATTTCTACAGAGTGAAAGTGCTGGAATACAGCCCAGAATTTAGGCTAGTGTATCTATTTAGACATAAGCATTTACACAGATATGAAAAAGCAAAATTCATTCCAAATGCCAGACCACTGCAACCTATGGAAATACAAAGGGATTATTGATCTAAGAGTTGGACTGGGGAGATGTGGGTTGAAGAAAAAGCTACCAAAGCTGAAGATGCAAGTGCAAATACTTCCTGGGCTTCCTTTTTTAGATGCTTCCTTTACTCTTCCAAAATGCCTTAAATCATCCCCTTTTGTGGATAGATCAATCAGAAATAAACATGCTTACATTTCAGTTCCAGCCAAAGCAGCTGAAGGAGTTCTTTTAGCCACACTGATGAATGGGTTATTTGGGTGATAGAAATATCATAATTTCCAGGTAGGAAATTAAAGAAGTTACTGAGAAACCATCAGAAACTACACATGTATGAGGTATTATGGTGTTTTGTGGATTACAAAACCACAAGAGGGGGAGGCCAAGATATTTGGAGGTGAGGATTTTGAGTACCTTTGCCCAAACTGACATGTGGATTTGTTTCTCAGTTGTAGAAGAATCCACAGAAATCTATGCATTATAGGAAATCACTCCTGAAGTTCCTGTTGGGCACCCATCAGCTGAACCCATCTAGATGAGGGATTCCCTCTGACTCTTAAGGAGTTAGTAACAAGATGGTCTCCCCAGCTCTGTTGTTCTTCAAGTGAGATTTCCCAAACTGAGTATCAGGTTATACCCCGAAGGCAGACTCTGTCTGTGCTCTTGTGAAATTGCTGTCACAACTCCACAGCTTTCTATCAATGCAACAAATGTCTGTTGTCAGCTACTGATATTTTTATACATGAGCCTCTGTATATGCAGCTCTGATTTAAGACCAAGAAAAAACTGAACTGAATGCTTTATAGGCTTGTAGGAGGGTGTCAAGCATTGGAAAGTTTTCTAGGTTTGGATAATTAGCAGTCCAGTGTAGGCAGTGATTAAAATGCTTTTACATCTTTGCCATTTGGTTTTCATTCACATTCTGATTTATTCAGCTGCTTTCCTGCTCCCAAAAATTAGTTTAGCAGCATATAGTTACACAATTTGTCTTAGGTAAACACTTAAGGTTTTGTGCCTAATCTACCTAAATACACAAAATCTTTTCAGAATCACTTACTGGAACGTGCACGTGCCAAACAGAAAATAAATGGTAACTCTTGTGTATCTCATGGCTCAGCACAAGCTTTCTTCATGCAAAGAAGCTACAGCACTTGAGGTCAAGTCTTACATGACTGATGTCCACTCTTCACTTACCATCAGATCAACAGCAATCAAGTAAATGGGAATTACTGGAGGTCAATAGGAACTGCAAGCCCTTAGCATCAGTCAGTGCCATTCAGGTTTGTTTCACTCAGTTTTCTTCCCAGAAATTCTTTAAACTAACAGAAAAATAAAGAAAACAAAGAGCCAGCTTCTCAGCTGCTGCAAACTGATTAAGCTGCATTCACTTCAGAGAAGAATTGCTTTGCACAGGATGTCTGATAAATGCAGGACCAGACTGAATAGCTGGAGTCTGCAGACAGCAGTGCTGAGCTGCATGTTACAAACTCATCCTGACAGCTTGGACACAGCTGCCTGGGCAAAAAGCAAAGCAAAGCACGCAGAGCAGTTGCAGGTCATGCTTTCAGACTGAAGGAAGCTGCTGGGAAAGGAGATGATCTTCTACCACAGCTGGTCCCTGAATAGAATAGAGATTTAGTTTATAGATTCAGAAAAGGTTTGAAATATGAGGAGTATCTGCTGCTTTGTTTCTGACTCTTGAGACAATTTCACACTTCTTTGCCTGCAAGATTCTGGATAGATATACTGTGGATATATACTCTGGATATACACATATATATATACACTCTGGATAAAGTACTGTGCCTGGAAGTTCTGAGGCTCTTTAGAACCCTGAGAACCTAGTGAATAAAGAAAGGAAACTATGTATATTTCCTGAATGAAGTGGCTAAACAGCACTTGAGTCATGATACAAAAGGAAATAATTTGAATTAGGTGAGATGTGCATGGCAGTGTAATGGAAAGAAAGTCTCATTGTTTTCATCAGCTAATAATGAAAACAATTTGACACGGCTTCCAAAGGAAGAAAAAAACCAAAAAACGAAAAAATTATACAAGCAAAAAGATGTATTTGCTTTTATTTTGCATATTAAGGTGAACTGTACTTTTGAGTTCCCAGAAGGGTATCTAAGGCATACCAAGGCAGGCAGTCTAGAAAGGTAAAATCATGATACCCAGCATCTCTTGTGTTGTACACAGCTCTTTTACCACTGCTGTTAATGTTGTCCAATAACAATTTATAAGACACTCCAATAATAGGAACCTTTTTTCGTTAGACTTGATTGCTTTTTAAATAATTGACATTCTGCTCCTTAATGTTGCAGCCTCTCCTTTTCTGGTCATCCATATACGTTACCCACCTAAATGGAATGGTGCATATTAACTTTAAGGTAACCTTATGCTACAGTGTTTGTTGTTTACTTTCACTTTTTTATTATGGGGTAACAATTTTTTCCAATTTAGATAATTGTTCTTTGCAAATGGAGAAGAAAATTAAATTAGGAAGAAAATAAGAAAATTAAGAACAGCACTTGCTCAACAACACAAATCATGAGTTGTAAGGTTTGTGGGATCAGGCTTCATCCTCCAGAGAAGAGTAAATGGATATCACAGCAGACTGAGTTCTTTAACTGAGCAGTTCAGTGCCAGTGACAAGATGAGAGCAACATGAAAATTTCTGGAGATTACTGGAGGACAGGTGAGCATGCCTTATATTGCAAAATTCCTCTAGGAAAGGTTCTTTATAGATTTCTAGAGACAAGCTCAAGACCTTGTTCTTCTTGATTCCTCTTCATCCTAGGCAATGCATAATGTTTTGGGTTGGTATTCATTCAGAAGACAAAGTAATAATTGAGAAAATGGTAGAATACAGGTGGTTGTGTGTTTATCTGACAGGATTTGTGATTTCCTTCTTATCTGTACAAAATCTGAGCTGAGAAGAGCTAGTTTGGTTCCTCTTTCCAGAGAGAGCAAAAGATAAATGTTTTTGTCTTTTAGATATGGACACAGCAAAGGAGAAAAACCATTGGTGGGACAGGGACTAGGAAAACTACACCATTTCCTGCTGTAGGACTTCTAGTGCTGACAGATACTTGTAGTGATGGTGAGAGCCAACAAAGGAGTGGTAATTATTTTACCAAAGAACAGTGCTGCAAAGGTACACTTGCAGACTGTCATAATCATACTCACACTGACTGAAGGAAAGAGAATTTTTTTGGCAGTCAATCTTAATTTTCAATTTTTTTTTAATTATTATTTGGGACCACTTGTGATTTGAATGTCACATCTCAGGAGAAAGTCCAGGTGCACAATGAAATAGACTTTCTCTCAAGTGGGACAAAAGAAAGAAACTCATTGCTTCTGTGTAGCTCTGTAGCTCTTCAAGGGTAAAATTTACCTTGACCTGAGGTCTTAAGTAGGATTTAAGTGGTATCTGAACCTTGAACTACTATGCTAGAGAGGGTTTTTTTCCCTTTTCTTACACAAAGAAACAATGTATTATAATTATTTTTAATGCCCAGAAGATACCATGTCTTTGAAAAACAGAAAGACCACAATGAAGTTGTTCTCTGCTGACATATTTTACAACTGCTGTAAAGTATCTTTATCAGTAAACGTAATTATTTAGCCAGAGAAAACTTAAAAAAAGTATTGGAATAAAATATTAACTAGTTGGGAATGAGGTGACTGTGATACTTGCTGGGAAATGTGTCTCTGTTCCTGGCTTTGAAATCAGGGTAGAGCTTGGCTGAGCTATTTCCAGAGTAAGAAGAGTGGACTGCTTCACAGAACTGTGCTCTGAACAAATCTAACCACAGAGGTCTCTGTGTCTATGGAAGACCAAAAAGAACAGTGAGGTGAACAACTGGTTCACCTAAATGTCATGATTCCAAATAGCTTTTCAAGTATCTGGAGTTTCTTTGAGGTGAAAGCAAAACAAAATTAATGTCAAAAATTAAGGAGCAGAACTTAGCTTCAAAGGGTCATAAGAAAGCAAAGACTATCATCAACCAGAGCAGGAATACTGATAACATGCTAAGGGAAAAGGTATTCTTAGCTCTCATTTGAAAAGGGCACAGAAAAAGGTTCCAGATTTAACCAGAATTGAAAATAAGATCAGAAATGTGAAATCCATGGAAAGAAGC
This sequence comes from Calypte anna, assembly GCF_003957555.1. Taxonomy (NCBI): domain Eukaryota; kingdom Metazoa; phylum Chordata; class Aves; order Apodiformes; family Trochilidae; genus Calypte; species Calypte anna. Next base: position 1,793,038 of record NC_044249.1, on the reverse strand, counting down.
TATAAACCCAAGTGCTGGCTTAAATTTAGTAATAGGGTGAAGAAGTCCAAACAATGAAGTGCAGTGTGCTTTGTAGCTGCTTATTTTCACTAAGCCTTATAGGTAAAAGTCTCTGATTTCGCCACACTTAATTTTCAAAGCCCCCAGAGCCCCATGTTTAATTTAGCAGACTTACAGCTTTTGAATAGTATCTCATATAAAATATCTCCATGGGGCTTGGCATGAGATGCAGAAAAATGTTCAAAACCAGACATTATTCTTTAGAAATCAATAGTTATACTCACCAGCTAATTACTTTGCTCAAGATAATCTGTTGCCTCAACATGGAGGAAATGAGAATCACAGGGATATTTTTTGTTGATCTATATTTAATATAATGAGGCAGTTGGCACCCTTATGGTCTTCATAACTAGATGCTGATAAATAAATCAGCAACTGATCCAAAGACTACTGAAAGTAATAGACTCTTGTTTGACTGTGCTTGGATCAGTTTCTAAACCTCTTTCAGAAGTGAGGTTTTTATTGTTGCATAGTAATTCACAAGAAATGTCTAGCTGTTTTTCTGTAACCAAAATCTGGGTGGATGTCTCTGTCTTTGATACATGTCTACATGAAAAGATTTTTAATCTGTTGACTGGCATTTCAGAATTTTGGAATGATAGTTCAGCTGCTGAGCTGTTCCAAATGGTAATCTGCTGAGTCTGGTATTTTTATTGCATCAAGTTGGTAGTGAGGTGGCAATATTTAGCATGCAAGGTGAGCATTGTCCTGACCTGTGATTTAAGTTCCAGTTCCACTCCTCTTATGTGGTGGTAGAAAAAGCATAAGGTAATAGGTAAGTATTTTAATTTGACTTCACTGTTTCCCATGAATCTCCTCTTCACTGTAAGCTTCTGGCTTGTAATTTCATTTAAGAAATCACAAGAGAATTGACGTACTTCACTCTTACAGCTGATCTGCTGTGTTTAAGCCAAATTTATTTTAAGCCACCTGCAAAGTGTGTGGATGATTGCATGACAAAGTTAATCATAAAACTGAGCCATTCCAGTCAGAATACAAGACCAATACCAACTCAGATGTAACTCCTTTAGGTTAACCAGAATTGCTTGAAGGATTAACTTCGTTCTTGGTTTTTAGCAGACTCAAGGGGAAGATTCAAAGTCTTAAAATATGCTTCCCAAATATCCATGTTAATTAAATATATTTACTTTTCCCCCCCATCCTTATGCAATAGGAGCTATTGTGTAATTGGGCTATTTTAATTCTTCAGGCTGCTTAATATAATTACACCTGAGCTGGTTTTTGGTTGGGTTTTTTGTTTGTTTGTTTTGCTTTGGTTTTTTTTTAATGAATAATTTATGGCTTTGGAAGGCATAATACCACTACCCCCTTTATTGTTTATTAATCCCAAAAAGATCCCACAAGCTCTCTTAAAGTGATAATGGAAAGATGTCTGGCATGATTTTGTTTCAAATTAGGTGATGCCTTACAGTGATGTAATCTCTCCAGCACTGGAATTCCAAACAGTCCCAGAACATGTGGGAAGAAATGAGGCAACATTTCCAGCACCTGTGTGTGTGTAGGAAGTCCATCTAGCACATGTACCAGCATCACAAGGCTGCAACTACACCTGGTTTTAAGAGAAAGTGTTTTAAATATTGTCTTAAACTGATTATGTCATGTGTATATACTTGTGTGCTGCTAGCCTGACTGGAAGATGTGGTGCAGCTCTCACAATTATTCATCCAATATCCACACACCTGGCAGTGTGACATGTCTAGCTGCACATTGGTTAATGCCAGGGCAGGTACTACCATGACACCTCTCAATTTGTGAAGCTCCTGTTGTCTCTGGAAGTGATATAACTAGTTGGTGTCAGAAGTCAGTGCTGCCCATGTGAAAATTTCACTAATTATTTTCTGTAAGCTTGATGTGGTTTCAGCTGTACATAGGGAGCTTTTCTTCCTGAATTATGGGAAAGTAGAATGCTTTAAAAACATCTTCAACAAACTGATAGATAGGGAAAACAATATTAAAGACTTATTTTTATATGTTCTCAGGAAATAGGCCATCAAGCTGAACTCCTACTGCCTCTGCCCTTTGAAGATTCATGTTGAAAAGCTAAAGGGTGTAGAAGTTACCCTTAAACTCACATGTGTAATGTAAATTAAATTTACTACATATTACTGTCCCATAGGTTTATTTGTTATGCTCCATCATATTTAATCAAAACAACTGGTTAGGTTGAAATATAATTAGTTATGACACCCGGACTGGTTTTTAAAGCCCAAGGAACACTATGTAATGGGTGGAGAGGCCATGTCCTTTGTGTCTTAGAAAATCCTTCGCTCCCTGATGCTTCACTTCGAGTAAGGACAGAAGTTTTTTTACCTACTAATGAGATAGAAGGCTGTACATGCATATTGAAAAAATTCCAGCTACTTCTCAGGAATTGGCAGGCCAAGCATAGCGTGACAGCTGCAGGTAAAAAAAAATAACAAATGTAGAAACTGGCAAGTAGAATTGAGACAGAAAGGCTGTTCAGTGCTGAAGGAAGGCACAGTGTAACTTTGTAGGGTGAGTAATTTCACTTTCTTTTGTGACCATGAAGCAATGACTTCCTTTAGCAAAGAATAAGCAAATCCTCCTCAAAGGAAAGACCATCTTGGATAACAGAGGTTTTTATTAGGCAGTTTTTATCACAGCCATGCTCTGGGCCCTTTACTTGGCCTACATCAGGGCAGTCTTACGCGTGCTCTAACTTGTGCATGTTGTTAAATACTCCTTGGAGGTGAGACGATGGGGATTTTCTGGATTGAAGGAAACCTTGGCTGTTTTTGCTTTCCTTTGATTGTATACTGACTCCACCCTATAACATTGATGAGCCTCTTGTGCCTGGTTATGTTGCTGTAAGACCTTTTATGTAAGCTGTACAAAGCTGTCACAGTGCATCCCCAAACTGGGTCTATTCCAATGAGACAATCTGTGATAATTTACAAAACACCTGTCTTTTGTTCTCACTAGAGTCAACAGTTGCATAAGGTTCCAATTACTTCAGAATTTGGCCCAATATTTCTGGGAAACCAGTGAGTACCTGTGCATAAACTGCTGCACAGGGCCATGTACCTGAAGTAGGTTGAAATGGGATTGTTTTTTTTTTTTGAAAATCCCATTGGAAAGTTTCTCTGAGTCCTTCTGTGACCACTGCATGCTGGAGAGACTGGTGAGTGAGGGACAGTGGAGGAGGCCAGCAAAGGGAAGTATGATGAGGTCTGCTTGGAAAATGGACTCTGCATCCGCTTTGGCTCCACGCTGCTTTGAGGGATCATGATTAAAAGTTGCTTGGGGAAGCTCATTACTGTTTTCAAGATGCCAGTTCCGTGGGTTTCCTGTGGAATTGGACTAGTTTTTAGCAACAGCTGTGGTTAATTTTCAGGAGCCAAGGATAGGCACTTTGGGGGCTTTTTAAAACACAAATGGAGATTTTTGGCTGTCTGGTTGGTGCAGTGATTTCCACTGTAAATTCTGATTATGTCTCTGAAAGCTGATTAGAGGTTGTGAGCCAGGACTGTGCATCAGTGAGCCAGCACTTGAAGCTCTTCAAGGACAGTGCCTCAAAGTGCCAGTGACAAAGAGGGACAATGCTCTGAAGTACCAAGGGATTTTATGAAGTCCTCAGGGTCTGTAGTACACCCTCACTGAAATAAAGAGGGGCTTCAATTCTTAGCTTGCTTGTGAATGTTACTGGCAAAAGGAGGGTAACTTTAGAACCCCAAGTTCTAAAGGCATAAAAGCATTTAACCACTCCAGGTGGGAGTCCTCACCACTAGGAGAATATGGCAATTAACCCTAGTAAACATTTATGGACTTCTAACAGCCTTGTTCACAATTATTAGTCACCTGGGCATGATACAAGAGCAGTGCATTTTTCTCATTCTAATAATTTTTCATTTCTCTGCTAGGCTACTGGGCTGCTCTTTGTTAGTATGGACTTAGTCCATGAACAAGAAGAAGCTGTCCCCATCTGAAATAAAGAGTTCACCATGAATCTTCTCCTTTTCATGGTAAGAAATAGCACTGAGGCCATATTGTGGCTAAGAAATTAGAGGACAACGGCCTTCTTTGGGAGGATGGTGGGGGGGAAAATGTAGATGAATCCAGGGGGGTTTCAATAATGATGGAAATGCAGAAAGAGGGAGACTAGACTTGTACTTCATTGAACTGGCAGATACAGTTGATTCTCTTCAATAGAAAGAAAGAAAATAATAATAGAATCATAGAATGCCAGTTTGGAGGGGTCCTCAAGGACCATCTGGTCCAACCTTTCTAAGCAGGAACTGAGTTTAGATGAGATGACCCAGCGCTTCAAAAAAACTTTCTTCCAGCCTGTCCAGGTCTACTCAGAGGGTGGCTCTCCCTTTTGGAGTGTCTACTTCCCCTCTCAACTTGGCTGATAATATGGCAGGGCAGGTTAAAGGAAGTGGGTTTGTAAATTGCTGATCTCTTCTTTGTAGTCACCAGTAGTGTTTCCAAGTGTAGACTTAAAGAGCAGACAAGAGGGTGCAATAACATCCAGAATTTCCTAAATGTGACTGTTGTAACCTCGATATTATGAAAAAAAAAAAAAAGAAAAAGAAAAAAAAAGGCAAGATTTTACAGTAGAGAAGTTTTTCTTCCTCTCCCTGAGTTCCTCTGGATGAGAGATTTTAAATGAGAAGACTGTTTCTGAAGGAAGGCTCTCTAGAAAGGATTATGTAGCACATCGACTTTGATCTTCAGTCTGAAATGTCAGATGGAGCCTTCCTGCTCTCAGTTCCCTGTTCCCCATACTGCACAGCCAAAGCTGGGCTGGTTACAGCCCACAGGACGTGTGTGCATGGGGACTTAATTTTGTCACTCAGAGATCTAAGTCAATTCTGTCATTGTCCAGCTTGCTACTAGCCTGGAGTTTTATTTTTCCCTTTTTTTCCCCACTCAAAGTTGGTTTTGCTTACAAAGAAATAATGTCTTCCCTACACTGCTGTAGTGATGGTAGATGAGGTGGTATCAACAGTCGGTTGGCTGGTTTTCAGAGAACAGGAAGCTGATTTGTTTAAAAGGGCCATAAGAATATCAGCTGGCAGCTGGCAGAGATGGTTTGGTGAGCTTTTGATGCACTGAGGAACTCGTGCATACCTTTGCTGACCTTGTCAGGGTCTCCTTTGGTTGCTGTGGGAGTCTTGTGTGTAATCTTGGAGTGTTGTGAGTTCCTTGAGGCACAGATTTGCTGTGTCTGTTATCATGTGCAATTAGGGTAGATTAGATAAACTGAAATAGCCCCCAGCACAGATGCATCTGCATTCCAAATTAAAGCTCATCTGTTTCTTGTGCAGCCACTTCATCTCCTTATGCTTCAGTTACTGTACAGGCCCACTGACAGCTTTAAAGCAGCTTCAGAGAAGGAAAGTGATTGATGGAATCACCAAAGTGATGTAAAGCATTGTGATTCTCATTGCAAATTGTGCTGCCTGGGAGCCTCTTAAAAATATGGAAGTAATAGGAAACCAGTCCCTGGGGGAGACTGGCAGTGACTGAATGTTACCTGTGGAGGAGTTAACTCACGCTGAGAGGCTCTGTCAGCCTTTACAGGGTACCTTCCTGCATGTCCTGCTTAAATCCTGTCATCTTTGGGGATAGAGGATTTGTCATGGGTGAGGCAACTCCCTTCCATATCTCTAGTCATCCTTTCTCTAGGTGGAGTCACTGTTTTGCAAGCCAATTTCCTGCTTCCCAGCCCCTGAATCCTACTGACTGAGCTGCTGCAGTCTTCCTGCTGCTCTCCAAACGCTTTACCCAGGGGAGGAGTGTATGGGCCCTGTGTGCTGATGAGAGGGGACAGGGCAGATGGAAAGATGTAGTTCAGTGGGAGGCTGCCCAGTTTCTTTCACATACCACCAAATCACCAAAAGCTTTCCCTTCTGCCAAGCACTTCCCTCTCACCCATGCTTTCTTTCCTACATATGTATTTGGTTTCAGTCTGCTGGCATTATTAGCAAAGAGCCGTTCAGTCTCTGCGCATTGGTCTGAATCCACATTAAATATATAAAAGGTATGTGAAATTAAAGCTAAAGAGCACTGTGCCTGGTGAAAATGAACAGAGTGAATCATCCTCTGAAAGATTTGAAGACTCAGTACGGGAATCCTTTTACATGATTATTTTAACATATGTATGAAAGGAAGGAAAAATAACACCACGCTGGAGCCCGATGCGAGGAATTGCTGTTAAATCAATGATGTGTTTACATTTAAATCTCTTGTAGAAGTAGCTGAATTTGCTTATGGCTCTAAGATGCTCAAAAGAATGTGAATCAATTAGACAGTATAGCAGGGTGAGGAGTGTGTTTTTTCCATGTGGGATCACTTCCATTTTATAGCATTCCCCAGTAAACATTATTTCCGAATCTCCTACATAGACAGCCTGGTTTCCTCATTAGGTAACAAAACCCATACAAAAGGCAGTATTTTCATATCTGTCTGCACATACACATATAGATCCTTTGTATGTCTAAAAGCCTCTTCTTTTGGTCATGTATAATAATAACATTAATGCTCATTAAAGTCATTTGGTATTCATAGTGCCTTGCAGGTTTCTATCAGGTAAAGAAAGCAGGAGGCACAAGAATTTCATGGGAATGGAAAATGATTCAGAGCTCAAGAGATCCAATGATGTCACCACATCTATGATTTGCAGAGGAAGTTTTTATTTTAAAAACACCTTAAAAGACTGCAAAGTTGCCTGGCTTCAAAAGTGCTGGTCACCTACTGCTTGACTTTAGGTCAGTTGCAAAGTTCTCTGAATTGTTTGTTTAGGAATTGTTTCAGTATTTTTAATGAAGTTATGGTTTCCAGTTTTGTTTCCTTGCTGTAAGTTTCCTGAATAAATATTTCTACTGAGACTGGGGCATCACCATCCTCAGTCTGTAAATAAGAACAAAACTTCCATGAGTTTGTTTTGGTGGATGCTGCAGGGTCCCTTCTATGTGTGCTGTGCAATCAATTTTAGAATAGTTTTGGTCTTTGTATGTGAGTGCAAAGGTAGTGGATGCTAGTGGTTAGTGTCTCTGCTGCCCAGAAGTGTGCCAAGGGGCTGTGTATGGCAGATGAAGTGGTCTCACAGTTTCCCATCCCACCTCAAGCACCATTAGGGGTCTTCTGAGTAGCAGCTGTACTGGATGCTATCTGAGGAACAGGAAAGCAGAGGAGAAAAAGGAAATAAGAATTTGTTGAAAATAAGATTCAATGTAGTACTTTGTACAAGCTATTTATTATATTTACATGCGGATATGTTTTCTTAGTTCATAAAACTCAGTCATATTGATAATTTGAGCAATTAAACTGACCAGATCCAGTGTGTTTGTTTTTGTAATAGGGCAAAACTTATTTCCACAGGTGTTTCAGAAGACCCACAGAGGTTGCATGACTGAAACATTAACATATTATTCTAATAATATGATGCTGCTCTGTCTGACTCAAGAGCTTTTAACTTTAATAATTTCCAGGTTATTCAATAGCCAAAATGTGTTTTCCGTTCGTACTTTCACACTGGTGCTTTTTTTTTAATAGAAAGTAGTGATATGATGAATAAATTATATCCAGATGAAAGTCTGTCATTTGATATTTCATCCCAGGATCACGATGGTGTATGGCAAAATAAACATTTTCCAGCAACGTGCTATCTGTATGAAGGACAGAGACCTAGATGGCAGCCTGAAGGGACATTTCAGCCATGGAGGAATGAAAAAGCCAGACTGGACAAACAAATTGTTACTGCCACGGGAGCTGGACATCAACCTTGGATCTCCTGGGTAGGGACTGGGGAAGGGTTACTCACAGATCTGTGGTTTAGATTATTTTTTAAGAAAAGCAGGGCTTGAAATGAAGCATTTCCACGAGTCCACCTCACCGAGTTGTCTAGAATCTGATTCAGGTAAGTTATGTGGCTGTGGTGGGCACTCTGGTTCAAGATAAACATGAAGGAGGATTTTGCTGGCTGCAGGCAGAGCTCCAGCCCCCCCGAGCAGAGTTTTCAGCAGGCGTGGTGGGAGTTCTCCAAGGCCTCCCTGTATCCGGCCCAGGCACTGTGTTTGATTCAGATACGTCTGTAACACTTATTGTAACTGGTGAATAATTGGCCTCTCTGCCAAGATAATTTCAGCCCGTGTGATGGGGGCTGATGAAGGAGGTGTGAGCTGGGAAATCTTACTGGAGCTGGAAATCTTGCAGAATTCTAACAACTGTGAGGCTGGGGTGCCTCACTACCTTCACACCTGGTGCCAGATACTTGGTTTTGCATTACCCAGCAGCAGCCTGGGTTTTCCTAAATTGTTTTTCTTTTTGTGAAGACCACCCATAACTTCTGCTAAGGGAGAAGAAGATTTTGCTAGTAACAATTTTGTCAGCATTGTATTTTTCATGTATTTGAAAGGCAAATACTTTTGTCTCTGTTTTGTGTAACACACTGAAGACTGCCTGGGTGTTACTATGTTCTCTTTAATTTATAAGTAACCTACTATTGTGCCCAAAAAAACTGTTGGAAATTTTCTGTTGAAGGGAAAATACACATCATCAGGTGGGACTCACTGCTCTGTTCTTACATGTCATGGACATGTGCCTGCTTCCATAACTTGTATCTGTAACCATTTAAAGATTTTCATTGCCCAGATGAGATGGTTTCACATCCAGGTACTTAAATATGTCATAAATGCAAAATTTAGGAATTGTAACTGTCAAATGTCAACCTCCAGCTCTGAGCCTAGAAAACTACAGTGACAAAGAAGTTTTAAATCTCTTCAAGTCTGTTTGACAGAAATTTTCTCAAATATCCTGTTCCTCCTAGTAATAAGGTGGTGCAAACTACTGGATATCTGTCTCAAAAGATGAGCAGCAATAGGTATTTTATTTCTAACTTTGCAGAGACATGGGGTGCAAGTAGAACTAGCACTTGGGCACTGCCACAGTCACTCCTGTCTAGAGAAGAGTTGTTTGACTCTGATTAGAGAAACAGAACATGAGTCTTTAATGCAGTTAAAGAAAAATGTGCTAAGCACACATCAGTGACAATAGTGTACTAGGAAACTGGTCTAGTGTCAGACATCAATATTGCATTGCTTGTTGATGGTTTATACTCTTAGACTGAAGCCAAACAAATTTTGTCTCAGAACACTTACCTAGAGAAAAAATTCTTCTGAACTATATGCAAGATGTAAGAAAACCTTTAGGTCTGTAACCTAAAGAATTCTCAAAAGTGGGATGATAAACCCAAAACAGCACCATCCCTCCTCCTGCCCTGTTAGTGTGAGACTAGTGCTTCTGAAAGGGCTGCTTTTATTTCCTTGTGATTTTCAAAGAAGGAAAACCCCACTGTTTTAAACAATTCTAGTAGTTGAGCTACCACTTCTCCAAACAAACAAACAAACAAACAAAGTCAAAATCCTGGAAAGGATTCCTGTCCACAATGAAGTATGGAATCACTAATGGAGAGAGAAATCTGTGGATATGACAGTAGCATGGTATTTAGTGCAGAGGAGTACTGTGTTGTTAGAAGTATCATAGCAAGTTCACCCTGGATTCAGCTCTTCATGGAGTCTTTCCAGCTTTTATTTGAGATGAATTCTGAATTCAGCATTTAAACAGACTGGGCATTTTATCTGCAGTAGCCTAAGTGAAGTTTTATTAGCTGTGATAAGTCTATTCAAATAAATATACTTCTGCTCTCACAGAGTTATTGTCATCTCCTTTCAGAGGAAGGATGCTCAAATACACTGTAATTACTTACTATCTCATCTGATAGGCTTTAATCTTAAAAGACTTTGAAACCATAGTATTTTTTCCCAGGAGAAAAAGAGTAGTTTTGCAAGCAGAAAAATGAGTCACACTCCAATCAATCATTAATGAAAAAGGTAACTTTTATATGGTTTGTGTGCTCAGTGTGTCCATTAACCTGAGAGCTCTGGGCAAACTCAGGTTAGCTTCATGAAGTGTCAGCAGCAAGAAGTTCTGGGGATAGTTCTGGTCCATACTCAGATCAGAGGTAGCTGACAGAGTTGATGAAATTATCAGAAATGCTTGATCTGATCTCGAGGCTCACACGTTGAAGACAGGGAAGATGGTTAGATGTAAATTTGTTGGTTTGAAAATCCTGTTGAGGCAGTGTAATTATTAACTTACTGGAGGGAGATGGAGGCAGCAAGCAGGCTGCTTGTGTACCTGCTCTGTCATTCTGAAATCAGCTGTCACATTAAAAAAAAATAACTGAAATCCAATAGCAGAGACTCTAAAAGTGAGGAAAAAAAAAGGTCTTTATTACTTGTGAAAATAAGACATTGTACTGACATAAATGAGGGATGCTGCATGATCAGCTGAGGGTACTGAACAAACTCCTCATTTGCTGTGCAGCCAGAAAGGAGACTTTTTATCAACAAAGAATAAATGTGAGAAAAATCCAGAGGAGAAGCTGGTGATGCACACCATATTTAGAAGTTGTTAATGCAGGTGTAGTTTTGAATGAGCTGGTGCAGTGTCATTTGTACCTACCTCAGTGCTACAGTTTAAAGCTAAATCAGAGCAAATTTCTCATCTGAAGAAACACAATTTGTCTTGAATCAATAAATTTATGATCTGTTTGGGTCGTCATTGAGGAAATAACTGAAAGGTCCATGTGTTACATGCAAAGTGCAAGCAGATGCTGTGAGCTGCAGCTGGTCAGCTGGCATCTGCCCAGGATGGGGTGTCTGGCCAGGCAGGGCACGGGGATTTTGTGGCAGGAATGCAGATGTCTTGCTCTGAGCCACTGCTCTGAACCAGAGCTTCACTGGGAGTGTACCAGGGCTGGGTAGAAGTGGTATTTAGCAAATGAAATATTTTGTTGGATCCATTCTCTTACTCTTTTTGTTAGAAGCAGATGGATTTAATTTTCATGCAGTTTCTGTTTGTCAAGAATGATTACTCCTAACTTACTACTCAGGAAGTGAAAAGACAAAAACAAACCCGAACAAACCTCTGTAACTGCCTGGACATTGAAATGTGGAGCTGCTATTCAACACGTTGAATGACTAACCCCAGTTCAAGCTTTATTTGACCAATTCTATCAAGAGATGCTTAAATAATACATTGTACAGGCAAAAAAACTATAGTAAGCTCTTCTAATTTGGAGATAAGTGTGTCCTGCAAAGTGTTTTGTTTGCTTTTAAGGTTTTTTTGGCTTTGCATTGGGATGGACATGGCTGAGTATAGTGTCAGTTTATTGTTGAGGCTATAGGAGGGACTAAATCCATATTTCAAAATTTCCAGAAGACAACTGTATGGGGAAGAGGCAAAATTCAATTGGAATTCCCTCATCTTGCCCTTTCTCTGAGACACTGAGAATGCCCTTTGCCACATCCCATTGCCCTTGTTGGTTCTTGCCAGTTTCTGCCACAAAGGATGTGAGATGTTTTTTGTTAGTGGTGCTGATATGCACCAGAGAAGAACTACCCACAGACCAGCATGGTAAGTACACAGACAAATCACAATATTTGCCTTTCACAGATGCTTCATTTCTTAAAGGGAAGGATATAAAACACTAACAGGAGGGAAACATATGCCAATTATACAGGCTCTGGACCAGCTCTGCCAAGAATTTACATGCCAAGCATGTAAATCTGCTGGCTTTAACATAATGAGGAGTTGACCTATCCTCTCTGTTCCTGTACCTTCCCCTCTGTGCTTCTTTCTCTGCCTCTCCTAAGTCTGTTTGCATGTTTGCTGGACTGTGATGATTGCATGACAGGAAGATGCAATTTGTGCCTTTTCCAGAGGCCATGATTCTTGCTAACTCCTCATGGCTGCTCTTCAAAGTGCCACCAAAGCTCTTTTGGCTGGATGGGCCAAATAGCCTGATCCTCTGAGATTAGTAAACAGCAGTCTTCCTTCTTTGTTAGGCATGTGTCTGCTTTAAAAATTCACTGAGCTGCCTTCAGAGTCCTTGCCCCTGCTCACTCATTTCTGGTAAAAGCAGGCACATGGGAAAATGGTAGGAATTGCAGGACTGCCCCCTGGGAAAGCAGTACTGACTTGTGTTGCCTTGGGCTGTTGTAAGTCCTCACCCATATCTTCATCTTTGAACAATCTGGTTTAAAGGACAGGAAAAAAGATTCAAACCAACAGCATATTACCTGCCATCTTAGTCACTCACAAACCCACTTGAACTGCCACAAGGAAGCAGTAATCTCTCAGTGTCTTGGCATACCTGGAGGTGGAATTGTCTTAAAATGGCTTTGCCTCTTGTAATGTGCAGTGCAGAACCACATCCTGAGGTGCTTGTGCCATCCATCCCCCTTCAAACTTCTAAAGCAATAACACAGTTCTCTATAAGGAGATTTCCACATTGTTTCCATTTTTTTTTTGTCTGTATGGATATTTAAGTTAGGATCAAAAAACATAGTGGCCCAAACACAGCTCCTCAATCGTTTTAATGGATACTTAAAAACAAAGCTGGCTTTCAGAACTCCTGAGTGCCACAGCTCCCCTGTAAGCTCAGACACAGCAGTGCCTGGCTGTGGTGTGTAATGAGCCACCTAGAAAGAAAAAGCAAACACAGAAAGCTCTGGGCTATTTAAAACTCTGCTAAGTGACAGTATTGCTGGACGTGCCAAGACTTGTTAACTTAGATCTACACTTTTCACCTTTTGCAGCAATAGGAATACAGAAGGAATTAGGTTCCTATAATGGGCAGGCATTAATATTTCATCCTGGCTGGATATTAACACTGCCACCAGGGCAAGAGCAATATCAGTGCCCTGTTCCCAGGTATCTGAGATGACAGCAGCACCAACCATATGTGTGTATCAAGTGTCCAACACGTGGAGGGTTTATCTGTAACACGTAATCCCAACCAGCAGGTATAATTATTAATGAGCCTTTATCTTTAGCTTTGTTCCAGCTGCAGTGACTGTGGAAGAATTGGCTCTGGACCCTCTTAACCAGCCCTCCAAGAGAAAGGTTTCAGTCACCATGAGCAGTCACCAAGGACTATTTCATTTTAACCCGTGTCAAATCTGAGCTTACCTGTGGAGTGAAACCACAGCCCTCTGAGCCAAGTGTATCTGAACAGAACCCCATTTCCCTGGCTGTCTGTTAGCTTTTGGAAACTTCAGCCACGTGCAGTGGTATGGAACAATCTCCACCAAACTAAACGTTTCAAGCTTTGTTGCATTTTCAACACTGCATGCTCCTTCCTCCCAGCTTACAGTGAGTGCATTAGTTCCTTGTTTATTAGAAAATTAAATGAACAGAAGTTAAGATATATATATTGAATTTTCTCTTAGGGATAAACAAGATGAAAAAACAGTTTTAATGCTTTGGCTGCCTGTTACTCTGTAAATCATAAGGGCTTCTGAGTGGTCTCAACTTAGTTTGTTTGGGTTGCATCCAATTCATGGTGGTTTTTAAGTCCATAAAGTTATCTTTTTTTCTGACTGTTGTGCAATAATAAACAAATCAGGGTGCTGCTGAATTGGAAGTTTTATTCTATCCAGAAAAGCATGGGATTGGGGGGGGGGGGGGTTGGCTTTTTTTTTTTTTTCCTTTGAGGATGATTTAATTATCATTACAGTGATGATGATTGTGACCAGACAGACTGAAAAGGTTCTCCTGAAATCTGGTGATGTGCACTCTAAGTAACAAGCAAGTCAAGCAGAAAAGAAAGAAAGAAAGAAGGCAGCAGCATTGTGGCAGTAATCTTGGCCTTAATGACACATTTTTGAGCTGCCCACTAACAGCACAGGGAACCACACAAGATGCTCACAAGCCCTCTCTGTACTTATGGCCTCAGAATATTTCTGTTTAGATAGATTTCAGAGGCTGGATGCTGGCATTGATTGAAAGACACTGACCTGCCCTTCCACCACACAAAATGGAGCTTCAAGACCCAGAGCAAGCTGCAGACAAACCACCCTTTCTGGGGGCCTGACCCTCCTCGTCCTTTCCCAGCTGTGCCAGCCTCTTTCCTCTGCAGCTCCCCAGGCCTGGGACCTCTGCACTGGCATTACCCACTCGTTCTCATTTCTCAAATCCAGAGGGAGCAGAAAAGGAGCTTTCCAGAGGTAGTGCTTGGATTCTAGCCAGGTTCAAGGGAATCTGATATATCTGTGGTGGAAAGCTTTGGTGTTCTAAATATGCTGCCTGAACCATCAACGAGCTCCTCTCTGGGCAGGACAGTGCCAAGCTCTTGAAAAATCAGCAGTGGTGATAGAGCATGGGCAGGAGCACTCCTCTTCTTGTGCAAGATCCAGGTTAAGCTCAGAAGAAAACTTTTTCATCTTTAAAATTAAGAATGTGTTACTTCTTTTGTATTGTTAAGAGGCAACAAAACAAAGAATGCAGCAGAGAACTTTTTTTCTACAAGGACAAATCTGCCCCCTATACAAGAGGAGTATATATATATATATATAAAAATATGTATGAAATTGTTTCTGCACATGTAGAAGTGAGCTTGCACCAAGTAATTAGCAATAATTGCCTTTGTTCCTTGATGATCTCAAACCTCTTGTGTGAGAGTCATACTTGGTTTTTTTATTCTCCAATTTTTGGCTTTTATAAGTTTTCATGTGTCTGGCCAGCCATTCATTTACCATCATGTTTGAACTATTAAGAGGAGAAATATCTTCTAGAAAAGCTCCAGTGCACTAATAGAAAAGCACAAAATACAGGTCTGTAGCTTACATACTCCCTCACCCTTGGACCCACACCCATGGGTTGGAAGAGAGGCCAAGCTAATGGGAGGGGAGGCAAAGCTATCATACTTCATACTTGCCAAGATGAGAAGTGGAAAGAATGAAGAGTTTAGGCTGGTTGCAGTTACTTTAATGTTTGGGGGTTTTTTGCTTTGTTTTCCTCTTTGCTTCTGGTGCCAGGAGCTGCTGAGAGATGAGATTTCCTCAAAATGCTTAATTGCTTTTGCTGGACTTTGCTGGTTGGCTGTTGGGCTGAATTCCTGGGGCTGTGCAGTGCTCAGTGCTCAGCTACCAGGTAGGAAGAATATTCTGTGGAGGCAGCAATGATTTGTCAAGTACTGACAATGCACTTGGCATGCTCTGAGGCATGGATAGAAAAGCTGTGCTAGTTCTGGAGAGCTGCAGTTTAAGGTTACAGACCAAAATAGAAAGACAAATTGCACGGGGAGCTATGATGGATGTTTTAAAATGCTTTAAGTTGGTGTTTTCCAGAAGGAGTTAAGGTTTGCATGAAGAGAGCACAGGCCTTGCTGTATGGTTGCTAGCTACAGAGGGCAAGCAGCACAGCAAACAAGAGGAGAATGGGAGAGAGAAGCTCTGAGAGAACTGGAGGGTCTGGGATTAGTAGAGATGAGTGGTAAAAGGTTGAAATACTGTAAAAGAAAAGCCTGATATGCAGTGTTGTGCACAACATGGAAGATGAAAAGAAATATTTACATTTGGTGGCCAGGGGTAGAGCTGCTGTGCATTCAGAACATTCACTGCAGCTACATGGCCTGTAAGCCAAGAAAACAGCTGATGCTACAGCAGTTTACAGTTAAGAGAGGGCAGGTATGAAGAATTTAGGCACTTAAAAGAAAGTGAGAAGAGTGGAGAACTTGTATCATGGGTGAACAACTTGGGTATTAGAAAGCAAGAATTATTTTTCAGAGAGTCAAGACAAAATGAATGAGATGCTCAGAAGGGGTGCAATGAGTGAGAAGATACTGACAGGAGTTAGGAGGAAGACAATGATCACAATATGTAACTTGTTTTTTTTACATCAGGTGAGAATTAATTTTACAGAATCAAATCATCTCTTCTCCTTCTTCTCCCATTTCCTCACCCTCCTTCCCCTTTTGTGTGCTAAATGACTGTGGTGGAACTGTGCTGTAGGTTCAGTACATTGTGATTAAATTGTAATGCACTCTGAGATATGGTGGACCAACAAGCATAAATGGAATGCCAATTGCATAAAATAAATCTCTGAATTCTTGCTGCACCCTGGTGAGGTATCTCAGTTACAGCTTTGACCACCCATGAATGCTAAGCACACAGCACGGGGGCTTTTGGACTCACATCTCACCTATTATCTTTAGTAGTAGGGTATGAATCTCCTTGGATGTGAAAGCCTGGTTTTGTTTAAGTGAAGAACATAAGAAAAGACTCTTTCCCTACTTTTTTCCCTTGAGCAGATGAAAGTTGGATAGAAGTGACCGTAAATTTTAGGAAAGAAAGAAGTAGGAAAAGGCTAACGTTTGCTAAGCAGGAATTGTGTTTTTCCAGCCATGCCTCTGACCTACCCAAATGTTAAGAGTCTCCCATACAAAAGTGTCACTGGTTGGTCTATATAAATTCACTGTCAGAACAAAGGACACTTTCTGGAAGGGAAACAAGACTGTGTTATACCATTCAGCAGCTAAGAGAAGAAGGAGAATAGCTGCTTCCTGCCAGCATTCCTATTCTGAAGATGTGTGGTAGGTGGTAGGTGAGCAGTCAGTTCTTACTGTGGTAAGATTTGTGGTGATTTATCCAGCTTGTGGATGGGCTTCATAAAAGACTCTAAGACATAAAAGTGTGGGGCTGGCAGGTTAGCTTGAGGAGAGTGTTACCTGGCCATGACTGTGGGGTGAGCTGGAAGAACCAAGCTGTCTGCATGCAGTGTGGGGCAAGCAGAGCCACTGTGGCTCTTCCAAGAACTTCCTGCCCTTGCTGGAAAAACCCTGTGCTGGTTCACACTATCTCTTGCCACTTCCTGAGGTGACACTATGTGACTGATTTACAGAGGCCACAGGGAACACAGCAGCTACAGAAACAAGAGCCCAGATCCAGGCTGTGCTCCAGTGAAGGATCACTCTGCCCACCCAGGCTGCTGGCAAAAATCCCCTCTCTGCTCCTCCCCACCCCGGATCTCTTGGGGCCTTACTGGCTCCCTGTGGTACTGACTGCAGAGCCCTCACTCATAGAATTATAATCATTGGGGTTGGAAAAGACTTATAAGATCATCAACAACAGCACTATGCTGACTGAACCATGTCCTGAAGTGCCATGTCTTTCTTTTCCCCTAATGCAAGTTTCATTGCTTCTTTCCCTACCTCTCCTGGCCCTCCTTACCTTCCCAGAGGAGAACTGCTCTGGATGTGTTCTGCCTGTCTGCTAATGCTGAAGTTTCTCTTTTCCTCCTCCTGAAAGATCATTGCTGAACATGTCATCATCCTCACTTTTAAATCAACTGTTTCCTGAGGATTTGGGATACCCTGACTCAGACTCACTTAATGAGAACAATAACTGCCTCATCTCCCACCACATAAGATCTCAATCCTCTTCTTGGCACAGGTATGACATGTAGCAAATGTTTCTACAGCAAACTTAAACCACTCCACTCTTTGAAGCTCTGGTATTGCTGGCTTTTCAATGCTAGAATGATTAAAATTGTTCTTAGTAAAATACTACTAACCAGAGAGTAATATGACACAATGCTTGATCTACACCACTGCAAATGGACAAGGTTTCTTCCTTTGAGCTAGAAGAATAAAACTGATACCTAACAGTCCTTTGCTGCTTTGTGGATGCTGCATGAACTGTCAGAAGGATTTGACCCTGTAGTGTGAGATACAGGCTGTGTGAGCTGGAAAGCTGCTCCTGTTCTGCTGGTTCTGTCCTTATATCTTGGCCAACTGACTGTGGTTGTCAGTCACCTCCTGTGCTCTGCTTCTTGTGATGCCTCCTTGGCTTCTTTATTATCTGCATTTATAGCTGCCTCTGGTTTTCTCATTTTTGGTCTTTAATTTTGTCTGCTGTAATGAAGAAGGGCTACTTCTATTTCTTTGGATTATTTCAGCTTGAGGCCAACTGTCAAGGACATGGAGAGTTTTTATATACTGCAGCAGTACATGGCATAAGTCTCTCCTCTTCGCCATGTCACTTCAGTTCTTATTGTCATTTCAGTTCTTATTGTCATTTCATGCCTCATGAGACCCTTGAAATATGGACACTTTGTCTTGCCACATGCCCAAGAGCTCTTCTGGA